>NC_140183.1:59493907-59618394 GCF_963971535.1 Notolepis coatsorum
ACAAACACATGGTCCTGAGGATCCCACTTGGTTCATACATTTCAAAATAATAATAAAACCATGTCCTCCTCTTCCCCCGCGAGTCCTTGTTCTGAGAACGATAAACTGGGAGAACGTGACCTGATACAAACGTGTCCCAAAACGGAAAAAAAAAAAAAAACTTTAAAGTGTGACTGCAGGGACTATGAATTACCTTTCAACCGTACGCATCAGTCACCCACCGTCTCCGGCAACGGAAAACTCGCAGTGGCACGATTAGTATTCAGGCTATGTCATATGATGTAACCTTCCTGTAAGTGTGTGTGTGTGTGTGTGTGTGTGTGTGTGTGTGTGTGTGTGTGTGTGTGTGTGTGTGTGTGTGTGTGTGTGTGTGTGTGTGATGTGTGTGGTGTGTGTGTGTGTGTGTGTGTGTGTGTGTGTGTGTGTGTGTGTGAGAGCGAGTTTATCTAGGCAGATGGGTACTGGTGTGTGACTGAGCGAGCCTCACGTCTCTCAGGTGCCTGTGTCAGTGTGACAGCTGGGCTCAGAGTGACAGCCTGCGCTGCCATCACCACTGACAACCAAGGTGAGAGAGAGAGAGAGAGAGAGAGAGAGAGAGAGAGATAGAGAGAGAGAGAGAGAGAGAGAGAGAGATAGAGAGAGAGAGAGAGAGAGAGAGAGAGAGAGAGAGAGAGAGAGAGAGAGAGAGAGAGAGAGAGAGATAGAGAGAGAGAGGGTGAGGAGAGAGAGAGAAAAGGAATGCATAGAGAGAGAGTGAGAGGGAGGAAGAACATAGAGGGAGAGAGAGAGAGAAGGAATGCATAGAGAGAGTGAGAGAGAGAGAAACGTATAGAGGGAGGGAGAGAGAGAGTGAGAGAGAGAGAGATTAGGAACGCATAGAGGGAGAAAGAGTGAGAGAGAGAGAGAGAGTGAGAGAGGAGGAATGAATAGAGAGAGGAGGAACATATAGAGGGAAGGAGAGAGAGAGGGAGAGACAGAGGAGGAACGCATAGAGGGAGAGAGAGAGTGTGTGTGAGAGAGAGAGGAGGAACACATAGAGGGCGAGAGAGAGATAGAGAGAGAGAGAGAGAGAGAGAGAGAGAGAGAGAGAGAGAGAGATACAGAGAGAGAGAAAGAGAGGCGAGGAACACATAGTCAAGAGTTTTATTTGTCACGGCATACAAGGCATACAGTGAAATGCGGGTGGTCATGCCCGCAGCGATTGTGCAATAATACAAGTGATAAGAATAAGACAATAAGACATAACAGGTATAATGTACATAAAGTTTAAAATGCATGGTAAAAGACATGCTAAGGTCCTGCGATAGTGCAATAAGCTACGGAGTGTTAAGCTACGGATGAGGCACTGGGTCTTATGTACACTACTATACAATACTATACTATACACAATATACAGTTATACTATATATCCTTATGCTATCTTGCTATATACATAGAGGGCGAGAGAGAGATGAGGAACACATAGAGGGTGAGAGAGAGAGAGGAGGAACATACAGTAGAGGGCGAGAGAGAGAGAGAGAGAGAGAGAGAGAGAGAGAGAGAGAGAGAGGGGAACACAGAGTTCAAACGCAGGTTGCTTCACGAACACCTCCATGTGAAGCGGAGGAAGAGCACATTTCGTGTGCGATCATCTCCCTCACATCATCAGTCAGGGGGCGCGCGGGGGGCTGTCGCGGCGGAGGCTGAACGTGAGCGGAGAGATGAGTAAACACGTGTCAATCTACTCCATTCTTCTCTCCGTCGCTCCTCATCACTCCGTCCAAGTCGCTGTGACTCTCGCTCGTTCTCTCTGTGGCAGTTCATCTCTCATCTACACGCTACCGCTCCGTCTCTCACACTAGCTGTGTTTTGCGTGTGTGTGTCTGACTGTCTTACGAAGGTTGCGGCGAGGCCTACCGGCCCACAAAAAATGTAACCTGTGTGCAAAATCTATGCAAGCTGCGGCAGACGGTGCAGGAGCTGCGATTGGCCACGTACGAGTTCCTCTGACGTACCTCCGTGTTTACCGTTTGTCATCTTTGTGTGAGCTGGGTCGGTGATTAATTACGTCGACGCGGCTAAGTGGCGCAGTGGGCTAGGCGCTCGCCACTAATGCAGGAGATGCTGGGTTCGAGCCCAGCTCTCGGCATTGCTACCAGCTTGGCTGGTCGTTCATACTAACACAATTGGCAGTGATAGGGGTGAGAAAGCTGGTGGGTGGGGATCGGACGTTGTGGACAGCGACTCCTACAGGTCGGTTGGTGCGCCTGCGCAGCAGAATCAGGAAGCGACGGGGGCGGCATGTCCCTCCCACGCAGACCCTCGCCGCTGAGAGATCGTGCTGTGCAGGTGAAAAGATGCAACGGATGCCTCCTCATGTACCGGAGGGGACACGTGATGCAAGGCTTCGTCCACATTGCAGCCGACCTGTGGGAGGCATGGCCTAACAGCGTTCGAGACAGGGGAGGGTAGAATTGGACAATACGAAATTGGGATGGGAGAAAAATTGAAAATGGGAGAAAAAGCAGATCAAAAATAAATAAAAACGTGGACCGAATCGAAGAAAGTCTGAAAATATAGCGGATTATACGACACGATGCAGCACCGCTGCCTAGTGGTCCAGCGGCGTACTGCAACCACACACATTGAACTGACGTGGAAGTACGTCGGTCTAGCTGCCGCGCGGAAAATATCGGCGGCAGCTGACGTTGAAGCATATCTCGGTCAAGTCTCTGTTTTTCTCTCTCTCTCTCTCTCTCTCTCTCTCTCTCTCTCTCTCTCTCTCTCTCTCTCTCTCTCTCTCTCCAATTTTATATTGGATGAAGGCAACCGTTTTGTGGTCTGCTGTTTAGAAAAAATAAAGACGCATTCTTGGCAATGATCTCTGGCCTCTCCGACTGTAACAGCGAGCCTTTGCAGAGATGGAACACACTCCAGGCTGTGCTAACAAACAAGCCTCCGATATGGCAGGCCCGGGAGGACATGCGCCTTCTTACCTAAATAAAAACACCAGATTCCAGCCATTTGAAATGCCGTGCTGTGATATTAGGATTAGTTTATTTGCTCTCAATAATTACATGAGCAAATATCCACCTACACACGACTCCCTGTTCCAGCCGGGAGATTTTCATGGTGTATCCGGGGTGAACTCGGCAGCAGCTGGAGCCTGAAGCCTGGAGTGAATAGCAGGAACCAGGTATGAACCGTGTCTTCACTGGCCATAGATAGGGAGGTCGTTGTTTTTCTGCCATCACCCAAAATATATATATTTTTTTTGTTTTTAAATCGATGGTAGAGCCAATATTTATTTAAATAGCATATTCCACCTGAGATGGTCTACAACAAAGAAAAATCGAAATGTTTGTTTTTAGTGGCGAAATAAAGAAATCATAATTTTGTTACCATAACTTCCTGTAATCACTTGGCCGGCTATAACCATAATAATCGATCATGGTAAACGGTCTTTAGAGCCTCAGAGATTATTGAAAAAGAGCAGAGAGAATGCTAGCGCCGTTTTGGCCGCAGTGAATTCCTAATAGGTGACAGCGCACCCATCGCCTTTTGGTTAAAAACTCAAAAGTCCCAAACAGAGAGAATCATTTGATTTCACACGGTTGTAGTCGATACTCGGGGCAACATTTAGATGCAAAGACCTTGTTGTTGGCTCCTATTTAAGAGGAGTAGCCATTTGAATGAAAAATGCAGACGCCATTTTGACAGGCATTTACAAACGCCATTGTGTGGTACAGGGGTTGGCTACAGTTTGAGTGGTTGTTTCTTCTACCAATTGAAGGTATTGTTTGGGACTTTGGCTTTTTGTGAGGGAAGTGGCCCAAATAATTGCCAATTCTGCATTCTGAATAGCATTGTGGACGGAGCTGCCATTTGATTACACTACGGCAGAACGGTTGACCTCCCTAGATTAAGATTAAGATTAAGATTAAACTGGACTTTGAAGAAGTCTTTATTCATTGCACACATTGACAATGTCGTCATGCAGTGACACACATGCAATTTTTTCTTTTGGGTCGCCTTCTGAAATGTTCCTCTCTGCGTTTGACCCTAGTAGAGGACACCGCCTTCTGAAATTATCAGCTACATTCCTAAAAGCAAAATAGACTTTCAAACCCGAGCTCGACCCGACCCGAGTGAAGCCTGATCCCGGCTCTCCCCCCTCCCGGGACCATCACATACAGTACTGAGCCAGGAACTGACCAAACAAGGGGAAAAAGCTATTATAAAACAAATTAAAATTTGATTTTCTTTTTAAAAGGACACAGGGAAGACCAAGAAGCTGCAGCTTAAAAAAATAAAAATAAAATTACTTTATGGCTGATTTTGGAGTCAATCACTTGTCAAGACTTTCTTGTTTGTTAAAATGTAGCTATCTATGCTCACATATAAAAATGCAGTTTAGTCTACTGTAAATGCTGTAGGCCAATCTGCAATTTTTTATATGCGAGCATAAATATCTACATTTGAACAAACAACAAAGTCTTGAAAATGTATTGACTCCTAAATTAGCAATCCAAAGAAATACTATTATAATTGTTTTAATTATTATTATTTATTTATTTATATATATATCAAATAATAATACAAATGCGGGCCCCCATCGAAAAAAACTGAGCCTAAACTGAAAATCTGAACAGTCAAAATGCCCTTGGTAACTGATCGATCAATAACCACCTTGATACATTTGAGTTTTTTTTGTTTTTAAGCTTTATTCAACCAGGCAGGTCAATAAAGAACAAATTCTTATTTTCAGTGACGGCCTGGCGAGAGGACAAAAGGTCGAACAGGGAAAAGGGAAAAACATTTTTATTAAGTTAAATAGAAGAGAGACAGATGGTACAAACACCACAGAGGTACGTGAAATAGTTAAAACACACATCAAACAAAACAACCAAAGGAAATTACATACATGATACATGATACATACATGAAGCAGAACAGTAAAATTACAGTTAAAAGGCTGGGTGACAGTTGCAGGTGTGTAATATATAGAGAGGAGAAGGGGAATCAACATGTACAACAGTCAGCTAGGGACTGTTGCAGTTTCTGCTTAAAAACACATCACGGCATCACTGCAGTGTTTTGAGTATAGGCACAATCTTTTCACGTTTGACAATGCTAGCGGACAAAATATATCATAACATTAGCTACTCATCTTTTGGAACGAGATCCCGTGGGGTTGCTATAGTCGCAAAACGGAAGTTGAATATTGAATTGTTGGACGTATGGTCTTATGTGGATGGTCGAGTAACCATAGCTAAAATAGAATACAGTAACAGGAAAATCACGTTGGTAGCGGCCTATGCCCCAAATCTTTACGACGCTAACTTCTACGCTACACTCACTAGAGCAATGTTGAACCTTCCCGAGTATTCATTTATAATTGGCGCAGATTTTAATGCTATTTGGGATCCCGTGATGGATAAATCTAATCCCACCATTTCCAATGATCAGAAACATGCATCTAATGCACTAAAGGATTGGGCCAAGAATACAGGTGTAAATTACCTATGGCGATTACTCAACCCAACGGCCCGAGAGTACTCTTTTCGCTCTGCAAGACACAAGACATTTTCCAGAATAGATTATGTTTTTGCATCCCCAAGACTATTTGATAACTATGACGTGGAAATGGTGCCTAATGCAGATCAGATCACAGCTATTTACTCCTGAAAGGTTCATTTGGTAGACTGTCATCCCGAGCCCCAAGATGGCGATTTAACTCGACACTGCTGAAAAACAATGAATACATTATACAATTCAAAGTTGAACTTATTAAATTCCTGCGGAGTAATGCGGATTCGGTACAGGACCCCAGAATGTTATGGATGTCGGTAAAGGGTTTTATCAAGGATTACACAACAGGCTTTGCCTCCAACCTACGCAAGAATCGTTGTTCAAAATTGGTAGAGCTGGAAACGCTTTACTCGTCGTTATTCTCCTCTTTACAATACAACTACTCGGTTCCATTGGAGTCTTAAATTAATGTGTTAAAAAAATAGATTAACTCCATTTTAAGACAACAATCTGAATTTCAAATACGTAGCACAAGACAACATTATTACTTTCATGGTTCTAAACCAAGTCACCTACTAGCTATGAAGATACGATCCAACGCAAAATTTGCAGATATCCCTACTATTAAGGACCAACAAGGACTTGTTACAGACCCCAAACATTTTTACGAGACTTTCAGAGTTTTACTCCAACTTGTACAAATCAGAAATGGTTTTCGATCAAAATAAACTGGATACATTTCTTAATCAAATTAACCTACCTAAACTCTCAATGGAAGACGCTAAACAGTTAGATACACCTATTACATTAGAGGAACTTAGGGAGGCTATATCTGAAATGCAAATTGGTAAGGCTCCTGGTTGGGATGGTATACCACCAGAACTGTACCTCTCATGTTGGGATGTAAGGGGAACTTCCCCAGGGACGTCAATATGGCACTCATATCTGTCCTCCTTAAAAAGGACAAAGAACCCGCCGAATGTGGTAGTTATAGACCCTTAAGTCTCCTCGGAACCGATCTCAAGCTGTATGCTAAGGTACTAGCCATCAGACTTCAAAAGCATATGACATCTCTAGTTCATCCTGATCAGACTGGCTTCATAAAAGGCCGCCTGATCACGAATAATATAAGACGGTTACTACATGTATTAGACGCCAGCAAGGATGCCATTCCACCTACAGCTGTATTATCCTTGGATGCGATGAAAGCTTTTGATAGGTTGGAATGGTCTTATTTATGGGCAGTACTCGGAAGGATGGGGTTAGGAAATGGATTCATTAATATGATAAAAGTATTATACAAAGACCCATCGGCCATGATTATAACAGGTAAATTCACCTCCTCACTCTTTCCTGTGTCGCGCTCGTCCAGACAGGGTTGCCCTCTTAGTCCCGGACTATTTTCTCTATCCTTAGAGCCTTTAGCACAGTATATAAGACTATCCCAATCCATAGAGCCAATCTCAATTAAGTTCACACAGCATCATATTAGTTTATATGTGGACAACGTAATATTGTTCATGCAAAAATCTTCTCAAGCTGATAGATGATTTTGGCAATCTATCGGGATTTAGGATAAACTGGCCAAAGTCGGCCTTCCTCCCACTTAATGTCTCTGCAAAGACTACAATCCTTCCAGGAAGTATACCAATGGTAGAACACTTTAGATGTCTTGGAGTTGAAATATTCCCTACTATATGCCAAACGGTGAAGTATAATTATACAAGACTCCAAGATAGGATCACAAATGACTTTGACAGGTGGTCAAAACTTTAAAACTCAGTACAGGCCCGAGTATCAATAGTTAAGATGGATGTTTTTACCTAGAATCAACTTCTTTAGTTCAATGTTACCGTTACCCCCCCTGCTGGTTACTGGAAAAGATTACACTCCACCGCATATACATTTATTTGGAACAACAAACCTCCACAAATAAAAAGATCCACCGCACAGAGAAACAAAGCCGACGGAGGACGGACTTCTACCACTATTTTAAAGCATTCTCTTTAAGACCACTGATCACCTGGTTTGATTCTCAAGCATCTGTATCCTGGAGAACATTAGAAGAAAACATAGTGGCACCACATAGACTGCAGGATATAGTATACACCAAATTATCAATTAAGCAATGCAACTTGAAATTTGGTCCTCTTATTACACATGTGATTTGGATAAGGCGTGACACACAGAAAAAATGTACTAACCAACATAAATGGCATAGCCATTCTCCCCTATTCAATAACAATGCACTCCTTATTGCACAACGACCTATCAGATATCCCAAATGGGAAAAGCAGGGCATACACACATTGGGAGATATCTTCAACGAACGGGGTTTCTGTAGCTATCATGAAATTTATAACAAATTTAACCTCACCAGCTCCACTTATTATTTCTATATACAGTTATTAGCAACTTTGAAGGCTCATGGAGTCCCATTAAAGATACCACTTGAGCACCACAGATATCACAAATTCGTCTATGAAAGGGAGAGATCGAGAGGCTTCGTATCAGACTTTTATCATCACTTACTTACGTCTTCGTATGGAATCCTCCCCCTAGACTCAGTCTGGAGGAGGGATATACCAGACTTGGAAGTAGATTTTGATTGGCAAGAAGTCTGGGCAAACGTTCGACTAGCGTCACGCAACCCGGATCATCAACAGATTAATCTTAATTATATTCATAGGACTTACCTGACTCCTATAAGATTGAACCGAATGGGGCTTAAACAAGACTCTCTATGCTCCTTGTGTTTAAGGGGTGATATCGGTACATTTATACATATGTACTGGGAATGCCCCCCTGTTAAGATATTCTGGGAAGAAGTAACCACGCAATTATCAGAATTTTTATTTCTGACCATACCTGTACTGCCTTCTGTATTGTTGTTGAATGATGTTTCTCAGTTAGCAGCCTCTATACAGCTAAAGAGACTAATTTTGTCCGGTTTTACGGCTGCTAAAAAGCTGATAGCATCACGCTGGATTCAACCGGATAAAATGTGCCTGAAGGCACTGTATCCATGTCCCCAACCACCGCACTTTCACAGTCTTATTGTTGTCTCACTGTTCTGTCCTGTCTTGCACTTTACTTAAAATTATTTATTTACTGTTGTATTGTTCTTAATTGTGAAAAAAGTATGCACTGTAATGTCAAAACACGTTCCATTTTGTACCTGTATGAAATGGCGAATAAAGTAATCTAAATCTGAATCTGAATCTGAATCTGAATGGGTTCTTACTTATCTCGATGTGATTTATCTAGAGATATCTACAGCAAGAATTTTAGGTGTCAATGAAGCCAGCATTGCAATCTGGTTTGAAGTGGTGGAGAGAATAAAGGTTAGCATATGAATTGTAATCCTTGGTTAGAAACGAAATAATGGATGGATTATCCAAGGGGGGTCCTGAGGGGGGGGAAGAAGAGCGAGCAAGAGCATATGTATGTATTGTATTGTATTGCAAGTATTATGTATATATCTCGTAAACTACATTTATATTGATTCAAATACTGGAATGTATAATCCTGTGATTTATTCTGTTAATGCTTGTGTGTCTAGTTTTATGTCATGTCAAAAAAATTATTAAAAATGTGTTCACGTTTGACAATGTTGAGTGTATGTGTTAATATGATAGTATGTAACTGCTTAACTGTTTCCACAAGAGGGCGCTATAGGCGCAAGGAGACGTAGCTATTGTAGCTGACATCAGGTAAGAGGGTATATAAGGGATTGTTCCCTCCCCCTCGATCTCTTCCCCATCTTCCTCATCTACCTCTCACAGAGAGAGAAGGTCTCATGGTGCATATACAATGTGAAATAAACCACGCCGATTAAACGCTAAAGAAGGACCTTGTCATCATGAACCCATTATTGTTGCTCCCCAGATGACTCTGTCAACAGGTTATGGGCCCAGATCACGGAAGAGCAAAATAATAAGGGTAGCGAGTTTAGCTGAAAGTATAGGCTAGGTTAGCAGCGGGAGCACCGCGTGGCTAAGGCTAACGGGAGCTAAAGCTACGCCTACCATCAAAAAGAGGATGACGACAAGAGGAAGGAGCAAGTGGCCCTCGTTTAACGGAAGGGCAGAAGACTATGAGCTCTGGGAAGAGCGAATGTTGTGCTGCATGCACGGAGTGGGACTGAAGACAACGATCTTGACGACCCCCACGGGAGAAGTAACGGCGGAAGCGCAAGCCCAGGATATCAAGCAAAATGCCGACGCATACTGCAAGTTAGCACCACTCCTAGACGACACAAGCTTGGGGCTGATATTCCGCGACACAAAGGACAAAGGCCGAGAGAGCCTAAAAGTGTTGAGAGAACACTATATTGGCAGGGGTAAACCCCGGATCGTATCCCTCTATATAACACTGACCGCACTGAAGAAAGCGCACACAGAGACTGTGACTGAATACATCATCAGGGCTGAACAAATCATCACGGCGCTTAAGAGTGCAGGAGAAGCACCGAGCAACGGATTAATGATGGCGATGGTTATGAGAGGACTACCGGAGATGTATAAACCATTCACACTGTTGGTGACACACGGTTCAGCGGACATGTCGCTGGGGGAGTTCAAGGCCAAGCTGCGGAACTTCGAGGCCTCAGAAGACACACACCCGGTCGCAGAGGAGGCGGGAGAGAGGGTACTGAAGGCCCGGGCAGCACCAAGAGAGAAGACGGCTGTGGACAAGATGGCGGCAACGGTCGACGTGAGGCGAGTCGAGACGACGCCCGGAGAGCAGCGGGACGAGAGGACTTCATCTTCGGGGCGCAGACAACGTACGTCACCCAGTCAATGCAGCAGCAGCAGGTCTAAAGGAAGGGACTGATCGCGGACACAGGTGCGTCGTCCCACATCATCAACGACAGGAACCGATTCAAGAACTTTGACAACACCTTCGAGCCGGAGAGACACAGCATGGAGCTGGCAGACGGGAAGCGCACATTCGGGTTGGCGCAGGGGAGAGGAGACGCACAGGTATGCCTCATAAACAATGAAGGGCGCCGGTGTAAAGTGACGTTAAAGAACGCTCTCTACATACCCTCGTTCCCACAAGAACTATTCTCTGTAAAATCTGCTACTGCAAACGGTGCCAAAGTGTTCTTCAATGAAGGTAAAGATGTCCTTGTAGAACCTGATGGTACGAGATTTAACATAGAGGTGTACAAGAGAATGTATTATCTACAGACAGAATGTAACGATAATGATATGTGTAATGTCAGTCATGATATTCAGACATGGCATGAGATCATGGGTCATTGTAATTACGAGGATATACTGAAGCTGCAAGCGGAGACAGTAGGCATGCACATTAACGGTGAAAAGCATAGACCTAATAAGGAATGTGATGTGTGTATAAAGGGAAAGTTCACTCAAACGAGGAACAGAAGTCCCACAGAAAAAGTAAAGATACCACTTGAGCTAGTTAACACAGATCTAGCCGGTCCAGTAAGCAATGAGTCCATAGGTGGCTTTAAATATGTAAAGTCTTTTACAGATGTGTGTACAGGGGCAGTGTTTGTTTACTTTCTCAAAGCAAAGAGAAATTCCTTGCAGATGTAGCTCCTTATGGCAACATAAGATGCTTGAGGTCCGATAACGGAACCGAGTTCACAAATAGATAGTTCCAATCACTGTTGAGAAGGAATAAGATCAGACACGAGACGTCCTGTCCTTACTCCCCGCACCAGAACGGGATAGCAGAGAGGGAAGGACGCACTCTTTTCGAAATGGCTAGGTGTAAGCTAATAGATGGTAACTTATCCAAGAGTCTATGGCATTATGCGGTACAAGAAGCCGCTTACACCAGAAATCGGTGTTTTAATAAGCACACAGGCACCACCCCGTATACAGCACTGACAAGAAAAAAGTGAGATCTAGCCAGAATGCACAAGTTTGGGTCAGTGTGTTATGCTTACCAGCAAGACAGAGGAAAGCTCGAGTCCAGGTGTGAAAAAGGACTCTTTGTAGGGCACGACAAGGGAAGCCCCGCTTTTCTAGTCTACTATCCCGGTAAAGGGAAAGTGCAAAAACACAGGCTAGTCAAATTTGTCAGAAAGACAACCTGTGAGAACGAGACACAGACACAGGAGCCAGAGCTGGACTCCAGAGTAGGGTGTGAATAAAGAGAGACACCACAGCCTAGTGTACTGAGCACAGACGTGCAGACAGACAGTCAACAACCCCCAGAGGATGATGACGGGAAGCACCCACGGGTGACGTCACTTGCCTCATGCAGTGGGAGATATCCCTCAAGGGAACATAAACCCCCAAAGTATCTGAAAGACTATGCCCAGAGAGAAAGTGACGAGGATGACAGTACACTTACGAGCATAGATTACTGCTACAGAGTAGTGAGTGGAGTACCTCAGACCTTTAAAGAGGCCATGGTGTCCCCTGAGTCAATAAAATGGGAGAGATCAATGGATGAAGAGATGAGGTCCCTAGAGGTCAACCATACCTTTACTCTAACCAAGTTACCAGAGGGTAGACAGACAGTGGGAGGAAAATGGGTGTACTCAATCAAGGAGGGTATTGAAGGCCACGACTAGTACAAGGCCAGGTTTGTAGCTAAAGGTTACAGCCAGAGGGAAGGTATAGACTACGGTGAGACATTCTCACCCACAGCCAATCTGACCAGTGTACGGGTAGTGATGCAGAAAGCAGCTGAGGACAGTTTGATTTTACACCAGATGGATGTGAAGACAGCCTACCTGCACGCACCCATTAGGGAGATATATATGGAACAACCTGAAGGTTACGAGAAGAAAGGAGAGAAGCTAGTGTGTAAGCTAGAAAAATCCATTTACGGCCTGAAACAGTCTGGGTGAAATTGGAACGAGATGCTTCATACATGTCTAATTGAAGATCACTTCATACAGAACCCAGTAGACCCCTGTGTTTACTCAAAGGAGTCAAAAGAGTCAGGAAAAGTGATAATTGTGATTTGGGTGGATGATTTAATCATCGCAGCAGACAACACTAGAAACCTATAGCAGGTGAAAAGTATGCTCTCCTCCAGATTCAAAATGAAAGACCTACAGTAGGTATGTTAAACATTTTCTAGGCATGGACTTCGAACAGTCTGCCAGTTGTGTAAAAATATCCCAGAAGAGATATGTGGAAAAGATCCTGAAACGTTTTGACATGCAATAATGTAGAACCAGGGAAACACCATGTGATCAAAAGCTAGACTACCAAGAGGATGCTCAGAAATTGACAGATGAAATGTACAGAGAAGCTGTAGGTAGCCTCATTTATTTGACAACATGTACTCGCCCTGACCTATGTTTTGTAGTGAGTAAATTATCACAGCATTTTGCTGATCCCACAGAGGAGCACCTGATTACAGCAACAACAAAAAAATCGCTATCTCAGGCCCCGTTGAGACGGAAACGCTAGCAGGTGAATCCGCAAAATATTTTTTCGGATGTGCCTTTCGTTTATACGGAAACAGCGTTTTTACGGGGTGAAACCGCAAAAAAGTGAGACTACCTTCCAGGGTGGAATTCCTAGAAACGATAAACCATTGCGCTCTCATCTAAACTGTCAAACCGCATAAAACGATGACGAAAGGGTTGTCAAGGCTCTCGTCGCGTGTATTGCTTACATCACAGGCATGCGTCAGTAGCCTAGAAGCGTAAACAAAGCATGTCTGATTCTATCCATGGCGATCACCTGAAGGCTACATTGGCAGTACTTTTAAATACACAAGAATCTGTCCCGCGGCGTGACTGGACCCACTGTCTGTGAGTGACTCTGCTTTGGTCCAATCACATTCCCCACCCACAGTCTGCGAATCAGAGGCAGAGTAGGGCGGGTCTTCACAGCACGTCATGTGACATATGCGCCAATCGTGTGACAGCGGGGCTCAGTCGTCTGGAGTCGTTACAGCCTCATCTGCATGGAGAATTCCATCCCAAAACGATAGTCTAAACGCAAATTTAAAAGTGAAACCGTAAGACGACTTTTGCGGTTTCTGTTCAGACTCTCTCCGTCTAAACGTAGCCTCAAAGGCACAGCAGATAAACAGCTTTGTTTCAGAATGCAATTACAGTGATGCAGATTGGGCGGCAGACGCCACAGACAGAAGAAGTACCACAGGGTATTGTGTGAGTTTGGGTACAGACAGCTCACTGGTTTCATGGAAAACAAAGAAACAGCCCACAGTGGCACTATCAACTTGTGAAGCCGAATACATGGCTCTAGCTATGACAATACAGGAATGTATTTATCTAGAACAACTGCTCGAAGGAATGGATACCTATGTATATAAGAAAACTGTTGTTTATGAAGACAACCAGGGAACCATTGCACTCGCTAGAAACCCTGTGTGCCGACAGAGGTGTAAACATGTGGATATAAAATATCACTTCATCAGATCTGTCATCAGAGAAGAAAGGATGACACTTGTTTACTGTCCTACAGACGACATGGTTGCAGATGCTATGACCAAGCCTGTCTCCAAACTGAAATTGAGAAGATTTGCAGAGGTCATGTTTGGTGTGTAAAATATTGCCTGTTATGTAATATTGACTGCCATATTCTTTTTTGATGTTTTGAACTGTATTCTTTTCTTTGAAAAGTTGTTTTTGGAAAGGTTGTACAGTCAGGGGTGTAGCTCCAGATTCTGGGCCCCATGAAAGAATGTATTTGTAGGCCCCCAGTTTATGCGAGCGCGTGTAAGCGCACAAGCAAAAAAAAATTGGCAATTTTTTTATTGATGAAAACGCATAATATGGTTTTTACCTATACATTCGGATCAGCAGTTCAGCACCTGCACTGTTGGTGGGTGAGCCTAGTAAAGGATGTCGCATTGCGTTCATCTTCAATGAATGGACCAATGCAATAGTCTACCAAAGCCCCCCCTCTCTCTCTATATATCTCACACACACACACACACACACACACACACACACACACACACACACACACACACACACACACACACACACACACACACACACACACACACACACACACACACACACACACACTTCAGAAACAAACATAGTATCAATGAGAGCATCAATAATACACCTGAGTGATGTCTAGTAAAAAAAAAAAAAAAAAAAAAAAATGTTGGGCCCCCCCTCAGTGCTGGGCCCTTGGAATCATCCTAAGCTACCCCCCCCCCAGCTACGCCCCTGTGTACAGTATACAACTGTTAATATGATAGTATGTAACTGCTTAACTGTTTCCACAAGAGGGCGCTATAGGCGCAAGGAGACGTAGCTATTGTAGCTGACGTCAGGTAAGAGGGTATATAAGGGATTGTTCCCTCCCCCTCGATCTCTTCCCCATCTTCCTCATCTACCTCTCACAGAGAGAGAAGGTCTCATGGTGCATATACAATGTGAAATAAACCACACCGATTAAAGGCTAAAGAAGGACCTTGTCGTCATGAACCCATTATTGTTGCTCCCCAGGTGATTCTGTCAACAGACAATTTTGTAATTTTCTGTAATATTAGACTCGTTTTTAAATGTTTGCACAATCATGTATCATCATTATTTTCTGGACTGGTGGTTAGACGTTGGAGCTCTAGTAGAGCAAACACGAGCTTCCAATAATGGTGACTGTACTGTTCCCATGTGCAAGAGTTCGTTTGGACAGTCTGCCTTCTCGGTTAACGGGGCAAACGTATGGAACTCTCTGCCTACTGGCTTAAAACTGGAGTCCAATGCCAACGTCTTCAGCAGAGGACTCAAGATATGGCTGAAATCAACGCAGCAGTGCTCACATTATGTAGACGCAGACTGGTTTTGTTGTTTTGATCATGGACTCTTGCTCTGATAACTATTTGTTCTGATTTGTGATTTTAATTCTGTATTTTACTGTTGATTTTATTATATCTTTTAGAAAAGCCTCAATAGACTGGTGTTGAAAACTAGCATCTGGTCTGTCCACTGTGGCTGGTCCAATGTGGCTGTGGTGTTTTGGAGAGAGCAGCAAAATGCCTTGGGAATAGATAAAGTGATACGATCACTGGACCTCAGGTGGTCGTCGTTATGTTCAAGTTTCAAGTTCAAGTTTCTTTATTAGCTGTCATACATAAATACAGAATACTTTGCATGAAATGCTTCTTTCTGTTTTGCTCCTGAGAGTGTGCTAGATAATAACAAGATAGTATAAAATAAGTATAATATAATTATAAAATAGAAAGTCAAGAAAGTCAAGTACGTAAACAAGTGTAAACAACAAAAATGTTCAGTATACCTATATACAGTATGTACAGTATATACAGTGCAGGTACAGTACAGTGTAGAAATGGTGAGGTATAGCTTAGCTGTGGTGCCACCTTGTGGTGGTGAGGTGCAATGAGGTGCAATAAGGAATGAGATTGATGTGCAATTTCCTTAAAGTGGGTGCTACAGTGTGTTGTTTATTTAAAGTGAGTGTGTGTGTGTGGATGTGTGTGCTGTGGGTGTATTGATGGTTTGTTATTGTTCATTGTTCATTGAGCATCCTGATGGCCTGGGGATAGAAGCTCCTTCTGAGTCTCTCTGTGCTTGCCATGAGACTCCGGTATCGCTTGCCTGACCGCAGCAGTTCAAAGAGACAGTTGTTTGGGTCGCTGGAGTCTTTGATTATTCTCTTAGCCTTACCCATGCACCGCTTGTTGTAAATGTCTTGGAGAGTGGGAAGCCCACCTCCAATTGTGCGTTCGGCTGAACGGGCCACTCTCTGTAGTCTGCTACGGTCTTGTGCAGTGCTATTCCCAAACCAGGAGGTGATATTGCCAGTCAGGATGCTCTCTATTGTACATGAGTAGAAGTTCTTAAGGATCTTCTGACTCACGTTGAACTTCCTAAGGAAGTAGAGGCGTTGCCGTGCCTTCTTGATAACACTGTCAATGTGTGGTCCATGTCAAGTCCTCAGATATGTGGACTCCGAGGTACTTAAAACTGTTCACTCTCTCAACCGGTGCCCCGTCGATGCTGAGGGGGCTGTAGTCCCTGACCCCCGACCTCCTAAAGTCCACAATCATCTCTTTTGTTTTGCTGACGTTCAGGGAGAGGCTGTTCTCTTGACACCATCCTGCTAGAACCTTTACCTCTTCCAGGTAGGCCCTCTCGTCGTTTGCAGAGATCAGGCCCACCACTACTGTGTTGTCAGCAAATTTGATGATTGTGTGGGAAAGGTGCCGGAGGCTGGAGAGGTATTGAGGTGTCTTTCCTAGAAGATTCTTGTAAATAAGTAGAAGCCAGTGATGAAGTCACCTGATGTGGAGGGAGGACCCGCCTATCAATTTATACAGTTCACAACGGTGGGTAGAAAAACATCAATACTGAACATCAAGCCTGTTAAGGGCACACTTTTATAAATGACATCACCATAATGAAACATGGGGAGTATGGCCATCTTGGCAGTGTGTGTGAAAGAAGCCTTGTTATGGTAAAGGAACCCCAGTCTGGCCTTGACTTTGTCCTGTAGGTTATTGATGTGAGAAGTGACGGAAAGTGAGGAGTCCAGCCAGAGACCAAGGTATCTGTAGGTGCTGGCGAACTCCAGTTCTGGGACGTCTGAGCGCAGGTGACGTTGTTTTTCCGATCAAATAACGTACATTTGATCAGCTCACCTTGATCAATAAGCCCACTTGTATTCAACGAGGTGACTAGGGGTGGGAATCACCAGTTTCATCACGATACGATACAATATCGATTCTTTGGACAACGATACAATATTTTCCGATATCACAAAGTCTGCCACGATACGATACGATACGATTCGATTCAGGTGCCTGCGATCGAAATGAGACGATATTATATGCCCATTTAACACAATCAGTAACATTTAAATCAACAAAAAAAAGGCAATGGAAATATCATTTGACATTTTTATTTTTGATCTCTTTCAGACATTTAAATGAAAAACAATCTATTGTTTTTAATACAAATAGACCTCGTGTTCGCTGTTTTTGGTTCGTTTTTCTTTTTTTCCGATATCAATATCCTATCACAGCGCTGTATTTTGGCTGGAAAAGGCATATTGGGAGTCAGAAGGTGCAGTACCGGCCAGATCCTGTTAGTGGGGCTATCTCGAGAATGCAGTAACCCCCCCTCCTTCCCAGTCCCTAGTGGACATCTGCTGTTCTCTCTATCGCTCTATCAGCTTAGCTTAGTTAGCTCACGCTAACGCAATGTTAATTTCGTTTTTTTTTAACGCAACGTGGGCATAAAGGAATGGCGAGGATGGAAAGCATGTTAGATGCATTTGACCCCTTGTGGGGAAAAAAACAACAGGCACTTATTTCGGGCAAAATAGGCGGACTCTGAAGCAATGCTGTCTAACGTCTACACACGCTGAGCTGCGCTGAGCTACTGTTGTTGTTGCAGCCTGGCGGATATGCTCACGAGGGGATTTTCAAAATAAGAGTATCGCAATATGAATCGATCTTTTTATGTTGCATCGATCCTATTTGATAATTGATAATAGATCGATATATCGATCTGGATCGATGTATCGTCCCACCCCTAGAGGTGACGTTTGGAAATGACAAGTCAGGCTGCACCTCAACGTTGTGGCGCTCATCTCACCCCCAACCCCCCCCCCCCCCCCCCCCCCCCCCCCCACACACACACACACAGGCAGGCTCTAATGTTATGCTGTAACCCGAGTCTTGGCAGCTGCTCTCCACACCCCAGTGAAGCTGCCGCCTGCTCTCTGATCACTGCTGCAGCGAGAGAGAGAGAGAGAGAGAGAGAGAGAGAGAGAGAGAGAGAGAGAGAGAGAGAGAGAGAGAGAGAGAGAGAGAGAGAGAGGCAGGGAGAGATTGGGGAGAAGGGGAGGGGGCAGGAGGTGGGTAGGTGTTTGGAGAAGAGCAGGTGGGGGGAAGGGAGGGAAAAGGACAGGTGGAAGAGCGGAGGAAGATTAGAAGAGGGGGAAGGAGAGATGTAGGGATGAGAGAACAGAGGAGGGGGAAGGAGAGATGTAGGGATGAGGGAACAGAGGAGGAGGGAAGGAGAGATGTAGGTGTGATGGAACAGAGGAGGAGGAATGAGAGATGTAGGGATGAGAGAACAGAGGAGGAGGGAAGGAGAGATGTAGGGATGAGGGAACAGAGGAGGAGGAAGGAGAGATGTAGGTATGAGAGAACAGAGGAGAAGGGCAGGCAGGGAGAAGAGGAGGGGATGGAGGGAAGGGGTGTGCGATTGGGGGGGTATCAGATGACAGGGGTTTCCGCCACCAGGAGATGACCTGTCTCGGAGACGACCCATTTATCTTTATTAGGCAGAGAGCCTTTACAGGCACACACACACACACACACACACACACACACACACACACACACACACACACACACACACACACACACACACACACACACACACACACACACACACACACACACACACACACACACACACACACACACACACACACACACACACACACACACACACACACACACACACACACACACACACACACACACACACACACACACACACACACACATACACACACACACAGATAAGAAACAAAGGTCCTGTCAGCCGCGGAACCAACACCTGTTCATTCAAGTTAAAAGGGACGTGGGAGAGAGACAGAACAGGAAGACAAGCATGAACTAGCATCAATGGGGGTTAGTGTGTAATATAGGGGCACTCCGCTGTCGGGTGGCCGAGGTCTGTTTTTAACTCTACTGTACTTCCTCTCGGTAATACTGGTTATTTTCTGTCTGCATCCCTCGCTAATGGCAGCCTTCTCCGTACAGTATATATACAAACCCGGCAGTGGAAGAAGTACACAGTTCCTTTACTTAAAGTAAAAGTAGAAATACTCAGATAAATGAGTACTCTGGTAAAAGTAAAAGTCCTCCATTCAAATTCTACTAAAGTAGAGAAGTATTTTCTATTGAATGTACTTAAGTATCTAAAGTAAAAGTACACATAGTAACTGATGTGTTCAGATAAATGTAGTGGAGTAAAAAGTATAAAGTTCCCTAAAATATTCACGTAAAATACAAGTCGCTCGAAAATGTAGTTAAGTACAGTACTTGAGTAAAAATACATAGTTACTTTCCACCATTGTACAAACCCCGCCAACACGTACCGCACACAGTATGTCACTGGATAAACATTACCTGGTGCGTCTCCTGCATTTACCGCACCGAAAAAGTCAACACGAAACACCCGCAAGCCCCCCCCCCCCCCCCCCCCCCCCCCCCCCAGTGGAAACACGTGTCGGATGAGGACAGGCCAGCGCATTGATCTCGCGAGCCTCCGCGTCCTGGGTCATGCCGTGTGCAGGATTTGATTTGATTTGATTTTATTAGGGATCCCCATTAGCTGGTGCGATAGCAACCAGCTAGTCTTCCTGGGGTCCACACACAAAAAACACACAAAAACAATCACTATTGCAAAAAACAAAATTATTAAAAGTCAGTACACACAATGCATAATGAACCTACTGTAACAATTAATATAGCTAAAATTACATTAATGTAAAACAAAAACAAAAAATTACTTTACAGTGTTAAAAACCATTTAAAAACTATTTAAGATTCTTTTTAAAAGTGAATCTACTGTGGGCGGCTAGGTGGTGTAGTGGGCAAGGCACTCGCCACCAGTGTGGAGACGCTAGGATTCGCGTGTTCGAATCCAGCTCTCCACATTGTTTTCAGTTTAGCTGGTCGTCCGCAGTAATACACATTGGCCGTATTACGGGGAGGGAAACTGAAGGGTGGGGATCGAACGTTGTGAACAAGCGACTCCTACAAGTCGGTTGGTGCGCCTGCGCAGTAGAATCAGGAAGTGTCGGGGGCAGCGTGAGCCTCCCATGCGTTACTCCTCGACACTGAGAGATCGAGCTGCGCAGGTGAAAAGATGCGACTGCTGTTACCTCAAGTACCGGAGGGGACTTGTGCTATGTATGACTTAGTCCACATTGCAGCCGGCTTGTGGGAGGCAAGAAACAGCGTTCGTGACAGGGGAGGGTTGAATTGGATGATACGAAATTGGGATGGGAGAAAATATAAAAAAATGGGAGAAAAAGTGGATCAAAAAAAAATAAGTGAATCTACTGTAAATGCAGCAGAGGTTCCGAGGCAGGCCATTCCACAGAGTTAATGCTCTAAAAATAAAAGATCTCCCCAGAGCGCTGGTTCTAGGACCTGGCAATTCAAGCTGCCCACTACTGGAACCTCTAGTGTAATGCTCGTGCACAGTATTACTAAAAACAATCTGATTATGTATAAAAACAGGAGTCTTACTGCTCATGACCAACTTGAACAGCACAAGTATATTAAAAGACAATCTATTTTCAACGTTAAGCCAAGAGAGGCGGGCATGCATACGGCTCACATTAGACCTTAGTGAGCAGCCCAGTACCAACCGTGCTGCCCTGTTCTGGACCACCTGGAGCTTCCTGAGGTCACCACTGGCAGCAGATGACCACATCGCAGAGCAATAGTCAAGATGACATAAAACTACATCTTTGGAAATAGACCCACATCCAAACATCTATTCATAATATGACATATAGGAGATGCTATAATACCAGCAGTCATTCTCAGCACTTTACTATCCAGGTTATCTAGGCCTGCTAACTTACTATCAGGAAGAGAGCGGAGTAACCGCTCCACCTCACTGACTTCAGCCTGATGAAATTCAAATTCACACATTTTGTCTTTCATTATAATATACTTAATACAGTCATTTGTTTTCAGGTTGTTTGACATATTCATAGTGTTACGAAGGATCAGATTAAACCGAGTATATATATTTATTTATTGATATATATTGAATAGTATTTGTATATCGTTTGATATCCCTTGTATATTCCTTGTACATATACACAGAATATCCCTTTAGCCTACTATAGCCCATAATAGTTCATTCTCCTATTGGACAAAGGACCAGGCGCCAGGGGACCAGCCCCCGGAGTCAAGTTCAAAGTTACCGACAAGACATGTCTGTACTAGCCCCGGCCCTGCCCAGGGATACGGCGACAGAAATGAGAGTGGCACTATTTGTTCACCGTGCATATAAATATAGCGCAGGTGGATACAGAAGTTAGTTAACCTAGTTTGTTACCCACTAAGTGAAGCCTCACCCACGATACGACGTGCGGTGAAGTATGGCCTGTTTGGCCCCAGAATAGCATTGAGACCGCGTGCGAATTAATAACTGAATTGTCAGAGTTTGGCACTGTACCGTCGAGTGCAACGTATTTCTATTAAGTTAATAATAGTCTATTGTGTATGGTGCATCGTGCGGTTAGAGTTCTAAAGTGACCAGCATCTCCAACGCTTCCTCGTGTTAGCTAGATTCTTATCCAGGCTGGGCCGACCACATGGCGCTTTCATCCGAGGAGATCTAGGCGAGGACCGAATGGACATGTACACTGGATTACCTCCCCGACGACTGCTTAGCCCTGTGCGGCTGGAATATATATTTGCTTTGGTACTGTGATTTGTGGAGCGGATAATCGCCGACGCCTGTGAGTGTTGGATTTACCCCCGAGAGGAGTCAAGGTCGAGTCGGCGCTCAGAGAGCCTGAGGCCGCCTAGCTTTCTTCACTGTGGAGCTACAGCCTACAAGAGAACCAAGCTGTATTCGTCTGCGGATCAAGAGTCTATCGCACTGTCTTCTGTACTCGAAGTCTCCCTAGATATCGTTGACCAGACGTTCTACTACCGACAGCTCTCCTACCCCCCCTGCCGGCTTACAACCGGGAGGACCCCTTCTAGTATATCCCGCTATATCATTAAGTGTACCATAGATATAATTCCCTAAGAGCCAGGTTGTATACTTGCCTCCTGCGTAACCAGAGAATGGACATTCAGTGTTGATTTGCCTACGAATACTCATTTGCCTTACAAGTGCAATCAAATGTAATATAAGTATCATATGTACCTTTTGCTCCATTAAATACTTGATTAATACCTTTGACTGGAACCGATTTCATTGTGGGAAGTGTTCATCATATTCATATATTGTGTACTGTATGGCCAGTAGTTAAAGTACATAAAGCGGTGGTGGTTTAATGATACCATACTTATCAATACAGTCAGGGAATTGTACCCCTCAGTTACAATTGGTCCTTTGAGCCGGAGGGTAACTAGTGTAATATTAATATAGTGGTATTAATATTGAAATGGCCTATGATGAACACTCCACAAAACGGTCCTCCTAAAGTAGATCGCCCGCAGCGTAGACGGCAGCCACCTCAGTACTTAGAGGACTACGCTGCCAGTATACTACCTAGCCTTCTACAGACGGTAAACGCGGTAAAAGTAGAAAGTAAAATTATGTCCGACCCTATCAACCAGGATACCCCGACCACAGAGGCCCTAGTGGGTTCTAATGTAACTGACCAAGCTCACGGTGGGGACCAGGAGGGAACTGACACGACTTTACCCCCCGCCAAGACCGAAGAAGTAGTCCCCGGAGAGCTCCGGGAGGAAGACAACCCTCCAGAGATGGAACTCTGCACGGTACAAGAAGAGGAGAGCGCCCAGGAGATAGAGCTCCAGGACTCCCCGCAGGAGAACGCATCTCCAACGAGTACTGCCAGGAGCGGATCACCTCAACCAGCGTCTTCCCCCAGCGAGGCGGACAAGATGCTGGCACAGGCGTTCCTCGCCAGCCTAGCAGCCTCAACAGAGCGCGATCGACTCCAAGCACAGACGCTTAGTGAGCGCGAACATTCTTCCATGGAAAGAGAACGCATTCAAGCGCAGCAACGGAGCGACGAAGATCGTATACGTCTAGAGATTAGACGCCTTCAGACGGAAGAGAATATGGCAAGAGACCGGGCCGACACCCAGCGTGCCGCTGCCGGTGCCCAAAGAGAAGCAGAGCGCGACAGAATACAAGCGCAGCTAATGGAGCAGCTGATCGCCAAGGCAACACCCCCTCCCTCCGCACGGGGTTCCAGGGCCTCGTCAAGACACGGGTCAAGGGCACCCTCCCCTAACCGATCAAGCGACCCTGAACTCGACCACCAGAGAGAGCCTATACCCCTCTCCGAACCCCTTCCCCGACCGGTCCCAGTGAGACCCAGCTACAAGGAAGGAACGGTGTACACCGCGGAGAGGCTAAATAGACGACTACAGGATCTAGATGACCTGACAGAAGAAGAAGAGGGAGAGGAGGAGAGTCAATCCCGACAGCAGCACAGTACTCCACAGGACCAGGAGGTCCAGTACAGCCCAGGCTCTACCCCCGCGGCTCTGCGCTACAGACCCCCGACTCTATTCACGGGTGAGCATGACGCACGACCAGTCCCGAGGAATAGCACCTGGATACGGTACCAGCCCACCGAGAGGCGTAAGAGGAGACTCGCCTAGGAGGCCTCTCTTCCAACGCTCACCGATGTGCCAGCCATCTACGGCGTCATACATTGGCACACCGACGTTTCCAGACTTCACCCATGAGAACCGAGCACAGTACACGGAGTTACGGATGTGCTTAGAGACAATGATGGTTGACGTAGCTGATGAACGCCACAAGTATGCTATCCTATTGAAGCACCTGAAGGTGCCCCGAGCGCACAACATAGCGCTGGCCTATGCCACCTCTACTACCCCATACACAGCGGCTCTAGCAGCGCTCGACCAAAGATATGGACGCATATGGGATTACGTAATACAAGAGATAAGGCATATTGACCGCCTACCCCCAGCAACAGACAATCGCTCACTAGACGACCTGTCTATCAAAGTACAATCCCTGGTAGGGATGCTGGGGGCGCAACGAGAAAAGGGTATGCACGAACTATACGCAAACTCTAATGTCGAGAGGATTTTAGAGAAGCTGCCGCCCGCCCGACAAGAGCGCTTCAGGCGGCAAAGAGACCACCGTGATCCTAACGGTCCCGAGCCATCCCTCCTAGACCTAGCCGACTTCCTGGCGAGAGAAGTCAGCAGCCTACGATTGGATACGTTCGTGCGGAGCACACCAAGCTCCAGAGAGGGACCTAGGAGAGCAAACGATGGCCGAAGATTGGTGACTGTCATGCACCAATCAGAATCAGTACCGAGCAGCAAGAACCACAGTACCCCCTCGATGAAAGAGAAGTGGAAGATGGTGTGCCCGTACTGCGAAAAGGAACACTGGTTGTCACAATGTGACATGTTCAAGAAGATGACCGCTGAAGAAGTGAGTCAATGGATAAAGTCCAACCGACGCTGTTACCGATGTGCGCGCAGTCACATGGCAGCCGATTGCCGCTTGAAGAAGAGGTGTAGTCGGTGTGACGGAGCCCACCTAGATGTCCTACACGACAGTAACAGAAGAAAGCCT
Organism: Notolepis coatsorum; assembly: GCF_963971535.1. NCBI lineage: Eukaryota > Metazoa > Chordata > Actinopteri > Aulopiformes > Paralepididae > Notolepis > Notolepis coatsorum. Next base: position 59,518,680 of record NC_140183.1, read on the forward strand.
GCACCTTCCAGCAGCACAAAGGCAAGTGTTATGTACATTGACCCCGCTAGCAGCGGGGGCGCCCAGGTGCTCTTAAAGGTGGTCCGCGTAACACTGAGTTACCAAGATAAGGTCATGGACACTTACGCCGTCCTTGACGACGGGTCAGAGAAGACCCTTCTCCTCGCGTCCGCTGCGGCCCAGCTGGGGCTGCGGGGGAGCGAAAACCAGATGACGATTCGGACAATAAGAAGAGATCTAAAGACGATAAAGGGCGAGAATGTCTCCTTCACTATCGCAGCAAGCAGGCAGCCAGAGAGACGGTATAGGATTACTGATGCTTTCACCAGCCAAGAAATAGGCCTGTCGCAGTACACCTACCCCATCGCCAAGCTGATGGATAAATATGTGCACCTGCGCCAACTACCTATCCCGCTCATAGACGGTGCCACCCCGACCCTGCTGATAGGCTCCGACCATGCAGACCTCATAGTCCCTATAGACCGGGTCCACACAGGACCCAGAGGCTGTCCTGCAGCAGTCGAGACCCGCCTAGGATGGACATTACAAGGCCCCCTCGCTAAGTCTCTTAACCGAACAGCAGCCACTAACTGCCTCCACTCCAGAGTGACAGAAGAAGACACCACTCTCCTGCAGCATGTCGAGAGGCTATGGACACTAGAGACAATGCCCTTTAAGAACGAAAAGAAAGACATTCGTTCCAAGGAAGACATTTACGCTATAGCCCTCCTCGAGCAAGGGACAAAGAGAGTCAACATCAACGGAGTGATGAGATACGCAACTCCACTCCTGAGGCGAGAGGGTATGCCTACCTTTCACGCCACAAAAGAAGCGACGGAGCGGTATCTATTGAACACAGAGCGGCGCCTAGCCAGAGACCCCGCTCAAGAGACTGTGTACCGCGCTGAGATTAACAAGCTAATCACAGCGGGACACATAACGAAAATTGACATTAAAGAGGCCGATCAGACGACCGAATCATGGTACGTGCCGCACCACAAAGTCCACCACAACGGCAGATCGGCTACCAGATCGGATCACAAAATCTGAATAAAGAGCTCTTGCCCGGCCCAACACTCGGCCCCTCTCTACTAGGCGTGTTACTACGTTTCCGCCAGGACCAGGTGGCCATCAGCGGCGACATCAAAGGGATGTTCCTGCAGGTGAGACTAGTGGAGGAGGACAAGCCCCTGCTGCGGTTCCTATGGAGAGAGAGGATCGGGGATGAGCAACCAGCCATCTATCAATGGGAAGTCCTCCCTTTCGGAACCACATGCAGCCCATGCTGTGCTACGTTTGCACTGCAAAAACACGTCGCAGAGGACCCAGCAGCAGATGAAGAGGTCCGACAAAGTGTAGGAAATAGTTTCTACGTGGACAACTGTTTGCAAAGCGTCTCGACGCCAGAAGAAGCCGAGGCTCTTCTACTCAAGCTCCGCGCCTCCCTGATCAAAGGCGGCTTTGATCTCAGGCAGTGGGCCAGCAGCGACCCGCAAGTATTGCGCAGCCTCTCCCCCGAGGACAAGGCAGCGAGCAGCGAGACCTGGATGGCGACCATCCCAGGAGAAGCCCAAGAAATGACACTAGGACTAGTCTGGCGCTTCAAAACAGACTCGCTCCATTATAGACACAAACCCCTGACCAAGGAGCAGGGAAGGTCGACGGCACTACCGACCACCAGACGGAGTGTATACAGAACACTCGCCAGACAATATGACCCGTTGGGATGTATTCTACCTTACACCACCAGGGCAAAGATGATTGTAAGAGCGTTATGGGACAAGGACCAGGGCTGGGACGACCCCATACCCGAACACCTTGCATCCACATGGAGAGAGTGGGAGACGGAACTCCGCTCACTCCCAGGTGTTAACATACGCCGCAGCTACTTCCCACCCACAGTGAGGCCAGAGACATGCAAGATGGATCTACACGTCTTCAGCGACGCCTCCGAAGTAGCCTACGGTTCGGTGGCTTACTTGCGTGCCCGTGAGGAGGGAGGAGAAATACATACTGCTTTCATCCTGGCTCGCTCAAGAATAGCCCCACGAAAGCAACAATCTATCCCGCGTCTAGAGCTCTGCGCAGCCCTAGCAGGAGCGCAGCTCGCCACGTTAATCCAACGTGAACTCACCATTCCGGTGCAAAGAACAATCTTGTGGTCAGACTCCACGACAGTACTCACATGGATCCGGTCTGATTCGTGCAGATACAAGGTCTTCGTGGGAGTCAGAGTCACAGAGATTCAAGAGTTAACAGAAGTAGCGAGCTGGAGGTATGTGGACACAAAACACAACCCAGCTGACGTCATCACCCGGGGAATGTCCCTGGATGACCTCACCCGTCACAACCTATACAGTGACGGACCAGAGTTTCTCAAGCTCCCGGAAGAAGAGTGGCCTACACCCACCCCACGGGAGGCGAGTAAAGAGGAGGCCGAAAACAAGAAATCTATGTTCTGTGGATTGAACACACTCGTCTCCACAGACCCCGACATAGACGATTGCCTCACCCTAGAGAGTGCGCAGCTAAAGACATTTATGTGGCACCACCCAGAGGTTCAGCCCACTACTGACATTTCAGCAGCTGACTACGAAGAAGCAGAACTTCTTCTACTACAACGAGCCCAGAGAGACTCGTTCCCCGACGAGCTGGACTGTCTACAGGGAGCAAAGCCCGTCCCATCAGACAGCAGACTGCTCCACCTAGCACCCGAGAGCGACGCCCATAGTCTCATCAGAGTGGGTGGTCGTCTGCGGAGAGCCCCAGACTTACCGGATGACGTCAAGTACCCGATAGTCTTGAACAGCCGACACAAGGTCACAGAGCTGATCATAAAGAAATACGACGAGGATGTGCACCACGCAGGGGCAGAGAGAGTCTTCGCGGAGATCAGACGTCGTTATTGGATACTGCAAGGGAGAGAAGCAGTGCGGCGCTTCCAGCGAACCTGTCTAGACTGTCGTAAGTGGCGAGCACAGCCCAGTATACCCCGGATGGCTGACCTACCTCCCTGTCGCCTCCGACTCGGCGACAAGCCCTTTCACTCCACCGGTATGGACTGTTTCGGCCCGCTGTATATAAAGAAAGGAAGAGGAACCGAGAAGCGGTGGGGTATTGTATTCAAATGCATGACCACCCGAGCGATACATATCGAACTCCTTCCAACCATGAGCACAGACTCATTCCTTATGGCCTTCCGAAGATTCACATCACGGAAAGGCAAACCGTCTATATTGTTGTCTGATCACGGGACAAACTTCAAAGGCGGAGAAAGAGAGCTGAGAGAGAGCTTCCAAGCTATGGGCCCAGAACTTAAGACCCACCTCGCTCCATCCCAGATTGACTTCCAGTTTAATCCCCCGAACGCACCTCACTTCGGTGGAACCTGGGAACGAGAAGTACGTTCCATCAAGACAGCCCTGTACGCCGTGCTTGGGGCCCAGACCGTGGCGGAAGAAGTCTTAATGACAGTCCTCACGGAGATCGAGGGAGTATTGAACTCAAAGCCCCTCGGTTACGTCTCAAGTGATGTAGCAGATGTCGACCCAGTCACCCCCAACACACTCTTGATGGGGCGGCTGGATCCCGCGCTACCCCAGACAATGTACAGGCCTGAAGAAGCGAACGGCCGAAGAATGTGGAGGTACAGTCAAGTATTGGCTGACAAGTTTTGGAACAGCTTCCTACTCCACTACCTACCGTCTCTACAGACCCGCCAGAAATGGGTAAAAGAGAGAGACAATTTGACAGAAGGAACAGTCGTCATGATTATCGACCAGTCACTACCCCGAACTATGTGGCCGGCTGGCCGCGTAAGCAAAGTGATCACCGGTGCCGACGGAAAGGTCCGAGCAGCTGAAGTGCTCGTCCAAGGGCGGACCTACACCCGACCCGTGGCGAGGCTAATAGAACTGCCAAGGCTCCCCGATACCATCGATGACGACCATGACCCCATGACTTTGTGAATTGACTGACCCTCACAGCAGACATTGAGTAGTGGACAGTGCGGTTAATCTGTCTCTGCTTAGCTAATTAGGTGGGACTAATTAGGGGGCGGCTGTTACGAAGGATCAGATTAAACCGAGTATATATATTTATTTATTGATATATATTAAATAGTATTTGTATATCGTTTGATATCCCTTGTATATTCCTTGTACATATACACGGAATATCCCTTTAGCCTACTATAGCCCATAATAGTTCATTCTCCTATTGGACAAAGGACCAGGCGCCAGGGGACCAGCCCCCGGAGTCAAGTTCAAAGTTACCGACAAGACATGTCTGTACTAGCCCCGGCCCTGCCCAGGGATACGGCGACAGAAATGAGAGTGGCACTATTTGTTCACCGTGCATATAAATATAGCGCAGGTGGATACAGAAGTTAGTTAACCTAGTTTGTTACCCACTAAGTGAAGCCTCACCCACGATACGACGTGCGGTGAAGTATGGCCTGTTTGGCCCCAGAATAGCATTGAGACCGTGTGCGAATTAATAACTGAATTGTCAGAGTTTGGCACTGTACCGTCGAGTGCGACGTATTTCTATTAAGTTAATAATAGTCTATTGTGTATGGTGCATCGTGCGGTTAGAGTTCTAAAGTGACCAGCATCTCCAACGCTTCCTCGTGTTAGCTAGATTCTTATCCAGGCTGGGCCGACCACATGGCGCTTTCATCCGAGGAGATCTAGGCGAGGACCGAATGGACATGTACACTGGATTACCTACCCGACGACTGCTTAGCCCTGTGCGGCTGGAATATATATTTGCTTTGGTACTGTGATTTGTGGAGCGGATAATCGCCGACGCCTGTGAGTGTTGGATTTACCCCCGAGAGGAGTCAAGGTCGAGTCGGCGCTCAGAGAGCCTGAGGCCGCCTAGCTTTCTTCACTGTGGAGCTACAGCCTACAAGAGAACCAAGCTGTATTCGTCTGCGGATCAAGAGTCTATCGCACTGTCTTCTGTACTCGAAGTCTCCCTAGATATCGTTGACCAGACGTTCTACTACCGACAGCTCTCCTACCCCCCCTGCCGGCTTACAACCGGGAGGACCCCTTCTAGTATATCCCGCTATATCATTAAGTGTACCATAGATATAATTCCCTAAGAGCCAGGTTGTATACTTGCCTCCTGCGTAACCAGAGAATGGACATTCAGTGTTGATTTGCCTACGAATACTCATTTGCCTTACAAGTGCAATCAAATGTAATATAAGTATCATATGTACCTTTTGCTCCATTAAATACTTGATTAATACCTTTGACTGGAACCGATTTCATTGTGGGAAGTGTTCATCATATTCATATATTGTGTACTGTATGGCCAGTAGTTAAAGTACATAAAGCGGTAGTGGTTTAATGATACCATACTTATCAATACAGTCAGGGAATTGTACCCCTCAGTTACACATAGCATGCCTTAGTTTAGATACTTTACCCACATAATAATCATTAAAATGATTTGCAATCTCACCTGGTTTCGTGAGAACAAATCCATTTGATTCCACTAAGGGTGTGCACACAGTTGTCTTTCGACCCATCATTTCATTAAAAACATTCCATATTTGTTTGCTATCATTTCTCGCATCATATAAAATAAAAAATAAATAAAATAGGAGGAGGAGGAGGAGGAGGAGGAGGAGGAGGAGGAGGAGGAGGAGGAGGAGGAGGCGTACGCCCGGCCTCACCCTCTGGCTCGGGACATCGTCGTCGGGCGTAATTGGCAGGCCGACAACAGACACAGCTGCGTAATCTCAGGAGGCTACGGGCGGTGGTGGAAGAAGTACACAGTTAATTTACTTAAATAAAAGTAGAAATACTCAGATAAATTAGTACTCTGGTCAAAGTAAAAGTCCTCCGTTCAAATTCTACTTAAGTAAAAGTAGAGAAGTATTTGCTATTGAATGTACTTAAGTGTCGAAAGTAAAAGTACACATTCTACATGACGTTGGTGTATCCATTGATGTGGTATGTGGTCCAGTTATGCTGCTCTGATTACCGCCTCTTGAAGTTGACAGGCTTCAAATGTGAAAGTATATAATCTTCATACATAATTTTTTTGTATATATTGTGTTCTCTATGTAAAATCCTTTTCTTCAAAGTAACTAGTAACTGATGGGTTCAGATAAATGTAGTGGAGTAAAAAGTACAATATTTCCCTTGAAATGTAGTGGAGTAAAAGTACAAAGTTCCCTAAAATGAAAATACTCACATAAAAGTACAAGTAGCTTGAAAATGTACTTAAGTACAGTACTTGAGTAAAAATACTTAGTTACTTTCCACCACTGGCTACGGGTGCATGCAAGGTGAAGGATACCGGGACTGTGTATAGGTGGACGTGTCAGTGATTTTTATATGGGGAGAGAGTAACTCATTACAAGACGTGTCCTCACTTTGTATGTATTAAATCAGCACTTCTCATGTTTGGGGCGCCGTCATAAATCCCTGCACAAAACACGGCACAATATGTTTTTTTGTTTCTTTTTTCTTCATCAGCAGGTGAAATTTGAAGCCTTCAGTACAATTAGGAATTTCTGACCACTAAGTGTGTCAAGACTCTTAACCACCAAAACCTGCACGGTCCGGACCACAACGTGTGACGTATATCATGCCAGTTAGGGTACCTTGTGTATATTGCACTTTATATACTGTTTACTTTTACTCTTACTCATAGTATATATATTCAGATTCAAATTTGTATTGCCTATATTTATTGTAACGTATAATATAACAGATAGGGCATACAGACCCTCATCTGCACATTTGTTTACACTGTTTATTATTTTTCTCGTATTTCTACATTCAGATCCAATTGTATTGCCTATATGTATGTCTTTCTATGATTACCCTGCCCATACTTGTACCTCCCCTCCCCCATGCTGCTATGACACCCCAAATTTCCCCAAGGGGATCAATAAAGGAATATCTTATCTTATTTGAAGCATCACCTAACTGAAGACTTCAAATTGCGCCGAGTGGATATTGCTGATGTATTTAGACTCGAAAACAAACATAGAAATTAACGTTTTGCATGTGGTGCATCGCAATGCATCGATCCTAAGGTGACGATTCAACTGCATCAATTTGAAAATGTTCGAATCGATTAGAATGTTTTCAATTTTTATAATTTTTTAAATGTATAGATAGAATTTTTTATTGACCTATAGTCCATTCATGCTGAGTGAATCAGTTCCCCCAGCCACATTTGTGTATAAAATTTTTGGGGGGGAATTAACTGATCGAAAATGTATCGAATTGCATCTAATCAAATCGTGGTCAAATGAAGAGATTTCATGATGCATTGAATCGTTGCCTGAAGAATGCCTGAAGTTAGCCGCCGCAACCTCCAGCTTACCCCGCCCTTCACCCTCCATCAGCCGAGAGGAAGTCTGCGTTGCGGGGGGAGGACACGCTGTCTGCTCCGCTGACAAACACACAGCAGAGACAGACTGTCATTACTGTCGCTGCTCAGATGACCAGATACAGGCTCACTACTGTCTGGCACTCAGCGACCTCTTAAATCTCACTCTCCTCTCTCTCTATCTCGCTGTCGTGCTCACACACCCCCCCTCCTCCTCCTCCTCCTCCTCCTCCTCCTCCTCCTCCTCCTTTTCCCACAGGGCTAATGATACGCTTCCTATTAACCTCTGACAGAAGAAAACAAAGCTTATCTCCACTGTCTGGAAGGGGGATGTCATCATTTAACAATGTAAACAAAGTTGGAAGCCGCCAGTCAATCATGTGTGTTTGGTTTTAGAATGGAGGTAAAGCACTAATAAATCCACTCTTGTACGATATTATATACCCGTATACTGGTGCGTATACAGTGGGGAGTGGCAGGTTGTTGGATGTGAGGGTAAATCCATAGCTAACCATTGATGCGTCTCTTGTAAGTAGTAAGTAAGTAAAACTTTATTTATATAGCGCCCCTTCTCAGCACGAGTGCACAGAGTGCTTTACAACAGTAATATATAACATCAATAAGATATAGTACGGGGAAACATTTGAAGAAAAGAATAAAACATAAAATGGGCTAAAACAACAGAATAGACAACAAAGAAAACAAAAAGACATGAACAGAAAAACGGCTATAGGTTTTTAAAAGCCTGCCTGTAGAGGTACGTTTTTAGCTGCCTTTTAAAAATGTGTTCAGAGGGAGGGGTTTTCTTTTTTTTTAAACTAAATTTTTTAGCGTTTATCGCTTTTCTGGTCAAGCATGACCGACAGATACAGAGTGAAACGGGATATAGATCAGGGGAAGACATTCTGGCAAATGACGGCGGGTCCGGGAATCGAACTCGGAGTCCACCAGATCCGTGACGCAGCACGGTTTTCCCCAACGCAGAAATAGCACCGAGATATGTGGTGAGCTACTGGAGCTCCCCAGAGGGAGGGGTTTTCATGTTCAGGGGGAGGGCGTTCCAGAGCCTTGGGGCTGTCACCGTGAAAGCTCAGTTCCCTTTTGTTTTGAGCCTGGTCCTGGGCACCACCAGGAGCTCCTGGTCGGATGACCGCAGTGACCGGCCAGAGGAAAGTGGGTGGATGAGCTCGCTGATGTATGGGGGGGGGGGGGGGGGGGGTGCCCATGGAGGGCTCTGTAGGCGAACACCAGGACCTTGAAGTTGATCCTGAAATCTACAGTGAGTGGCCTGGTAGCAGCATTTTGGACCAACTGAAGTTGATCCACGGATGTTGTATTTATTTGAGGAACGGGGGGGGGGGGGCTGCAGGAAAGGCCCAGAGTGCCCTTTTCAGATTCTGGAGAATCAAAGTTTGCACTAGACACTGCTGGTGTCTACTTCCTGCCCGACAGGGAGACCTAAAAAGACACTTTCGATATGTAATTTAAACCAAAAGGTCAAAACCCACAACGGAGCATTTATTTCTACCCATGAGACACTGAGGTTACCCTCATTTTCAGCGATGATGAGCAAACAAAACAAGACACAGTTTAGCAGCGATTTCATACATAATAGCCACAACAAATAAGAATAAACAATACAAAATAAATCAGCTAGGACGGTTACTATCATACTTTTAAACGCAGCAAAAGAAGGAAGAACCTTCAGCTTCAGAGTCAGTCGTGTTGGAAGCATCAAAGGAAAAAGTGTACGGTTATGTATATAACCATAGTTATATGAGCATAGTGACGCTCAGCGTCATATTGCAATACTCTCCATATTCAGTATTGAACTGAAATAAATTCTCACATGTACCTTTACTACCGTCATCTGTCTGGCCACACCCCCATCCGCTACCTACATAAGCAGGGGTGTGGCCATACCATCAGCTCCTTCCCAATTTTCACCACAAGGCAAGATCAAGGGGTCCTCAGTGAGTCCAACGCTGAGCGTCACTATGCTCATTATAACTATGGTTATATACATAACCGTACGTTATATTATCGCATAGCTCTGCTCAGTGTCATATTGCAACACAGGAGCTGAGCAGAGCTGAGACTCGACAAATGTACCCGCTGAGGCCCCCCACAACCATCAGAACGGTTATCCCAGGCCTACGGGTCGACGAAACAATTTCGGACCGGGCCTGGCGGACCGGGACATACACAGGGATGCCAGAGGAGTTCCATAAGAATCACCTCAACAGCCCCCTCCCAGCCATGCTTAAGCAGGAGAAGAGAGGGGCAAAAAGAATGGAGAAGGACCAGGCCCCCTTAGCGCAGCGCAAGGTACAACACAACATGGACCAAGCAACAGTGAGGGGTAATACGTAGTAATCACAACCATGAACATCTCCATAACGTCAAACCCTGCAACACCCGGGCCGACCCGGCATTTTTCCCCCCGAAAAAAGCACAAGTCCCTCAGGGTACCAGAACAGCAGACAACACTAGGAGGGGGGTAGGTACGCGTGTCGATCCAAAACATTATAGAGGGTGCCACCCAGACGGTCCCTTTCGTACCACGCTCGGTGGCCCACCCCAAGGGGCGTGAGACCCCTCTACCTATGCTTTGATCTATTCCGTTAACATCCCCCAGATATGAACGAGAATTAGTCGAGACAAACCTAGTAAACTGGGGCTCGGAAGAGACAAACTCCATCCCAGTTGCCCCATTAAAACGCTGTTTCAATGATGAGCAACCAAGGCGCGCAAGCCCATGCGTGATCCCTATCAGAAGCACCCAGGGCCAGCACTATGTACACGTCGAGACCCAAAACACATCAATGGATAGTCTAACAAGACACCAGATACCGTTCCTCCAAGCCGCCTGGGAGAACGACAAGAAGCCGATTTTTTATCTTTTATTTTCTACAGAAAAGAAAAAAACACGGACATGGGTCCCATGCGACGCGGCTGAGGGAAAACAACACCCCGTCAACCATACTTCATAAGTGGGGACGGGGAGCGACGTACCCTTATGACGGGGGGAAACCCATGACCAGTGATGGGCAGTAGCTAGCTACAAGTAGCGACGCTACATAGCTTAACTACAATTCTCAGTAGCGTGATAGTAGCGTCGCTACTTTTGAACCAAGTAGCGTTGTCTGTAGTGCAGCTATTTTTAGAACGAAGTAATGACGTAGCGACGAGGAAACGCTACACCGCTACTATCGGGAGAAACAGTCTAGACCAGGGGTCTCAAACTCAATTTACCTGGGGGCCGCTGGAGGTAGAGTCTGGGTGAGGCTGGGCCGCATCAAATATTCCACAAAAAAAGGGTTTCATGTATTCCAAAAATGTATTAATACATCAACAAACTACCCCTTTGCCTCATCATAAAACCTCAAAAACACCAGCAACTGAGCATTCTCAGTGGTGTCAGTGGACTCATCCACAGCTATGGAAATGCACTGTGAATTTTTCCAGTTATTCTGGTTGCTGTGCTATCTGAGGAGGATTTGCTTTTGTTTGCCTTCAAACATGGTCTCCATCACTTCAGTCATACATTATTTTATTATTTATGCATCAGAGAATGGCTTATTGTGTTTAGCCAACACCCATGCCACTGAGTGAGCAGTGACACTTGGTTGCTTTTTATCGTTGTGACATAACTTTAACAATAATTCTGCTTGCAGCTTGATATGATGATTTCATTCCATTTATTGTTGTGGTTCTTAGTGCTGAAAGGTTGCATCAAAATAACTGTGTTTTGTTTCGTATTGGCGTTTCAAATTCTCAAAGTTTCAATAACTCTTCACAAGAGCTACCGTTTCTTGGCACATTGTGCTGGTTGGAGGGAGGATGAACGCATATTTTTCAGTCCATTCACCTTTGAATTGCAGCGATTTTCACTGTTGACTTTTATTTTACTGGCCATCTTTGAACATGCCATATTTTTCTACTAGCTGCCTGCTGGTAAAAATTATGCTACTCGCTACAGTACCTGCAGATTAGACTACTTGTAAATGCGCTGTCAACTCTCGCTCTGACTCCGACCCGTTGAAAGACAACACGCATTCCGTGAAGACCCGCCCTACTCTGCTCTGATTCGCAGACTGTGGGTGGGGGGGGGGATGCTGACGGGACGCTGAATATGATTGGACCAAAGCAGTAGACAGACACAGACAGTTGGAGCAGTGCAGAGGAGATAGCAGAGAATTTCGAGGATACCTGCTATACGCACTGATGACAGGATATATTTCCTTCTACTTGGTATCACTCCGGAATCACGTTTCAACCACTAACGTTGCTGCCATGAGCCTGCGCTATGGTAGCCTACAAGTGATCAAATAAATAAAACGCCCAACTCGCGCAACGACTCGGCAACAAGTTGCGCGCGGCGGCGTGGGCCGCATTAACACTACACTTTGATGTCAAGTAGGGGGCCGCAAAATATCATCCAGCGGGCCGCAATTGGCCCGCGGGCCGCGAGTTTGAGACCCCTGGTCTAGACTATAAAGATTTGTGAGGAGAAAAAAATAACTCCCCGTAGAAAACCCACTATGATTGGTTGGTTGGTTTAGATATGAGTATGACGACTCACGATTGGGTATGGTTAGGCCAAAACATTACGGGTAGGCCAATCAGAGGCAGGATAGGGCGGGAAAATCGAAACGCAGACCACTGAATGAGAATGAATTAATGCAATTTAACAATAACAGATTACATGAACCAGTCCGCGCGAAATAATGGCAGAGGGATTCGATGTTTCCACTGATGGCATTGATGAAGATGATGATGTCAACAATAACAACAATGCCTCTCCATGGCCCTATCTGGACACATTTATGAGTTTGACTGAAAAAACGCCTAAAACACATGTGTTTAGGTGTTTATTGTGTCAGCCAAAAACGAAGCTGCTCTCAACTTCCCACACGTCCAGTACTAACTTGAGAACACATATTCAGGTGAGCTGATGAAAACCTTTGCTGTCTTTACATAAACATTGTCAACTGTTCCCAAACAGCACACAAGTCAGTGCACTTTTTATCAACAGCTTTAACTAACAGAGATAGGCTAGCTGCTATGAACAATATTATGGGGGTGGAGAAAAGAAAAAAATAGGGAAAGATCACCTAGAGCAGTGGTTCTCAACCTGTGGATAAGGACCCACAGGGGGGGTCCCCACATGATTTTGGGGCCATGGAATGTTTTGTGAGTTACATATTTAAATACATTTGGTAATTTAGCTGACGCTTTTTATTCAAAGCAACTTACAAATTGTGTATAACAAGTCAGCAGGAGTGGTACATATCTAGCAGCCAAGGATAGTATTGTTTGTCTAGCAGTGTCAAGCTTGAGTGTTATACTCTGAGTACATACTGTAGTAGTATAGACATATTAGCATAGTTGGTAGTAGTATATACATGGTAGCATAATAGTAAAATGAAGTAAGACAGTTAAAATTCAGATATTGAAGTGTGTTTTTGGTTGATAAAGTGGGCAGGTTTCAGAAGATGCAAAGTTTAGGGATAAATAATACATAAAGATAGAATAGAAAAGAAAAAGACCATTACTGCATCAAAAGTAATCAACAAACTATTCTATACCCTGGCATGCTGCTTATTTCCGTACTTAAGAATGTATAAATGTTACATAGGATTTCGTTAATGTCTATTTTGTAGACAAATGTTTCTTGCACTTTTTCTTTGGCCAGGTTATTGTCATTTTGCTACTGTGGTTTGAGTTGAAACAGTAGTTTATCCTGTGCTGAAAAGTCTCCATTCCAATAGAGAGAGTATATATTTGTGTTTATTTTATTATTGTTGCACTGCCTTTTATTTATTACGTTTCCACAGTTCTTTCCTCATGTTAAAAGGATGACACAAAAAGCCAGACCGAGGGCTTGTTTCAGTTTTATAATAAACAATCAAACTGAATTTTTTTTTGCCTGCCTATTTGTTTGGTGAAAACTTGATCATGAAGTACAAAAAAAAAAAAAAAAAAAAAAAGTAGTGCCGATGTAGTTAGCTATTTTTGCCATGTTCTTGTAGTGTAGCTTGCTACATTTCTCTGGGGATAGCTTCCATTGTAGTTGAGCTATATTTAATCGAGAGTAACTTGTAGTGTAGCTTACTACATTTTCCAAGTAGCTTGCCCATCACTGCCCATGACTCAACAGACCTTTAAGGCGAGGAGTCAGGGAAACCCTAAACAATACCCCGTCAACCTACTCCATAAGGAGGGGACAGGAACCCTCAGAAAGACTTCCCACATGAGTAACAATTTGAAAAGTTTATGTAACATTGAGCCACTTGACCAAAAGGCTCAAGCTACATATATATCGAGCGTAGGAGAACTCTTAAGTTCCTACGCCCCGCAACACAACTTGACAATAACAGAGAACCACACACGGGGCCTGTAAAGAACTCACGGAAGTCAGCGACCAATAGAAACGTGCCCAGTGACGTATTCTATGGCGGGGGGAATCCCATGACTCAACCGACCATGATAGGCGAGGAGTCAGGGAATTCCCTCCCCCCCCCCTCCGTGCCGTACTGACCAATCAGCGAGGCAGGACCGAATGAAAGAGGGCCAAACCCCCCGACCAATCAGAAAAGAGGGAAGGAGGGGTTTATCCGGTTACCCCCTCACAAACCCATACCCCATATACGATAACAACAACAGCCATGATGATACCTTATGTAGCCATGAATGAAACAGCGTATATCCTAACAGGATAAGCTAACCCAACGCACGCTAGCCACAGACGTCGTCTGCGAACAGGGTTTATAACAAGGCCAAGGTTTATGTGTGAACACGACACCCGTGTTTTATGTTTCAAGAAACACAGAAGATCAAGAGAAAGAGATAGGTCTATAAGACCGTGGCACAACTACACACACACGAGTACTTCTGTAGGCCAACACTACAGTGTTGTGGCTCAATGCCACTGTTTCAACGTAACAGAACACACAACTAAACCTCTACCCTTATAGGAAGAAACATAATTCTTCAGGATGAGGAAAGAAAAAACCTTTCGACCGCGTGTTAGCTACAGGCCTTGCTAAGCACACATATATATGTAGCGACCAGCTAAAGACTAAAAGTCTAGCTCTCCTATCAACCCCACACTAGGCGAAGGTTCTACACATCGTATCCCCAACATATGCAGTGAATAAACACACAGTTTGTAACAAAAAATATTTTTTTTATTGTTTTAACAAAATCATAGTTGGGCCGGGGAAGGGAGCAGGGGTAACAGCGGGGGAAAGTCACATCAGCGGCGCCTGCCACGAGCCGCTTGTTGCTTGCCACCCCAGGGAGCTTTCGCCCCCGGAGGGACGGTACTGGGGTGCCTGGTCTCGACGATCCCTACCGTCACCTCCGGGCGTGGGTTGGCTGGCTGCAGTGGTCGAGGCACCCTCTCTCCTCCTGGCCTTCTTGGCCGAAGGACCAGCAGTGGCGGCGGGAGTGGCGGTGGCAACGGTTGCGGGTCCCCTACGACGTGGCCTCCGTCGAACTCCACCGATGACATCGGGTGGGGGGAAATAAGGCTGGAGCACCGCACGCTCCTCCTCCATATCCCTGCAGGCCTCCGTCATGAGCTGCATCGCCGACCCGAAGAGCACAGCATCGGAGAGGGGTGCCGTGAGCAAGGGAAGCCTCTTCTTGTCCGGCACTCTCGCGCCTGCTCCAGCCAAAGATGGCGCTGGGACAGAGTGGCCAGGGCGCGTATCTTCCCGGCGGCTATGGACTGCAACTGGATCAGATGCAGGATGGCTCCAGCCGCCTGGGCGTGCAGGACTTGTTATTGATCGTCCAGCATCGTACCGCCCGTCATCATCCCGGACATAAAACGCGCTAGCTGCGCGATGTTGTATGTTGCAGCTAGGGTTTGGGTTCCGGCGATGAACGACTGGTCACTCCAGTTGGCCAACTGCTTAGCCGATTTCCCTTGGGGAACCGGCTTCCGCAACGGCTCCCACACCACCTCAGGACAAAGGAGAGACGCCATCGGTCTATCAAGCCGAGGCACCCCTTCCTTCATTCCCTCGACCAAACCCGCCACCCGCGTGACTTGCACGTAGGCGGGGGTAAGGCCAGTTATGTGGGAGACCACCTGTTCCTGACGCACGTAGGCCTCCATTGAGGGAAAAAATGGGCAGACAACGCCCGTCTTCCTTACAGGACGACGTTGCCATAGATGACCTATCAAGTCATCGGGGACAGGGGCAGGCAGTGGCTGCGGCAGCGGCACGCCATTGGCGACGGCGGCTGCCGCCATGAGCTCAGGGAACAAGGCACGTAATTCCCCATGCGCGTCCTCCTCCACTAAGCTCGCGTCCCTCACATATGAGAGGCTACCACTCACTGTAGTGCCACCATCCGATGTGGCTGATAGCAGGGCATCTCGTCGCTGAGTCGGAGGTTTTAACCCAACACCAGAATACGAGGGACCCCAAGGAGACATATCACCCCCTGCCACACCCTGAGGGGCAGAGTGATGCGTCCCCACCGAGGCGTCAAATAAGAGCGCCTCTGCTCCCACCATGAAATCCTCCATTTTCATCGGCCACGGAGAAGCAGAAGCACTATTTTCAGCCAATCAGAGTTACATCCAAAATATGGTCTCTACCAATGAGGTGTCTTGCAAACAAAACAAGAGTTGTACTTTTCTTCCTGGGTTTCTCCTTCATGTCTATATATGGGCGTGTTGTCCTGCAGCCCAGGTGGCCTTGCTGCCTGTGGCAGAGGGGCTAATTCCTCAAGAGTCATTTATTGTATTGGCAGTTGAATAATTAAAAATGTCTAAGATTTATCTTCAGTGTAATGAGTTACATATATCCAGAACTAAAACAATGTAGTCGTTACCCATAGTTCAATACCAAACATTTCTATATAAGATGACAACCTGTATTTACCAGACTGAACTAATGATATAGAGATTTGCAGATTTTTTATATAAACATTTTAACAGAGAATTAGCAGAACATATTCTATTATCTTCACAGACAGTTGAAATTGTAATGACATTCAAATATCCCTTTTTTAAGTTGACAAGGATATTCTGACACTCAGGGCCACACTCAGACCCCGGAATTTGGTACTGTTTACACAGATGAGCCATTGCTGCTGGTGGGGGTTGGTTGGCGTTTTATGACATGTAAACCAATCTATAGTTCCTGTTTTCTGCTGTTCCAACCTGTTTTCTGGTATTCCAGCAGTCACCCAAGGTTACACAGTCTTATTTGTTGAAATGAACCGTTTTATCAAGTCAATGATATCACATTTGGATGACTGGTGCAATTATTACCATAAGACTTTGTGGTATAATGTGTCCTCATGTAAATATATCCCCCTCCCCTGTGTTCCCTTTACCTGTGCCCCCCCCCCCCTCTCTGTGGAATAATCACCCCCCTCCCCTGTGTCCCCAAACCTGTACCCCCTCCCCCCCATCTGACCTATCAAATGGGACCACACCCCCTCCTGTTAACTATATAGATCTCCTCTTGAGATCTATCCAGGCTTCTTACCTGGGTAATTTCAGCTGATCACCTGGGGCGAGAGCCTCAGCCATTCTCTCTATGTATTCTATCTGTTTGGTTAATAAACCTTGTTATTATCCAAGCCTCGGTTGACTGAGACATTCTTCATCAGGATATCCACAAATATCCCACAATTGGCGTCTACGAACTTGTGACAGACTTTTTGCGTCCTCCCGGCGTGCTGTATCATTCAACTATACAGAGAAAAGTGAGTATAATAGGATGGTCGACAAAATGTATGGAAAGGAATTGAAACCTTCCCGCTTTTCTCTGTGCCAGGTGAATATTACAGAATGTTGTCAAATATTGAGATCATGGCTGAGTAGGAATAATGTGCATTAATATATCTGATCTGTATTGAGAATCGTTACCAGGGCGCGCGTGCACCTGGGTCCTTTATCAGGCGGTTCTGAGAGGATGGGTTATAGTGCTATTCCCAAAAGTTTAGGCACAACGGTTGAAGTGCTATTCCAGGTCGAGTCGGAGCCGACCAAAAGTTAAGGCACACAATACAGGTTGTTGGATTGCTACCCCAAGTCTAATTCAGACTAAAAAATAGGCAACAAGGCAAGAAACGTGGGCTTATTATGATGTGATATCCTTGGAAAACGCTACTCTGTTAAAAACGTTCTGTGATTCCTTTGCAAAGAGGCGGGAAGTAGGACCGAGAAGCTGATAGAATCATAATTAGAAATTACCAGAGTAGCGTCATAATATTCATTGTTTCAACCTCAAACTAAGCTCACAATCTTTTCCATTCCTGAAAACGATGTATTTTGGATTAAATTAACCAATTGATCAATACAGATAGCGGGAAGATGATCACGCGATGTCCTAGTTAGTACATGATTACGCGATGTCCCGGGAGTACGTAAATGTACATTAAACGGGACATCAGTCGCGGAAAGTACATTAAACAGGACGTTAGTCGCGGGTTAAGAGGCCGAGAGTATGATTAAAAGGTATATATAATCTAATATATCGCTGGTAAATTTCGAAGTCAGGTTCGGTCGTTATGATTTTAATAACGATGTGTAGTTATATATCAAGGGTATTAATGCCTTGTCGCAACAGATGTTGGCCGACTAAACGTAAAGCGATCCAATACAGTCAGATATACACACACGTTAACTTATATGTATTAATGTTTGTTTGTCTGTTTAAGTCTCGTTTGTATGTGCACAAGTATTATAGGACCCGTCGCGTTGCTTTATTGAGTCAAGAACCGGCTGCGGATAGCGCGACGAGCATTGAGAGACGAGTTACCGTTATCCAAAGAATAACATTGAAGTGCAGTTCACGGGAACAAACTAGGATAGTAATTTCCGGATTCCGCAGAACACCGGCCCACGGGAACGGCCATTTGGGGAAGTATAGTTTTATCGTTTCAGTTTGTTTACGTTTCACATATGCACAGGCGCGTTCATTCGGTAACAAAACGCTGGTATAGGAATTCCAGGCTATTGAGAGCTCGTGGGAAAAATACTGTTTGAATTACAAAGCGTTATTTCCGAGGCGAATGAGAACACACGAACGTCGCATGGAGCAATGACGTGACGCTATGCGCGCCGTGAAGTTATTATTTTATATTAAACTATCCATAAGCGAACGTAAAGTGTAATGTACCCAAGGCCAAGGGTGCGTGAAATCCACGTGTAGTATATGTTTTATTTGTATATGTATGTGCGCGCTGCCATTGGAAAATGTTGAGTTGCAGTGACGAGATGCAGGTTGCACCATCCCAGACCACCGGAGAAACGAACCGAACATTGCAGCTTTCCCCGGTGAGTATGTATAAATATATAAATATAGATGCTTTGATTGATTGATTGAAAACTTTATTAACAGATTGCAGAATGGGTACAATACAGTACAGCTCAATACACACAATTGTTAAGGGGATGCAGACCAGAGAAAGACTCTTGTCTTGTTTACATCAGGGTCCCCCATTTTCAATTTATCAGGACATATTATGACATACATGACATACAGATAGTCAGTACTGCTACATCTGTACATTTATGACATACCAGATTTGCAAATTTAGTACTGTTTGTGATACAAAAGGAGTCAAGAAAAGGGAGTCATTTGACGTAGAAACTGCATCTCAGTTGACGTAGAAACTGCATCTCAGTTACAGCAAATTACAACTATCTCAGATCACTTGAGTGTTTATGTTGCTTTAATTTACACATTATAAGTCACATAAAGCTAATTACAATGTCTGTTTCAGAATTATAATACATCTGTGGGCGTACCTTGTAGTCCACATAAACAGCGTTAGATTAGGCTTTATAAGCTTTCAATGTTGAAAACTTGGAACACAAACAACATAGATTATGTTTAAAAGTAAGATGTTTAGGTTATATTCACTTGAGTTAATGTGTTTATCTAAAGAACCAATGAAAGATAACTAGCCCTTTCCATTGTAAGACATTTTTAAACATGATTCAAAATGTGTGGTTCCACATTCATGATGCTTGTGTACATATGCGATATGATTGATAAATGATAAACACTATCATTACATCCTAGGACAGGATGGATGAGAAATAGCTGATGTTTTGTTAAGCTCACAGACAATCAAGGAGAACAGATGGTCTTAGAAAAGAGTGGAAAATTAACATGTGTTTGTATTTACAGATCTGGCTCTGAGGCGAGATGCAAAACAGTGAATGACTACACCCAAATTGTATCACAAAAGACAGAAAATCCAACAATTTGCATGTCAACCGAGAGACAGTGCAGAGCTGAGAGACAATCGATTGACCATTTGGAACAAATCTACATCCAAAACACCCACATGCAAATTCTTCAGAGTGGGCACTTGGGAGACAAAGCAATGCAAATGCCTACACTCGTGACCACAGACTTGATGAACTCACCTGGCGGTGGATGGCAACAGAGAACCACTTAATTAACATGAATTAGACACCGGTGATGAATTTGCAGTTATGAAAATCTACCTAACTCCCATACTAACAATAACTAACCAGTCGTTTTCATCATCTCTTTTCAAGAAGCACATGAATTAGAGAAGTGCCCGAGATGAAAGATTAATGATGAAAACAACTACTTACAATCCCCTCCTTCTATTCTCTGTTTATAACCAATAACATGCATGACTATTCCTTAGACTATTCTTTTAACAACTAATAAATTTCCATGACTGCAAAAAATATCAACCACAAAATTGAAACACAATTATCTAAATGTACAAGGTATACACATACATTGATCATTTAGCTGACACTGTATGACAGGACATCAAAAAGGGCACAACTCTATCAGCTGAGTAACAATGTTCATCAAAGTGTTGAGTGCCACAGTGTAGGTTAGTTTTATTAGTGTTGAGTGCTACAGTGTAGATTAGTTTATTAGGACAAATGCATGACAGTAAGGTTAGTTAGGGTTAGATGATAAGAAATGATTGTTTTTCAAGCAAAATTAACTGGCTACCTAGATTTTATGTTTTTTCCCCATGCTATGCTATGATGAGCCACACTGAGATGTGAAGAACAACCGAGAAGTCATGGCGAGGTAAGTATCTTGAAGAAGCACACCATCGTACGCGGCCTGAGGTAAGATCAACTTCAATTTAAGACCATCAGAATATGAAGACAAGGAGCTATTTTATCTGATTCAAGACTTTGGCCATTCATTTACAAATTTTATTTAAAGCCTAATGCTGTAAGATCTAGTTAGACACAAGATCTGATAAAATTGTAGTGAATGTGACCTTCTTGACGTAAGGAATCACTGCTAATGCAATTGGCTTGCATTTCCTATTGTCAATTAAGTGATTTTATTTAAAATGAATTGAATTAATCCCAAAATGATTTTCCACTTTAGCAGAAAGGCGTTGAATCATTTATGTGAGGAGTTTTCTAAGGCAGTGTTTATCACCCTCAGATCACGAATTGGTGAGAGGACAGGACGAGTGAGACGACGCGCGACCTGAACCACGAAGCTGCGGACACAACCAATGACGATTCGGACAATAAGAAGAGATCTAAAGACGATAAAGGGCGAGAATGTCTCCTTCACTATCGCAGCAAGCGGGCAGCCAGAGAGACGGTATAGGATTACTAATGCTTTCACCAGCCAAGAAATAGGCCTGTCGCAGTACACCTACCCCATCGCCAAGCTGATGGATAAATATGTGCACCTGCGTCAACTACCTATCCCGCTCATAGACGGTGCCACCCCGACCCTGCTGATAGGCTCCGACCATGCAGACCTCATAGTCCCGATAGACCGGGTCCACACAGGGCCCAGAGGCTGTCCTGCAGCAGTCGAGACCCGCCTAGGATGGACATTACAAGGCTCCCTCGCTAAGTCTCTTAACCGAACAGCAGCCACTAGCTGCCTCCACTCCAGAGTGACAGAAGAAGACACCACCCTCCTACAGCATGTCGAGAGGCTATGGACACTAGAGACAATGCCCTTTAAGAACGAAAAGAAAGACATTCGTTCCAAGGAAGACATTTACGCCATAGCACTCCTCGAGCAAGGGACAAAGAGAGTCAAAGTCAACGGAGTGATGAGATACGCAACTCCACTCTTGAGGCGAGAGGGTATGCCCACCTTCCACGCCCCAAAAGAAGCGACGGAGCGGTATCTATTGAACACAGAGCGGCACCTAGCCAGAGACCCCGCTCAAGAGACTGTGTACCGCGCTGAGATTAACAAGCTAATCACAGCAGGACACATAAAGAAAATTGACAACCAGAGGCGACGACAACAACCGTGGGAGAACCATCCAACCCAGCCCACAGACATCCCCAAGAAAGTGGAGCAGAGGACCACGAAGGAGACTGACCAAGGAGACACTGACGAAGAGGAGATCAACCTTTGACGGCCTCCACCCCGGCACTGCAGACCAAACCCATCACCTGCAGATGGGAACCAAAGCCCCGACCATCAAGGTGGATTCCCATGACAAGATTGTCATCCGTGTGAGAGAGAGCGTCCTACTGACTAGCCACTACACCGGCGGGCCCTCGCCCTCCATCAAGTGGTACCGCAATGACGAGGAGAGGACAGCGAAACCAGCACAACACATTCAAAAACGCCCGCCCCCTCGCCCCTCTAGTACCGCGATGACGAGGAACAGTTGACTGCTACCGGTGACCCTTGACAAGGTACACAGGGAGCGGACGGCGACCTCCTGTAGGCCCCCTCTGAATGAACGACGACCAGTGAATATTCCCGACTGCATCATCAAGAAGAGACACATAGCAAATGAGACTGTCTTACTGCCACACGACAGGCTCACAGAAACATCAACTGAATGTACGATACGTTCAACACACAGCAGGTCACACAGAAGGACACATCCCCGACCGAGAACAGATGATCAACACTTCACAGCAACTGTCAGATTCACAAACAAGAACTGTAATTTTATAATGACAATGAGAAATGATCACAGAGTCACATTGCAAAATGGTATTGTTAAACAGGGCAGAACCAGTTGGATTGTTCCAAGACACCAAGTTTGTTTTGACCACAGAACAATGCATAACGATTATCATAATCACCTTTTATATTAACCACTAGGTTAACGGTTTTTCAATTTTATTTTGACACATTAGCCACTAAGGTAATGTCTATTGTATGTATTTATTTAATTTTTATGTGTTACTGTTTGGCCCTGCCACACGACCGACAGAGAACACCTTGTCAACAATGACGCAACATCATTCAGATTAATACCTTCACAAGCAGGAAACTTTTCACACAATTGTATGTATCTGCAAAACGATGAACTAGGGATGTGATGAAAAGAAATCAATGAGAAAGCATTAACAATGGTTAGTAATAATGAGCTAAAATGTATTGCTGAAGGAAGAAGTGACCACATGATCACATTACATCACATTAGAATTACTTAGGTTACAAAATTGTATTGTCAGACAAGAAAGAATCAGTTGTTTTATTCTCTCATAGAAGAGGACATGTAACGTTGTTTTGCACCTGTATGGTGAACCATTGATAGTATATGCACTAGAATTACATACAGAAGCGATGCATAAGACGTTTTATCTCCTCATTTATAGAGAAGAAATGGAGAAAATTGCCTGATTCTAAGTAAAGACCAACAAAGCTGAGGCAATCACAGATGAAAGTGACACTCAAACTCAGATTAAATACAACTGGATCCTAAGTAATTTCATCAAGAATCATCACAAAATGTGCAAAAATATATATATATATTTGTGAACAGTTTCCCATAAGCAATCATGTTAGTTTTATTAACCACCAGGTTAACGGTTGTTAAAATGTTTTTGTACACATTAGCCTTATGTGTAAATCCGATTCCTAATAATTATGAACACAATTTTGTTTTTTCACCCTGGGCACTCTGACCACACAGACAGTGCATGTATTTAATTGGTTTATTACGATGCCTGTATGCACAAACGATCACATTAGCTCCCCAGAGTCACGACATGAACGACTGAAGGTATGCCAAGATATTTGCACAGCGATAGCTTCTAATGATTATGTTAATTGTTGTTTGATATCAGAGATGAGGACCACTCATTGATATAGGTATTTTGAGCGATTAATAAAAGAAAAGGGTGATATCTATTCCCACATCTCTGATATCAAAATAACACAGACCGCAGTCCAGTCGATCATGTCATGAATCATGTATGTAAATAATTCTATTAATCATGTATGTAAATAATTCTATTTTAAACTATTATCCCCACTTTTACCTGTTCCAAACAATCCTGGTATATTATACATTAATCTCACCCACATTATAAGAAAGAAAAGTGAGTATTGTGGTATAATGTGTCCTCATGTAAATATATCCCCCTCCCCTGTGTTCCCTTTACCTGTGCCCCCCCCCCTCTCTGTGGAATAATCACCCCCCTCCCCTGTGTCCCCAAACCTGTACCCCCTCCCCCCCATCTGACCTATCAAATGGGACCACACCCCCTCCTGTTAACTATATAGATCTCCTCTTGAGATCTATCCAGGCTTCTTACCTGGGTAATTTCAGCTGATCACCTGGGGCGAGAGCCTCAGCCATTCTCTCTATGTATTCTATCTGTTTGGTTAATAAACCTTGTTATTATCCAAGCCTCGGTTGACTGAGACATTCTTCATCAGGATATCCACAAATATCCCACAATGTGTTTCTCTTTCCATTAAGTGAATGGCGAAAAATAACTGGTTGTTTTTAGTATATTCAAAGTTTTTGTTTGATAAAATGGCCTCTGGCTGTGAGCCCTGAGGATCAAAGCCCGGTGATAACATGTGGCAAACACAGGATCACAAGGGCAGTGTAGGTTAATTGGGGGTCTAATGAGCGGGTTATTCGACTCCTGGGAGGGGCCATATTCAAGGGGAATGTTGGGAGACGAAGAAAGAAGATTTGATGATATGTACAGAATAATAATAAGAATTAATTGAGAAAAAGAAAAAAGAAAAATTTATGATTTTTGTTTTAATTTTAATTTGTGTGAGTATTATTCGTAAGACTCAAGTCAATGTATTTTTTATGGCATTGTTTAAATGCCAAAGGGTGAAATGTGGTATCATTGACTTGATAAAACGGTTAATTTCAACAAATAAGACTGTGTAACGTTGGGTGACTGCTGGAATACCAGAAAACAGGTTGGGACAGCAGAAAATGATAGGTTATGTATATAACCTAGTTATATTAGTATTGGCTGAGCGTCCCGCTCTGAGCCTTATGAGATACCCCTTATCTCCTATACCTACTGTATCCCCAACGAACAACTACATGCACCCACACCTGAATGGGGCCCCGCCCCTAAGGAGGCGTAGCCTACATAACCATGACTCTGGTCACCAAACACTCTTCCTCGCCAAATCTCGTTCCAGGAAAAGATCCCTCAAGAGGGAACTCAGGGCCGCTCAGAGCGGGACGCTCAGCCAATACTAATATAACTAGGTTATATACATAACCTATCGTTATATATCGTATTTGCTTATCGCGTCCCGCTCTGAGCCTTATGAGATATGGGTTAGAGCGGACGCGAGACCCGACAGATGTACCCCCTGAGGACCCGTAAGCCCACATCAAGGGGTGCGGGGAGCCCTGTCACCCCATCCTCCCTAATGAAGGGGGGGCGCAGTCAACTCCACCTGAATGCGAACAAGAGGGAACCAGAACCCCTTGAACACACCGTACAGGCGGAACCACGTGTGACTCAACACACTGTGGCCCATACCCATACACTCCTGCTACCCTACCAAAGGACGAGAAGCAGGAAAGGCCACAGACCCCAGAACCGCCTGGGAGACAGAACCCCCGGTCATGTCCATGAGGTAAAACCTTACAAAGGGACCCGGGGAGGACCATGAAGCTGCAGCACAGATGCCCTTCACCGAGGCCCCACCCAGGAGAGCGGCAGAAGCAGCCACCCCACGAGTGGAGTGCGCCCTGACGCCCCCAGGGGGATCCTGCCCAGCCAACGTGTAGCAGAGGGTAATGCCCTCGCACAACCAATGGGACAGGCGCTGCTTCGACAGTGCCTTACCAGCACGAGCCCCACCGTAACAGACAAAAAGCTGGTCGGTAACCCTGAAGTCCTGAGTACGGCTGAGGTAAATCCCCAAAGCACGGACTGGACATGACAGGTGAAGGCCCGCATCTAACTCACTAGTGTGAGGAGGAGGACGAAACGCCTGAACCACAATATCCCGGGAGCGGAAGGAACTCCAGATATTCTTAGGCACGAAAGCAGGATTAGGTCGCAGAGTGGCACCGCAATCGGTCCGAAAAGACAGGCACTCTGGACGTACCGAGAGAGCACAGAGCTCACCTACGCGTTTAGCGGAAGTGACAGCCAGTAGGAACGCGGTCTTGAAGGACAGCTGTCCCAACGGCGCCTGCTCGAGCGGCTCAAACGGGGCCAAGGACAACCGACCGAGGACCAATTGAAGATCCCAAGTCGGAGCCAAGGAGCGTTGCACCGGCTTAACACGTCGAGCGCCAAGCAGGAAACGCTTCCCAAGAGGGTGGCTGAACAAAACAGTCCCCTCAAAACCCTCATGATAGGAGGATATAGCTGCCGCATATACCCTCACCGTCAAAGCCGACAGTCTACCAAGAAGAGACTGGAGATAACTCAGAACAGCATCCAGGGGGCAGGAGACTGGGTCCCAGCCCCCCCCCTTACACCACTCTTGGAACGCACGCCATCTGCCCGCGTAAACCGCGACAGTGGAGGGAGCATGCGCACACCAGATGGTATCAACCACCGAGGGATCCATCCCCTCCAGACTCACCCTCCCACCAGCCACACCACCAGGCGTTGACCCAACACCGGAGGCTGGAAAAACAATCAGTTGCGCTGTGAGAGGGCCCTCGCTGACCACGGAATGACCCAAGGAGGAGCGACCAGAAGCTGGATTAAGACCGGGAACCACACTGACGTGCCCCGGTCTGGTGCGACCAGGATCACCGTCCTGCGCTCCCTCCGTATCCGCTCCAACAGCTGACTCAACAGCTGTACAGGAGGGAAGGCGTATAGAAGACCGGGCGGCCATGGAAAGGTCGAGAAGGCATCCAATCCAAAGGGGGGATGATCTGCCCGACTGAGCGAGAACCACAAGGGGCACTGGTGAGAGCGTCGGCACGCAAACAGATCCACCGAGGCCTCCCCGAACCGATCCCAGATCTGTCTGACTATGTGGGGGTGGAGTTCCCACTCGTCGTGACGAAGACCGCCCCGAGACATTATATCCGC
Organism: Notolepis coatsorum; assembly: GCF_963971535.1. Taxonomy (NCBI): domain Eukaryota; kingdom Metazoa; phylum Chordata; class Actinopteri; order Aulopiformes; family Paralepididae; genus Notolepis; species Notolepis coatsorum. The sequence continues at coordinate 59,545,309 of NC_140183.1, forward strand.
CCCCACATTCTCCGTACCAGGAACGTGGAGCGCCCTCAGACTGCGCAGCCTGCGGGATGCCCATAGCCTCAGATCGCACGCCGCCCGGAGTAGGCGGGCGGAACGAGTCCCACCCTGCCTGTTGATATACGCCGCCGCCGTCATACTGTCCGTCCTGACCAAAACGTGTTTGCCTACCACCAGGTGGTCGAACCGTTTGAGGACCAGGAAGACCGCCTTCAACTCCAACACATTGATATGCAGGGTAGCCGGACCAGCATGACTTGTCCAGCTGCCCCCCACTGCATGGGTCCGACACGTCCCTCCCCAACCCGTGAGAGAGGCGTCGGTGAAGACCGTGACGTGTGAGCCCCTGCTGCCTATGGGGACCCCAATGGTGAGGGTACCCAGCCTCCTCCAGTGGGCGAGATCTCCCCATATCGACAAAGGAACCGTCAACCGTTTCCCTTTGTCCCTCACCGGATCTATTCTCAAAGCGAGAAACCACCTCTGTATCCTCCTCATAAAGAGGAGGCCAAGAGGAACCACCGTGTGAGCAGCCGACATAAGGCCCAGCAGACGCATCACCTGCAGCGCCGTAACCGTCCCTCCCAGACGGAAACCCCCGAGCGCGCGACGGAGAACCCCCCGACGCTGCTCCGAGAGGGTCGCAATCATGGGCCTCGACCTCAATGTCAAGCCCAAGTACTCCACCTGTTGACTGGGAAGAGGGGTACTCTTCTTCCAATTCACAGCAAAACCCAGGCTGGTGAGGAATTCCACCACCAGCCGAGTATGAGACCTGGCAACCTCCTCTGAACGGCTGAGGAGTAGAATGTCGTCGAGATAGAACAGGACTCGTATCCCCCGACGACGTAAGGGCCCCAGAGCAGCCGCCACGCACTTGGTGAATGTGCGGGGAGCCAGAGAATAACCGAACGGCATTCTGTGGTACTCGTACGCTACACCCTGAAACAGGAACTGTAGGAACTTCCTGTGAGGAGGGAAAATGGGGATGTGAAAATACGCATCCTTCAGGTCTATGGAGGTGAACCAGTCCCCCCTCCTGACAGCAAGCAGAAGGAGTCGGACGGTCAACATCCTGAATGGTCTCGCTACAATCAACCGATTGAACGCGGACAGATCCAGTATAGGTCTGACCCCCCCTGTTTTCTTGGGTACCAGAAAATAACGGGAGTAGACGCCTGACATTGCGTCCTCTCTCGGGACCACAACGACGGCCTGCTTCGCCAACAGAGATTGGATCTCGTCGGCCAGGGCTGTCACTGCGTCTGACCCTAACATTAGGGTCGGCACCAAACCCGAGAACGGAGGATGGGACTGGGCGAACTGCAAAACCAACCCCGCCTCTAACGTTCTCCGCATCCACTGATTCAGAGGGCATTCCCGTCGCCATATGTGAATATAATCCCACAGCGCCCCCGCCGTCAACTGACGCTGGGCCGCAAGGAACAGTAGATAGTTGGCCCGGTCCCCCCCGTTGTGCAAAGCACCCAAGGGGGGACCCCGACAGAAAGGGCCGGTTTGATACGGGAGGAGCTGTCATCAAACTTGTGGACACACACTCGCCCCCTGAACACCCCTCCAGCGCATGCTGAGGAGTTGTTCCGCAGCTAGACACGCAAGGCATGAGGACCCCATGGGCTCCTACACGCCGAAGCCCTGCAGTGATATTGCTACCACTCAAATCACGCTCGCCTCTCCTTTGCAGACCACTACCGGTTTGACGGGAGTGGGAGGCAACAGCGCGATACCCCGCCTGGCGAAGGCGAAGCCGGGGCAACCCCTGCTGAGCATTCAACAGAAGAGGCAACGAGTCCCCCTGCTGACCACTGGAGCTAGTGGCAGCTGTAACACCAGGTTCCTCCCACCCACAACCTGCGGTGTAGGAACCATGCGACGACGGAACATTCTCACGGACAGACCCAGGCTCAGCCATCAACTGGGTGTCAGCCCCTGCCCCCATGAGAAGTGAAGAATGGGGCCGCATACGCTTCAATGAAGGTTCGCGGCCCGCAGCCAAAGGAGAATGATCAGAGCCCCGCTTCTGTGGGTAACAGAGAGAGGATTGAACGGGGAGCGGGCTGCTCGCGGCAAAATGACGATGGCTTGTTTTACCAAACTCGAATTCACCCAAAATGGCCGATCCCTCGGCCGCCAAGGCTGTTGGCCTCGCGATACACTGTTGACTCTCCAACCAGGGCACCACTGGCGGGGGAAACATGGCCGCCTGTCGAGGATCTCACCACAGTCGTTGATGAGACCGTGCTCCCACCTCTGGCTGCACAGCGTGAGGCGGTGTAGGACCCAGATCAACAACCGCCTGCGCCTCCACAGAACGCCCAAAAAGACTATCTGTGGAAAAAGGAGTCGTGAGGAGAGAAAACCTATCCTCTTCCCCAAGGAGACTGCTCCAACCAAACATGCCTAACAACCAAAGTCGATAGCATCCTAATCCTCCCCGCAGTTATAGCTTGCGACTGAGTCAAGATCTCTATAACACCACAAACATGAATCACGTTTACAATGCCGGTTGGCCCCAAAGTCCTACTACCCGACGCCATTGTGGATAGGAAAGTAGCCAGCTGAGCCATAACACTGGCCGCCGCTAAATGCCATCCTGCAGCAGTATACCACTCATCAGTCCATACTGCCACCCTCCGAGCCGATATGCTATCAAGCATCGGCCGGGCAGAACGTCGTTCATCCCCGCCTGGGCACAGAAAAGAAGCTACCTGGCTGCTTAGCCAAGGTACCCCCGGCCTGCACCCCGTTGTTAGCCCCTCCACCCGTAAAAAAGGTAAATAGAGCTCAGCGAACCCCCCCACATCCACCACCGACTGACCTTCATCAATGACGCTGGCAAGAGGAGGGAAAAGCGGTATCCCGCGGCGGGGATTATTAGACATTCCAGCGTCAACATCAGCGTTAGCAGAATTAGCAGTAGCAGCATTAGTGTTAACAGCATGTTCCAGGATCGCCAGGACATCGTCCACTGCAGTGGAACGATCGCCAAGCCGCCCCGGCCCTGGTGCCGAAACATACTCCACAGCACGACCAACACCGACATTGATGCCTACTGACACAGACCTCACCTTTGTACAAGCCGACCCGCTAGTCAAACCTTGCACGCTGCCCCTCGATCCGTCGTCGTCAGCCGAGGAACCATCAGCACAGGTCTCATGTGTCGCCGAAACAAGCTCCGGAGAATCCAGGCAAAAACAATCCTCCGGTAAGCCTTCAACATTACGAAACTTCCTTAATCTTTTCATCCTGCTAGTTTACGTACGGTGCACGCAGCCGATACGCTGGAACGAAAATAGAGGAAGAGTGTTTGGTGACCAGAGTCATGGTTATGTAGGCTACGCCTCCTTAGGGGCGGGGCCCCATTCAGGTGTGGGTGCATGTAGTTGTTCGTTGGGGATACAGTAGGTATCATAGGAGATAAGGGGTATCTCATAAGGCTCAGAGCGGGACGCGATAAGCAAATACGATATATAACAGGAACTATAGATTGGTTTACATGTCATAAAACGCCAACCAACACCCACCAGCAGCAATGGCTCATCTGTGTAAACAGTACCACATTCCGGGGTCTGAGTGTGGCCCTGAGTGTCAGAATATCCTTGTCAACTTAAAAAGGGGATATTTGAATGTCATTACAATTTCACCTGTCTGTGAAGATAATAGAATATGTTCTGCTAATTCTCTGTTAAAATGTTTATATAAATAATCTGCAAATCTCTATATCATTAGTTCAGTCTGGTAAATACAGGTTTTGTCATCTTATATAGAAATGTTTGGTATTGAACTATGGGTAACGACTACATTGTTTTAGTTCTGGATATATGTAACTCATTACACTGAAGATAAATCTTAGAAATGTTTAATTATTCAACTGCCAATACAAGAAATGACTCTTGAGGAATTAGCCCCTCTGCCACAGGCAACAAGGCCACCTGGGCTGCAGGACAACACGCCCATATATAGACATGAAGGAGAAACCCAGGAGGAAAAGTACAACTCTTGTTTTGTTTGCAAAACACCTCATTGGTAGAGACCATATTTTGGATGTAACTCTGATTGGCTGAAAATAGTCAAACCTGTGATGTCATATTGAGTATAAAAACCAGATCTAAAGTATTAAATCAGGAGGCCAGACACCCAGTCTGGTCTCCACCGCTACCATCTGAGAGTGTATTTGCAGTGCGTGAGTAACCATGATTCTGAAAATGATAACCCCTGTTTTGTGTTGTCTAGTTTAATGTGAGGTCATTACACTGGACCAGGTTGACCATGTAATGCATAGTACATTCCTTTCATTTACAAAACATGACTAATATGTGATTACTATTCTGATTGGAATGTTTAAAGTCTGTTAGAGGTCACCAGCGAATTGATAACCATGTATTAGTTATTTGTTTGAAATGATTTAATCCCTGTATGCCTAACCTGTTTTTCCACCTTGGGCCTCAGACAATAAATATGAGTTGAATTCAAGTTCGGTTGTAAGACTACAAACTTCATTCTCCCTCTGGCTAGTGGAGTCACAGGGGGGGAAATCATTTCACCATTCTTCTTCTCTCCATTTAGCAAGCTGTGTACACTGTGAACTAACCTAGGACAAAATATACGACACATGCCTAGGGGTGGTTGTTAGGCCCGAGGCGCAGCCGAGGGTCGTTAGACCCCTCTAGGCAAGCTCTAATTCTCATAACACACGACTACAAGTGGTGTAATGGCTTTTATACAATTGGCGCATTCATCCAACCGTATTGCTATACAATAAACACACATTAATTGAAGATTTATTGACAAAACCATCTGCAGAAAAGGTTTTTAAAAGAAAATAAAGAGAAGTTGCCTCCGTGTGTACTCGGAGGTGCACTGTTTCAAGTTATACAATGACATGCACATTTCTCGATTCTGATTGGCTGAAACAGTCAAGTTAGATGTTGTTATTTATCATAACACACGCTCGTGATCCCAGAACCCGCCCACAACCGAATTACAATCACTCCGCCGTCCGTGGTTTTAGGAATGAAACCAAGATGGCGGACAATAATCTTTATGAATGGATGTATTGATAGCGTCATAACGACTCATTCAAAAACGATTCTGTCACGTGGAATGTGTTAGTTGCTTACACAATGTTGGATTATGTAATTGGTTGGTCATGACTCATTGTTAAACAAAATATAAATCGCGCGAAGTGTGTTGTTAGATGCCATTAGTCAAAAGGACACTCTCGTTTCACTGTTAATAAAATGTTCAATCAAACAATCAATCAATCCAATAACACATGCTCACTTCACTGTTAGACGGCATGCTTTGAAGCCTTGTTGTTTCGAACTGGTATATGCTTTGGCCCTCTTTCGAAGTCGGTTATGCTTAGAGTTTATCTTTAGAGCAGGGCGATAGACCACCAGCCCTGATTCCAAACTCTAAGCATAACCGACTTCGAAAGAGGGCCAAAGCATAACCAGATCGAAACAAGGCGGACATTAATAACATTTTCAATCAATCAATCAATCATTCCAATAACACACGCTCACTTCACTGTTAGACGGCATGCTTTGAAGCCTTGTTGTTTCGAACTGTTATGCTTTGGCAGTGATGTACCCGAACGCGTTCAATGAACGCGTTCGTATTTTGGGCGAACCTGAACTGAACGTACTGTATATCCGCTAAATGAACGCAATTGAGAACGCGTTCATTCTCAGCGCTGTATAACGGCGTTCAAACGTGCGTTCATTCTCAGCACTCTATTATAACGTGTTCAAAGATGTGCCAGATTTCATATGCATTTCAGCCGAAAACCCAGTTAAAACACACTGTAAACAGGCTTCAAATGTATGCGGAAAAAACACCCGATCTGGCAACGCGTCTGTCACCCCTGGCTACGTCATCAGACTCCTCACAACAAGCAGTGGAACAGCGGAATCTGCTAGCAGTATCATGGACGAAGCCGAGAGCTGCAGCAGCACTCGCTCAGTCAGACTCTACCTCTAGACGTCGGCGTTTGAGCATTTAAAAGAGTTTAACGTTAAAGTCAGTACTGTTTAACGTTTGTCTGTAAACTTTGTCCACCCGGTTTGAAGGGGTGACACCCTTTACAATTCAAACTATTTGATAAACGTCTACTTTCAGCCCGGAAATGCATTCTGATAAACTGGATTAAGGATAAGCCTCCATTTTTACAAATGTGGTATAGAGAGATCTTCGGTGTGCTTACTGTGCTACCCCATGAAAGACACTGTGCAATGCATAGAGGCAACAAGACGCTTCCTTTCAGGAGGTGTGGGCCCCACTATTAGACTATTTTCCTGCTGAAATTTCTCGGATGCTTCTAAAGGCCCAGTGCCCCATTGTATGGACAGACCTAGGATAGGAAAAAATAAATATATGTATGTCTACATGTGAATGGGCTCGAGTCAAGTGCAATACTGTACAGTGCCTGTCTTGGTTTGCTTTCCTTTTTGCTTGTTTTTCTTTTTGTTTTGTTTTTGCTTGCTTATGGTGTGGATGATGGCATAGAGATGAACTGGAGGACCCCCCCCCCTTGTCCCAATGTGTGTTTTTGTAATGTAAGTAACTGTACGTTAAAAATCTATATAAAAAAATTCAAAAAAGAACTAAATTAGTTCATTTTTGAAACCATGAACTGTGAACTGAACTAGTTCATGTCGAAAGTGAACTTTCCCAACACTGTGCTTTGGCCCTCTTTCGAAGTCGGTTATGCTTAGAGTTTATCTTTAGAGCAGGGCGATAGACTGCCCTGATTCCAAACTCTAAGCATAACCGACTTCGAAAGAGGGCCAGTTCGAAACAAGGCGGACATTAATACAATTTTCAATCAATCAATCAATCCTTCCAATAACACACGCTCACTTAATTCTTTGATGGCATGCTTTGAGCTGCTTCTATAGAAAGTAGGTTAAAAAAAAAGAGAAGTTGCCTCTCTTTCAATCAATCCAATAACACACGACGCTCACTTCACTGTTAGGGAGGCAAATTCTCCTTTTTTTTTACCAACTTTTTCTGCTGATGGTTTTGTGAATAAATCTCCATTATGCTTTAATTAATGTGTGTTTATTGTATAGCAATAAGGTTGGATGAATTCGGCAATTGTATAAAGATGTAAGCACTGTCTATCTGTAATACAATTTTCAATCAATCAATCAATCCAATAACACACGCTCACTTCATTCTTAGATGGCATCAGTGGTGGCTGCTGACCAAATTTCTTGGTGAAGCACAAAATTATTATATTATATTATATATTAAATTATATTTTTTAAACATCCCCAACGCTGCAACACCCCCATTCCTCCCAGGTGTCAGGCTCCTCCTCATCCTCATTTATTTTGGGGACCATGTTTAAATATCATACTTCTGAAGTATAAACAAACTATACTGCTGTGACGATTTCAATAAAACAGACCATTCTGAGTCAATGGTACAGCAAAACTGTACATTGGAATATTGGTAAACATATCGGTCAATCCCATTGTCCCGTATTATCCCCCATTCAATGGCAAGAGTTTAGATGCACGGACCGGGCTTAGATGACGTTAATAGCCTATTTTGATTGGCTATTATATTATCCCGGTCAGCCAGTGCAGGGAAAGTTGCACCAGAGTGATTGACAGCTAGCCATTACTGACTGCAGTGCAGGAGAGCTCAGAGCTGTCACTTTTGGCAATTTTTTGAAGAAGAAAAAAAATTCACTGGAATTTATTTTACAGAGGAAAACATTTATAAAAAAAATTATAATAATAATAATAATAATAATAATAATAATAATAATAATAATAATAATAATAATAATAATAATAATAATAATAATAATAATAATAATAATAATAATAATAATAATAATAATAATAATAATAATAATAATAATAATAATAATAATAATAATAATAATAATAATAATAATAATAATAATAATAATAATAATAATAATAATAATAATAATAATAATAATAATAATAATAATAATAATAATAATAATAATAATAATAATAATAATAATAATAATAATAATAATAATAATAATAATAATAATAATAATAATAATAATAATAATAATAATAATAATAATAATAATAATAATAATAATAATAATAATAATAATAATAATTAAAAAAAAATATATATATATATATAAAAAAACAACAAGGCTCCAAAGCATGCCGTCTAACAGTGAAGTGAGCATGTGTTATTGGATTGATTGATTGATTGAAAATTGTATTAACAGTGAAATGAGAGTGTCCTTTTGACGAATGAACAACACACTTTGCACGATTTATATTTTGTTTAACAATGAGTCATGACCAACCAATTACATAATCCAACATTGTGTAAGCAACTACTGTAACACATTCCACGTGACAGAATCGTTTTTGAATGAGTCGTTATGACGCTATCAATACATCCATTCATAAAGATTATTGTCCGCCATCTTGGTTTCATTTGTAAAACCACAAACGGCGAAGTGATTGTAAACCCCAGACAACTATTTCCATGCCACCTGGCTCTGCCCACCTGTTCTAGACTTCTGGAATTCCGTCATCAATACACTATCCCGGGTCATGAGCTGCAGCATTCCTCTCTCCCCCTCCCTCTGCCTACTTGGGGATACCACTGCTATCAATTTATTAGTCCAGAACACCAAACCCCTACTCGTTTCTCTAGCTGTTGCCAAGAAAACTATCCTCTTAAACTGGAAGACAAGAAAAAAGGTGAATACTGGCCAATGGTTAGGCCTTCTCTCAAATTACATATCACAGGAAACAATCTCAACCGTGGATCACATCGAAGTCTCACAATTTAATAACATCTGGAAATTGCTTGTGGATAATCTAGGCTCCCAATCATAGGAGATTGACCTGTGAGCCATCCACTCCATAACCCACCCTTCTCTCAATCCCCCTCTACTTTACTTACTCCCCTCTCTGCCCCCCCCCCCCTTTCCCTTGTCATGTGTATTCGTTGTTGTCCTTCATTGTCCTTAGTTGTAATTTGTTTGTCAATATCTAGTCTGAGTTCCCCCCCTCCGAGAGGGCAATGAAATATATATTTTTTAATATTTTTCTTATTTTACTACACTTTTTATTTCATTTTTTACTGTTTTTAAAAAGTAATTCGGTTGTGGGCAGGTTTTGGGATCACGAGCGTGTGTTATGATAAATAACAACGTCTAACATGACTGTTTCAGCCAATCATAATCGAGAAATTTGCATGCCATTGTATAATCATTTTTAAGGCCCTTATTGGTAAGCTACCTCCTTATACTGCATCATTATTGGAATGGAATTTTGGAACCTATGGAATCCGTTCTAGTGACTGGCTGGTTCTTAAGATCCCCAGAGTTTCCTCTGAACAGGGTAAACCTGCATGTCGCTATGATGCCCCTCTAGCTCATGGAATGAACATCAACAGTCCTTACAGCTTTAGATTCTCTCCTCTGTTGCAGAGTTTAAAACCTTGATCTCCAACCTTTGTCAATCAAGTTTTGTACACGTTTTAGTTGATTTGTTATCCTTGCTCTTTGCCTCATCTTGTTGTCTTATTGTTGTGATTTTATATGCTTTTTTTGCTTATTTCTGTATGTACACTCAAAATGACTGCAAATGAGGGAAACCCCAGTAGCCTTAAATAAAGGTTTGAAATTGAAAATTGAAAATGTATTTATTTATTTTAAATAAAATGGGTATAAAATGAGGAAGGAGGGAAAAAACCGGAAGGTGCTTCCAGGAACCACCCATGGGTTCTTTGCATTTGTGTATCCTACGTTCTCCACATTCCTTTTTCTCTCTCTCTCTCTCTCTCTCTCTCTCTCTCTCTCTCTCTCTCTCTCTCTCTCTCTCTCTCTCTCTCTACCTCTCGCTCTCTCTCTCTCTCTCTCTCTCTCTCTCTCTCTCTCTCTCTCTCTCTCTCTCTCTCTCTCTCTCTCTATTACACATCCACACCATATACTTACACAGTACCCACACAAACAGGTGTCCTGTACACTCAATACTAACACGTGTACACCCCCCCCGTTGTTCCACACAATCCTCCATCAGAGCTTTCCTGTCTGGTTTTCCCATCACCAGGGGCCCATCGCTATAGGAGTTGGAATCAGACCCTCCGATGCCCTCTGACTGACCCCGGCCTTCCTCCTACCAGGGACGTTCTCAGGACCTCTGGGTGGGTACAGACCAAACAACAGGAAACTAGGGCTTAGCTGCGCGGAAAGACACCTGGCGCTGTTTCCTACCGTCTTCTAGGGTTGCACCATACAGCGATATTAGAAAAGTATCACGATACCCAGGTCCAATACTCAATTTTATTAGTATCGATACTTTTAGAATAATAGCGTGATGTATTTTCTATGAGTTGAGTGACTGCAGTAGTGCGTGTGTGTGTGTGTGTGTGTGTGTGTGTGTGTGTGTGTGTGTGTGTGTGTGTGTGTGTGTGTGTGTGTGTGTGTGTGTGTGTGTGTGTGTGTGTGTGTGTGTGTGTGTGTGTGTGTGTGTGTGTGTGTGTGTGTGTGTGTGTGTGTGTGTGTGTGTGTGTGTGTGTGCAAGTTTTGCGTAGTGGGCGTGTCAACAGTGTCGGCTGATTTCAAGTAGCCAGACGGAGATTAGCTACATAGCTCAGCTATATAACAGAATCATGTTTTATAATCTTTTTAAATGTATGTTTCAACAGCATCAAAATATCTGATGTTTTAGGGTTTTGCCGTGGTATCGTTTTATAACCGGTATCGTGATACTTAGGATGGTATCAGTATCGCAGTAGAAATGTGGGTATTGTGACAACACTACCGCCTTCAGCTATAGACCTGGTCGCTGTATACGTCAGACTCAGTGTGTGCACGCATCAAGTGGGCAAAAGGAACGTAATCCTGGTCAGAACAACGGGGCAGACTACAATATATTTGCATTTGTTAGCCATGCTAGCGATCTAAACAATCAATCCATGCCAAAGATAGATGTGTAAAAGGTGAAAGACGCACACTCACAGCCATGCTGATTTGGCTAAATGCCATCCAGCCGCTTTAGTTTTTAAATAACTTTTAGTCAGGGGAGTGTCATGGTTTCTCCATAGAGCCCCATAGTAGTTTTTTAGCGCAGCAGCTCGCGCAGGTAGTGGGCAACTCAGTCACGTGACTCAGTTGGTATTGCTGATTGGCTCGAAACACGGTATGTTTGTAAACAGCGAACAAGTCTATAGACCAGACCATTGAAACACTACCCCAAGACCAGGGAACTACTAGTACTAATATACTAAACGACTTTAAGCCATTTTTATGATTATTGCTGTAAATGAGAGATATTTTATTGCACTGCTTTTATTCTGTCTATTTTATACTTGTTTTATGTCTGCACTTTATGCATTGCTTTTATTTTGTTATATTATCTGCGCATTTTATGCCCTGTCTATATTTATGCCAATTGCATGTCTATTTTATGTCTACATTACTGCTGTGAGGCACTCTGGGCTGCAATTCCTCTATGAAAGGTGCTATACAAATAAAGTGTATTATTATAATTATTATTATTATTATTATTATTATTATTATTACTGGCAGTCACAGCAACTACTGTGACATCACCCCCCCCCCCCCCCCCCACCACACACACACACACATGGGGCGCATGGGGAAAGACAAGAGTCACCTGATACAGTGCTCATGTTCAATAGTAATCTTAGTAGTTTTGTTTAAATAATGAATTGTTTCCAGTGAAAATCATATTCATGCTTGAAACAAACCAGTAACCTTGATATTTATCCAATCACATGCACGTTTATACGCTACACTTTGTAGCATTACACCCACAAACATGTACAAGCGTGCATATACACAAACATACACACAAACACACACACACACACACGCACACACGCACACACGCACAATATCAGTTGGCTTTCTGGAACTTGTGAGGGATTATCAACATCAAAGTCAATAGAAATGTCAGCCTGGCTATCTTTGGAAATGCCAGCAACCCTTTGCATATCCGTACCACCCAACCAATATGAACCAAACACACACATACACCACACACACACACACACACACACACACACACACACACACACACACACACACACACACACACACACACGCACACGCACACGCACACGCACACACACACACACACACAACCACCTGCCCCTAGCAGTGGAGGTGATTACTTCTGCTCTGGTGAGTGTGGCTTTTGATCTGCTCACATATTGGGAAGCACTTAAAGGCGAGCCCACCGCCAGCTGAGCAGCAGAAATAGATGACATCACACCCAGTCAGGGTCTCCCGCGGTACCCAGGAGGCTGCATCCTCCAGCACCGGCAATTAGACTAACAGGATTATGCAAATATACACACTAGGGCTCCGCTAGGTGCCGTATAGCTCAAGTTATCAGTAATATTCTGAATGATTCTCAGAATGGTCATTTCACAACAGAGATGGACTGAAGGGATAAAGCATCACCTAAGGCATAGGTGTCAAACTCACGGCCCGCGGGCCAAATCCGGCCCGCCACGTCATTCGATGTGGCCCCCCAAGAGCTCAGGTAAAAAAAAAAAAAAAAAAAAAAAAAAATTTTTTTTTTTTTTTTTTTACATTAATATTGGGTTAAAAAATAGCAGTGTTAAAATAATTGTGGGTTAATGCGTTAATAAAGCTTTAACTTTGACAGCCTTAGTTATTACACATTCTTACACATACATGTATGTTGAACATCTGAGGTAACAAAGGAAAAAAGCCAAAAGCACTTACTCCTCAGACATTCTTTGACAATTTTACAGCCCAAAATACAAAAAAGATCCAGGCGGAATAGGTAACAAAGGGTTGAAGAAATATTGTCTGAACTGTCAGATGCAAACTGGCTGTGTGACATAACCGAGCATCTCGCTCAATTGAATAAGAAGCTGTAGGGACGCAAACAAATCCCACCCAACATTTTACCAATATAGTTGTGAACTGAGACAACCCTTATTTTGTTATTTTTGAGTACAGTTACAGTTGTGTGTTCATGCAGACACATAATAGCAATTTCATTACGAATTGAAAATGGGGGACCCTGATGTAAACAAGTCGAAAGTCTTTCTCTGGTCTGCATCCCCTTAACAATTGTGTGTATTGAGCTGTACTGTACTGTACCCATTCTGCAATCTGTTAATTAAAGTTAATTAAACTATCTTCCATTAGTTGGATGTATGGCCTCTGCAAGGTTGTGTGCAGCCATTTGTTTTTGTAACATCTGCTACATCTGTCCCACGTGTTCTTTGCAGCTCACAGTTGTTAGTTCTGCCCCTCTTGACTGTGACAAAAAGGTTTTGAACAAACTTAATGTCATAGCTTGTATTTGATGATATTCTTCTTTGTTATTTACTTGAATGGTTTGATCATTGATTGGTGGAGTAATATGGGGTTCTGATAAACTAAAATTATTTGTTAAAATAACATAAGCTAACATATATTTTTACATTTATGCAAATTAATATCCAATATGTATAACTTGAATAAGTAATAAATACAGAAACACCATGTTTAACAATATATAAATGTGTAGCTACATTTATTTTACATTACATTAACATTTATACGGTCTTTGGCCCTTTGAGGGCAACCATAATGCTGATGTGGCCCTCTGTGAAAATGAGTTTGACACCCCTGACCTAAGGGATCAATAAAGGAATATCTTAAACTGCCTGGACTATGACATATATATATATCATGCCAGTTATGGTACAGACCCTCACCTACACCTTGTGTATACTGTTTATTTGACTCATATTGCCTATATTTATGTCTTTCTACTATTACCCTGTCCATATCTGTATACCTCCCCTCCCCACTCCCCCATGCTGCTATACACCTGAATTTCCCCCAAGGCGATCAATAAAAGGAATATCTTATCGTATCTTATAGTTGATTAAGCGAGGTCAACATTTGACACAGAGCGATGTATTTCACACCTGGGTGCTATCAATTAAGCAATTTAAACCCTTTCACTGCGACAATACAGAAGGTTAACCCCTTTCACTGCCACACGACAAAGGGGTAACCCTTTCACTACCACACTACAGATGGTAACCGTCTGTAGTGTGGTAGTGAAAGGGTTAGAGGACTTTGAATAACCTCACCGTGACACTAGGGCTATTGTCATTCAACGTGACCACCCCCTATTCACAGTGACAGTCAATCATCGAGTGGAATAAAGTGATTTGACACAAAGCTCAACCCCTGAGAGTTACAATGTATGAATTGCAGAGACATGATGGTGACTGAAACAATCATGCACCACCATTAGCAGTATGACAGGATGCTGCATCAACAATCAGTTACCTTTACTCATACGACCACCAAGCAAGCAAAGATCCTATACCACTGTGTGACTATAGTTCGGCCGAGAAAGTGCCGATCGACTTGGAATGATCCGCTCCGTGTTCAGGAGACTCAGGCGTGTAACAGTCTATTGGATCATGTCTCCAGCACCCCCACAGCCGTAGCTACAACCACTTAACCCTCGAGTCAACCTTCAAAAAACCCACTACCTGTCTCCCTAGTGACCGAAACTACGATCTCAGTAAAAACATATCTTTTTCATGTATTGTTCCAATTTTCTTTCATGAATATCATTATTACCTTCAGTCCTCACCATACATATTTATTCATTTTCAGGATTTTAACCATTTCTTAAATGGTTAAAATTAGGGTTAGGGTTAGGCGGTTAGGGTTACCCTAGGGTTACCCTAACCCTAACCCTAACTCTAACCCTAACCCCCTAACCCTAACCCTAACCTGTCCAGTTCTGCAACTAGGGTGAAAGGTGTGACACTTGTTGTTCACACGCTTAACACAATGGCGCCCATGGACGTATATCTCCGTGTTTCGATTCCACCCGTTGTGGACAGAAGCACGGATAAATCCGTGGCAAGTTGTTATTGCTTTTATTCCATTTTAATAACCTATTCAAGGTCGCCGAGCGGCACTGCAGATCTACCCTACTCTATGAATTCGACAAAGTGCAATACCGGCCAGATCCTCTTAGGGGCGCTATCGCGATAATGCAGTGTTCCCTGTGGCCGAACGGTGGACTCTTTTTTTTTTACTTTCAATGGAGATTTCAGTTAGCTGGATTCTGGATGTGTAGCCTGTAGCTTGAATTACGTTTTCCATAGCAGATTTCACCATGCAATAAGGGGATTTATCATCAGCCAATGGACATATCGATCTACCAGATGGCGATGGATAACGGGGAAATGCTCGGGGGGATCAGCCCGGACCACGGTAAGATCTTTTTCACGTAAAGTACAGCCCAATCGGGCATTATTATGATACTCAACCAGGCGTTCGGCCTGTGAGGCTAATGAGGCTAACGCGGTTATTGGTAATCGATAATCAGAAACGACGTCCCCCGCCCCCCCCCCCTTTCATGCATACATGCTTTGGGATCGTGCCGATCATATGCAGTTTGAGTTATTTCTGTAGCATCTGTAAAACGGAAATGCCATTGGATATAACGTTAGCAGCTATTAGCCCTATATCTAGCCTTCCAGAAAATATACTAGTCCCAAATCCTGTATAACGCTTATATTCACGGCGCTATAAAATGAGAACCTATTGATGACATTTTTTTTTCTTTAAGCCATTTTGAAGGGCCGGTTTATGGACTCAATTGACAATGAGAATGGACAGATAGCAATACTATAAAGTATAGATTTAGCTGTACAAACAGCCCCACGTTTGTTTACATTCCCCGGTCCTCTTGACATTAATTAGACTCATCCCAATGGCCCTGAATGTGTTAATAGTGATTGTTTTTAAAAAACAAACATGGATTATTGTAATGTGAGTCCAAGATGTGATACTGAGCTACTTTTTTGGCATTATAAAATCTAGCCAACGCTATCCACAAACACACGTTGACCAGAACTGCGACAAGGGTGACTCGAGGGTTAAGATAAGATAAGATAAGATATTCCTTTATTGATCCCCTTGGGGAAATTCAGGCATCATAGCAGCATGGGGGGGAGGGGGGGAGGGGTCCAGGTAGTAAAACAACACAGTATACAGGTAGTAAAAGACAACACAGGCAGTGTAAACAATTTGTTAATGTCAAGGCTCTCATCCACATTAATTAATTTACTCCCCCCTCTCTCTTCTCCATGAGCTCAATGTAATGCGGAAGTGCAGTGGTCTATAGACCTGTTTGCTGTTTACAAACATACCGCGTTTGAGCCAATCAGCAATACCAACTGAGTCAAGTTACCCCGGAACTGCGCAAGCTGCTGCGCCAAAAGAAGTACAACGGGGCTCTATGGAGAAACCAGTGGCGGCTGGTGAAAATTATTCTAGGTGGGGCGGAACTATGTGTTGGGGAAAAACCAGTGGTGGCCCGTCCATCCTACCGTGGGAAGGGCGCACGTTGTGGGTGGAGGGGGGGGCGACAAAGGGACAGCTACAGTATGTAAATTGTAAAGCTATTTTTTTTTTATTCCAGTCGATCATAATGTAATGACCATGATCATACTACTATCGATGATCTCTCTCTCTCTCTCCCTCTCTCTCTTGCTCTCTCTCACACAGCATTAATCTCAGTGGAATCCCAAGCAGATCAGACCTAGTAGACAGTATGAGACAATGAGTACATTTGCATATTGTTAAAAGAGCCAAGGCTGGCTTGCGTAAATTAAACATATGACTTACCATCAGAAGAGTTGACATTCAGCTGTCCACAAAAAAAGATTTAAGTGTTTCATATACTCCAGTAACAGTCCATGGGCATATTGTATCTGTCCCATCATTTGAAAAAGCAGGCATGATGATGGAAAGCAAAATATGCATTTACATGACTGCATCCAGCTAGCCATATAGCTTGTTGTTGTTGTTGTTCTTACCGAACCAGCTAAGACCGAGTATAGCCTTAACCCTTCGAGAAATAAGAAGTGCGCCGGTTGAAGGAACAGCCTTGATGTCGCCGGAGCGTTTCATTATAACCATTATAATTCAAGGGTACTACGACTATGCGTGCACCTCATGGTACCAAAGCACCTCAAAGACGCTTAAAACAAAATTACAAACATCACAAAACAAACTGGTCAGACTACTACTTGACCTGAACCCCAGAACCCACCTCACCCCTGCCCACTTTGACAACCTAGGATGGCTTAGAGTAGACGACAGAGTACAGCAACTTGCAATGGGCCTGGTCTACAAGATACACTAAACGACCGGGGTACCCATGTACATGTCAAAATACTTCCCAAAGGTCAGTGAATACCACAACCACTACACCAGAGGAAGCTCAACAAATCATGTAAAACCCAGATTCGGCTCAAACAAGGGACTAAACACTTTTCACAATTATGCCACAACAATGTGGAACGCCCTACCCAAAGCTAGGGGTAACAGTACTGTATATTTGAATACCGTTTATGTCACAAATGTATCAGTACTAAATACCTATATGTCCCTATGCCATAAATGTCATGTATGTTGTGTATGTCATAAATGTCTATATGAATTGAAAATGGGGGACCCTGATGGAAACAAGACAAACGTCTTTCTCAGGTCTGCATCCCCTTAACAATTGTATGTATTGACCCGTACTGTATTGTACCTGTTGTGAAGGATCAGATTAAACCGAATATGTATATTTATTTATATATATTTAATTGTATTTGTATATCGTTTGATATCCCCTGTATATTCCTTGTACAATATGCATTGAATATCCCCGTTTCTACTAAACAGCCCATAATAGTTTCATTCTACCATTGGACGAGAACCTGGCGCCAGGTTGCCATACCCCTAGGTCCAAGTTCAATCGTGCCGCCTAACATGTCGAGGCAACCCCCGGTTCCGCGCAGTAATATGCCGGGCGAAATACGTGTGGTACTATTTGTTCATAGCGCATATATATATGGCGCTCGTAAAGTAGAACTTTCTTTTAGTCCAGTTCTTTACCCTCCAACAGAGTGACAGACGCAAAAGCCTCCCCACGAAGCACGTGCGGTGTAGTAGGGCCTACTTGGCCCAGAATAGGCATTGAGATATCGTGTAGATTAATAGTTGAATGGTCATAGTTTGGCACCATACCGTCGAGTTGGACGTATTCTATTAAGCTAATAATAGTCTATTTATGTATGGTGCATCGTTCGGTTCGAGTTCTACAGTTATCAGTACCCCCATCGTTCCTGACGTTATCTGGACGCTTATCCAGGCTGGTCAGACCCCTAGTGGTGATTGCATCCGAGGAGCTCCGGGTCAAGAGCGACTGGACCTGTATATTGGATTACTCTACCCGACGACGGCGAGCCTTCCACGGCTCTTGGATTATGCTTTGTGTGCTTTGGTTATTCCATGGATAAAGGCCAACACTGTCGAGTGTTGGAATTACCCCCCGGAGAGGACTACAGGTGAGGCGGCGCTCTACGCGTGAGGTCGCACCACGTCTCTCCGTTGTGGACCGGCAGATACCGTTCCACAGAGGGTCCAGCTGTATTCGTCTGCGGCCCGAGGTTCTGTGGGCACTGTGTCTAAGACTTTGGATTCTCCCAAGACACCGTCGGCCAGATGGGATACCGCCAGCGGCTTCTCTAACCCCCCCCTCCTACTGTCTTACCACCAGCGGGACCCCCCCCCCCCCCTTAGTGTATCCAGCTATAATCATTTAAGTACTATCGCTATCGTTTCCTAAATATTCCAGGTTGTATACTTACTCCCTGCGCAACCAGAGATTGGACATTCAATGTTGATTTACCTACGAATACTCATTTGCCATAAAAGTGCATACTTAACATTTCAAATCATAAATGTAATTAAGTGAATGTTGTATACACCCTTTGCTGTATTAAATATTCGATTTGGTCCATTTGTGTTGGTTCGTTTCATCAGGTGGGAAAGTGTTCATCATACTTATATCTTGTACTGGGTGGCCAGAAGTTAAAGTACATGAGGTAGTGGTATTAAATATCATATCTAATAATACAGTCAGGGAATTGTACCCCTCAGCTACAATTGGTCCTTCGAACCGGATGGTAACTAGTGTAATATTAATATAGTGTTATTAATATCGAAATGGCCTATGATGAACACTCCACGAAACGATCCTCCTAACCTAGAACGCCCGCGGCGCAGACGACAGACACCTCAGTACTTAGAGGCTTACACTGTCAGTCAACTACCTAGCCTTCGACAAACGGTAAACGTGGTAAAAGTAGAAAGTAAAATTATGTCTGACCTTAACGACCAGGTTTCCCCGACCACAGAGGCCCTAGTAGGTCCTAATGTAACTGACCAAGCCCACGGTGGGGACCAGGAGGGAATTGACATGCCTTTACCCCCCGCCACTACTAAAGAAGTAGTCCCCGACACGCCCCGGGAGGAAGACAACCCTACAGAGAGAGAACTCTGCACGGAAGAAGAAGAGGAGAGCGCCGAGGAACTAGAGCTCCAGGACTCCCCAACGAGTACCCCCAGGAGCGGTTCACGCAGGAGCGGCTCACCTCCACTACCGCCTTCCCCCAGCGAAGTGGAGAGGATACTACAACAGGCGTTCCTCGTCAGCCTGACAGCCTCTACCGAACGCGATCGGCTCCAAGCACAGACGCTTAGCGAGCGTGAACGTCTCCAAGCCCAGGCGACCAGCGAGCGCGAACACCTCCAAGCACAGCAACGGAGCGAAGAACAGCGCACAAGTCTGGAGATGAGACGCTTCCAGATGGAAGAGAATATGGCAAGAGACCGGGCCGACGCCCAGCGCGCCGCTGCCGGTGCCCAAAGAGAAACAGAGCGTGCCGCCGCCGACGCCCAGCGCGCCGCTGCCGGTGCCCAAAGAGAAACAGAGCGCGCCGACGCCGACGCCCAGCGCGCCGCTGCCGGTGCCCAAAGAGACGCAGAGCGCGACAGACTACAAGCGCAACTAATAGAGCAGCTGATCAAAAGGACAACTCCCTCGCCCTCCGCCAGGGGCTCAAGGAACTCGTCGAGACAGCAGTCAAGAGCAGCGTCACCGCAACGAGCAAGCGACCCTGAACTTGACCAACAGACCGAGTCTAGACCCCCCGCAGACCCCCTTCCCATACCGGTCCAAGCGAGACCCAGCTACAAGGAAGGAGCGGCCTACACTGCGGAGAAGCTAAATAAACGATTACAAGATCTGGAAGATTTGATAGAAGAAGAAGAGGGAGAAGGGGAGAACCAAGCCCGACGACAGCACAGTACTCCACCGGACCAGGAGGTCCCATACAGTCCAGGCTATACCCCCGCGGCGCTGCGCTACAGACCCCCGACTCTATTTACGGGTGAGCACGACGCACGACCAGCCCCGAGGAACAGTACCTGGACCAGCGGGCCATGGTACCCTGCCAGTACCAGCCCACAGCGAGGCGCAAGAGGGGACTCGCCCAGGAGGTCTCTCCCCCAACGCTCGCCGATGTATCAGCCATCCACAGCGTCATACAACGCCACGCCGTCATTCCCAGACTTCGCCTATGAGAGTCGAGCACAGTACACGGAGCTCCGGATGTGCTTAGAGACAATGATGGTGGATGTCGCTGATGAACGCCACAAGTATGCAATATTATTGAAGCACCTGAAAGTACCGCGAGCGCACAATATAGCGCTAGCCTATGCTACCTCCTCGACCCCATACACAGCGGCCCTTGCAGCGCTGGATCAAAGATATGGACGTATATGGGATTACGTAATCCAGGAGATAAGGCATATTGACTGCCTACCCCCAGCCACAGACAATCGCTCACTAGACGACCTGTCAATCAAAGTGCAGTCCCTGGTGGGGATGCTGGGAGCTCAACGGGAGAAGGGCAGGCATGAGCTGTACGCCAACTCTAACGTTGAGAGGATTTTGGAGAAGCTGCCACCCGCAAGACAGGAGCGCTTTCGGCGGCAGAGGGACTACCGAGATCCCGACGGCCCCGAGCCATCCCTCCTTGATCTGGCCGACTTCTTGGCGAGAGAGGTCAGCAGCTTACGACTGGACACCTTCGGGCGGAGCACGCCAAGCTCCAGAGAGGGACCCAGGAGAATAAGTGATGGAAGAAGATCGGTGACTCATGCACCAATCAGAGTCAGTACCGAGCAGTAAGAGTCACAGCACCCCCTCGAGAAAGGAGAAGTGGAAGATAGCGTGTCCCTACTGTGAGAAAGAACACTGGCTGTCACAATGTGACTCATTCACAAAGATGAATGCAGAAGAAGTGAGCCAATGGATAAAGTCCAACCGGCGCTGTTATCGATGTGCGCGGCCCCACATGGCAGCCGAATGCCGCCTAAAGAAAAGGTGCAGCCGGTGCGATGGAGCCCATCTAGATATACTACACGATAGTAACGGAAGACGGCCTATACCTGCACCACGGAGCGGCACCAAGGCAAGTGTCATGTACATTGACCCCGCCAGCAGCAACGGAGCTCAAGTGCTCTTAAAGGTAGTCCGTGTGACATTGAGCTACCAGGATAAAGTCATGGACACTTACGCCGTCCTTGATGACGGGTCAGAGAAGACCCTTCTGCTCGCCTCCGCTGCGACTCAACTGGGACTGCGGGGGAGCAAGAACGAAATGACGATTCGGACAATAAGAAGAGATTTAAAGACGATAAAGGGCGAGAATGTCTCCTTCACTATCGCAGCCAACGGGCAGCCAGAGCGACGGTACAAGATCACAAATGCTTTCACCAGCCAAGAAATAGGACTCTCGCAGTACACCTACCCTGTCACCAAGTTGATGGATAAATATGTGCACCTGCGCCAATTACCTATCCCGCTCATAGACGGCGCTACCCCGACCCTGTTGATAGGCTCCGACCATGCAGAACTCATAGTCCCGATTGACCGGGTCCATACAGGCCCCCGGGGCTGTCCTGCCGCAGTCGAGACCCGCCTGGGATGGACATTGCAAGGCCCCCTCGCTAAATCTCTCAACCGAACCGCAGCCACTAGCTGCTTCCACTCCAGAACGACAGAAGAAGACACCACTCTCCTGCAGCATGTCGAGAGGCTATGGACCCTAGAGACAATGCCCTTTAAGAACGAAAAGAAAGACATTCGCTCTAAAGAAGACATTTACGCCATCAACCTACTCGAGCAGGGGACAAAGAGAGTCACAGTCGGCGGAGTGATGAGATACGCAACTCCACTCCTGAGGCGAGAGGGAATGCCCCCCTTTCACGCAAAGAAAGACGCCACGGAGCGCTATCTACTGAACACAGAGCGGCGCCTAGCCAAAGACCCCGCTCAACAGAGTGTGTACCGAGCTGAGATTGAGAAGCTAATCACAGCGGGACACGTAACAAAGATTGACATTAAAGAGGCCGATCAGACGACCGAATCATGGTACGTGCCGCATCACAAGGTCCATCACAATGGCAAGGATCGCATTGTGTTTAACTGCAGCTACCAGATCGGATCCCAAAATCTGAATAAAGAGCTCTTGCCCGGCCCCACACTCGGCCCCTCCCTACTAGGCGTGCTACTGCGCTTCCGCCAGGACAAGGTGGCTATAAGCGGGGATATCAAAGGGATGTTCTTGCAAGTGAGACTAGTAGAGGAGGACAAGCCTCTGCTACGGTTCCTTTTTTTTTATATTTTTTATTATTATTGCAAAACAAAAAATTATTAAAAGTCAGTACTCAACACACAATGCATAATGAAACTTTCAGTAAAGGTGGTTATAATATATGCAAGTACAGAAACAGGATAAAACAAAAATAGTCTATAATAACATTTTAACCGTATACAGTGTATATCCAGCGAAATTACAATTATATAAATGTTAGTATATAATATACCCCTAATACCTATTTTCTAAAACCCTACACACATATGCTCCAGCTCAAACCCCCCCCTCCCGGACCCCCTCTTGGATAGTACCTCCATTATCCCTCACTCCTAACCAGACACTACCATTATAAGCTAGCTTTTATTCTCTCCACCACTTCTAACCACATTGACATTTTGGATTCTTTGAGCCCCAGAATTCTTGCTGTAGATATTTCTTGATATATCACATCGAGATATGTAAGAAACCACACTTTTCGGCAAATTTTTTCCGGTTGAAACCAATGTGATGCGATCAGTTTTTTAGCTACTGTGATACCCGATAAAACCAATCTTTTTAGTTGTGGATTCACTGCAAACTCAAAAACATCATTCAATAGTAATACCGCGGGGTGTACAGGTATATTCCAAAATACGAGTATTGATAATTGTTGGGACACATCTTTCCAGAATGCCTTAACTGGTGGGCAGTCCCAATACATGTGCATAAATGTTCCTTCGTCCCCATTTGTACATTGGGAGCATTTGGAGTCTTGTATAAGCCCCATTTTGCACAGCCTTATAGGAGTCAAGTATGTCCTGTGAATATAGTTCAGATTGATTTGTTGATGATCCGGGTTCCTTGATGTAAGTCGGACATTTGCCCAGGCTCCTTGCCAATCAAAGTCATATTCCAGGTCTGGTATATCCCTCCTCCAGACAGTGTCTAGTTGAAGGGTTTCATACGAGGACGTTAGTAATTGATAATAAAAACTTGATACAAAACCTCCCAATGTATCTCTTTCATAGAAAAATTTGTGGTATCTGTGGTGTTCAATTGGTACGAGTAATGGAACACTGTGAGATCTCATACAAAGTCGTAACTGTATGTAAAAAAGCCATGTGGACTCGGTGAGGTTAAACTTTATGCATATTTCGACATAACTACAGAGGCCCTTGTTATTAAAAATATCCCCTAATGAGTGTATGCCTTTCTCTTCCCATATAGGGAATCTTATAGGTCGTTTTCCCATTAAGAGTGCATTGTTATTGAATATGGGAGTGTGATTATGCCATTCTTGAGGGTTAGGATATTTCTTTTGTGTTTCCCGCCATGTTCTGATTGCATGGGTAATTATTGGGCCAAATTCTCGCTCACAATGCTTGATTGAAAGTTTAGTGTGTGCTATGTCTTTCAGTCTCTGTGGGGCTACCATGTTTACTTCTAATTATCTCCAAGATACCAAAGCCTGGGGGTCAAACCATATCTTCAATGGTCTTAATGTGAAGGCCTTAAAATATTGTAAAAAATCTGGGACTGCCATGCCACCGTCTGCTTTATTTCTCTGTGCGGTGGATCTTTTTATGCGAGGTGGTTTGTTATTCCAAATAAATTTGTATGTGGAGGTTTGTAATCTTTTCCAGTAGCCCTCTGGAGGAGGTAACGGAAGCATTGAGCTGAAGAAATTGATTCTTGGTAATACATCCATCTTAACTATTGATACCCTTGCCTGTACTGAGTTTTTAAGTTTTGCCCACCTGTCCAGGTCGTCTTTGATTTTGTTCTGTATTTTTGTGTAATTGTGCTTCACCGTTTGTCTTATGGTGGGAAATATTTCCACACCCAAGCATCTGAAATGTTTGACCATGGGTATCGCACCTGGGAGGGTTGTGTCTTTTTTTGCACTGGTGTTAAGAGGAAGAAAAGCCGACTTAGGCCAATTTATTTTAAATCCCGATAAATCACCAAAGTTTTCTATCAACTTGAGTATATGCGGCAATGTGTTGTTGGGGTTTTGCATGAACAATATTACGTCGTCCGCATATAAACTAATTTTATGATGTGTGCCCTTGATTACTATTGGTTCTATGTGTTGGGATTGTCTTATAAATTGTGCTAAAGGTTCTAATGATAGATCGAATAGTCCGGGACTAAGAGGGCAACCCTGTCTGGCTGAGCGTGATACCGGAAAGATATCGGAGATGAATGTGCCTGTTGTAATCCTGGCCGATGGGTCCTTGTATAGTACTTTAATCTTATCAATGAATCCTTTTCCTAACCCCATCCTTTCTAATACTGCCCATAGAAACGACCATTCCAACCTGTCAAATGCTTTCATAGCATCCAGGGATAGTATCGCCTTAGGTGTGGTGTCCTCTTTGTCTGCATCTAGTACGTGCAGTATTCGCCTTATGTTATCATTGATCAGGCGACCTTTTATGAAGCCTGTTTGGTCCGGATGAACTAAAGACGTCATATGCTTTTGCAATCTGATGGCTAATATCTTAGAGTACAGTTTGACATCGGTTCCGAGGAGGCTTAAAGGACGGTAACTACCGCACTCAGTGGGGTCTTTGTCTTTTTTGTGAAGAACTGAAATGAGTGCGGTATTTTGGTGTTTATGGAAGCTTCCCTCTTTGACTGAGTATAAGATCATATTTAGTAATAAGGGTCCAAATATGTCCCAGCAAGAAATGTACATTTCTGATGGGATACCGTCAATTCCCGGAGCCTTGCCGTTTTTCATTTCGGATATGGCCTTCTTGAGTTCTTCTAATGTGATCGGTACTTCTAACTGTTTAGCGTCGTCCTCCGTAAGTTTAGGGAGAGTAATTTGATTAAGATATGTGTCTAATTTGTCTTGATCAAAGGTCGTTTCTGAATTATATAAATCGGAGTAGAATTCTTTGAATGTATCGTTTATTATTTTGGGTTCTGTTACTAGAGCTTGTTGTTTCCTAATGGCAGTTATTTCTGCAAATTTTGCATTAATTCTTAGTCGCATGGCTAATAGGTGACTAGGTTTAGAGCCTTGGAAGTACTGCTGTTGTCTTGTGCTGCGTATTTGCAATTCCGATTTTTGTCTGTATATTGCTTTGATCTCTGTCTTTAGAATGTTAACTTGGTTTTCTAGTCTAGTAGAGTTGTTGTATTTTAAAGAATTAAAAAGCGTTGAGTAAAGCGTTTCCATTTCTGATAGTTTTGTGTTTTGATTTTTGCGCAATATGGAGGAAAATCTATCCGAGAAATCCTTGATCATAGTCTTTACCGACATCCATAATATTCTGGGATCTTGCACCGAGTTAGCATTATCCCGTAGGAATATTGTGAGAGCTTCTTTAATTTGTGTAATGAATTCATTGTTGTTAAGCAGCATAGAATTAAAACGCCATCTTGGGGCCCGGGAAGATAGTGTACCAAATGTTGCTTTCAGGATTAAGTAGCAGTGATCTGATAGCGCATTGGGTGTCATTTCCACTTCATATTTATCAAATATTCTCGGGGATGCAAAGACGTAATCAATTCTGGATAGTGTGTTGTGTCTCGACGAACGACAGGAGTACTTGCGGGTCATGGGGTTAAGTGAACGCCATAAATCAGTTACCCCTGTTGATTTCGACCAATCTTTTAATGCTTTAGATGAATTTTTTTGTTCGCTGGAAAAGGTAAGGTACGTTTTGTCCATCCTTGGGTTCCAAATGGCATTAAAATCCGCACCTATTATATATGAGTACTCGGGATGGTTTAACATTTCTCCGGTTAGTGAAGTGAAGAAACCCACTTCGTACAAATTTGGGGCATATACCGCTGCCAATGCAATTTTCCTGTTATTGTGTATAATCCTAGCTATAGTTATGCGCCCCTCAGCATCCGACCATACCCCTTTCAATTCGATATTTAATTTGCGTCTGACGACTATGGCTACCCCTCTAGTTCTCGTAACAAAAGAAGAGTGACTAATATTATGGTATATGTTATCCGCTAACGTATTTATGTCTACCTCTAAAATGTGCGTTTCGCTTAATAGAGCCACGTCCACATGTTCTTTTTTCATCAGTGTGAGCACGCTTTTGCGTTTGTGTTGTTTGTTTATCCCACCGGTGTTCCATACCATTATATTCAAACTAGCCATAATCTATGCATGTTTTTGTGTAGTTTTTGGTAATGTTTCTGGAGTGTGAAGCTACAATAGATGTACATCCAATTAATGAGGTCCCGTTGAGAGCTGAGCTTAAAAACATATATATATACAAATAAAAATCCCCTAATTTCCCCTCACCCAGAAAGTCGTACAGGCCTGTGTTCCAAGAACACATCCTCCGCGATTGACTTTCTCCCATAGTCCACCGGATTGCCCAAACTGAGCATTGTAATCTTAATCTACCTATGCTAATTGCCATAGGATCTAACATTTCCATTCTATTGCAATAGAATGTCGCTTTTGGTCTTGCACCTTCCCTTACTGTAATGAAGTGTTGTGATAAATGACAGAAAAAATAAAATAAAAAATAAAAAAAGAGAATAAACTTTCATCGACATATTCATTTGAACCCTCTACTAACGTGTGGAAAAAAGGAAAAAAGGAAAAGATTGTAGAGCAATATTGACACCTTAATGTGAAGAACATTGGAAAAGAACAATGTAAGTTAAAATATATTTTAAAAAATATAGAGTAATGAGAAGAAAAAATTAAATAAAATAAAAATCAATGGAAAGATATAGATAAGGAATGAGAGATAGAATAATTATCAACGTGGAGAAGCCACTAGAATCGAATTAACAGATTAGATAAGATAGAAAAGCAGCGCCTTTTAGAGCTTCAATGTGCCTTCAATGGAGTGATTACTTAAATTGTTAGAATAACCTTGTAGTGTTCATACGTTTAAGTGTGGTTAATTTTTAAAATATTATTAAAGACTGATAGAACTTCATTTAATTTATTATCTGCTATGTGTATACACACCGGATGTTTATTGTTAGAGTTGTAGGCTTCGTTGTCATGGTGCCTTATATTCTAGAAGGTTGTAGAGTATACTAGTGCCTAGACTATTTTATGTTCCAGAATGATCTAAGAGACCCAGGGCATTTGAGCGATAAACCCAGAATATTCCAGATAGATCTTTTTGCAATGATATGTATTTGTCTCCTCAGAGACCAGAGTCTGAAATTATAATGTATTATGAATCGTATTGTACACAGTACACATTGTTATAGACGGCTTGCATATCGTCTGCTACCTTGATGAACACAATAAAGTCATTCTAACACTGGTATACATTGAGAAAGAGGCTTATATGTTTCCGGCATTTTCGTCCTGCCTTGGGTTATTTGCTCCATTTCGATTCAGAAAATCCTCAGCTTCAATAGGTGTGTATATACCTGACCTGCGGCCGTCACTGCCCAAGAATGATAACAGCGCCGGGTATGATAGCCTTGGCTTGTAACCGGCTTTGAACAACTTTTGCATCACCTCTTTGTATGGTAGACGTCGGATGATGGCATCTTTGCTCAAATCTTCGTAGATAAATATTGGTTTACCACCATAATTCAGATTCCCACGTTGGTTGCGAGCAAATTTGATGATGTCATCCCTTGTTGTAGTCTTCCGCAGGGTGACAATGATGACTCTTGGCCCGTTGATTCTTTGCCCCCGAGAACCGATTCTGTAAACTTGGTCCACTTCTGGCACTTTGTTTGGATCGATGTTACTCAAAATCGTTGATAACACTGTTGGAAAGTTGGGATCTTCGCAGTTTACTGCTTCATCAAGCCCTACAATGCGGATGTTATTCCGCCTGTGGTAGCGTTGGGTTTCTAGTAGCCTCTCCGTCGCTTCGTTTTTGAGCCCTTGTATTTCCCTCCGATATTCTTCTTTCACTCTTTCCATCTCTTTTCCCATCTCTGTCATGCCACCTTCGTTCGCCTTGACTGCCTTTGTGATTTCTGTCACCGTATTCTCCACTGTCGTGATTCGCATGGACTGTAAAGCGCCCGCTCTCATAACCTCTTCGAATTTAGTATCGATGTGTTCAACGTGTGCTTTGAAAGCGACCATCTGTTCTTTTACGTGTGCTTTGAAAGCGACCATCTGTTCTTTTATCAGGATAGTCAGGGAGTTGAAGTCGGGTTGTGTAATTGAACTGCTTGTGTCAGTTGATGTTGTTGGAGCAGTGAGGGATCCGATGGATGTTTTTGCTATTATCTTCTCAAAATCGCCTGCTTTTTCCTTCACGGTACTTTTTTCTGATGTTCCTGTTATGTTGTCATCTATTGTCTCCCTCTCAGGGCCAGTTGTCTTTGGTCCCTGTGTATTCTCCTCTATATTCCCCGCGTCGGGGCTCACCAACGGATCTGCCACAGCGTCGCCTGTCATTTTCTTTGATCGTGTTTCAATCGGCGCCGTTAGAATTGCCGTTTCTTGTTTCTTTCCCGTCCTTTCCTTATCCTTAACCATGTTGTCTTTTGATATAGTTAGTAGAAGGTCTTATCAATACATACGATGTGGTCTAATCTCTTTTGGTATTGTCCAAATAAGGTTTTTAAACTAAATTAACGATAACGGGAGCGGAGCTGTAACCAATTGCGTGCGCTACATATTGCAGCTAAACCGGAAGTCAACGGGTTCCTATGGAGAGAGAAGATCGGAGATGAGAACCCATCCATCTACCAGTGGGAAGTACTCCCCTTCGGAACCACATGCAGCCCATGCTGTGCTACATTTGCACTACAGAAACACGTCACAGAGGACCCAGCAGCAGATGAAGAGGTCCAACACAGTGTGAAGAACAGTTTCTACGTAGACAACTGTCTACAAAGCGTCTCGACTCAAGAAGAAGCCGAGGCTCTCCTAATCAAGTTACGCGCCTCCCTAATCAAAGGAGGCTTTGATCTTAGGCAGTGGGCCAGCAGTGACCCGCACGTATTGCGCAGCCTCTCCTCCGCAGACAAGGCTGCCAGCAGCGAGACCTGGATGGCGACAATCCCAGGAGAAGCCCAAGAAATGACACTAGGATTAGTCTGGCGCTTCAAAACAGACTCGCTCCACTATAGACACAAACCCTTGGCTCCAGAGCAAGGAAGGTTGGCGGCGATACCGACCACCAGACGGAGTGTGTACAGAACACTCGCCAGACAATATGACCCGCTGGGATGTATTCTACCTTACACCACCAGGGCAAAGATGATTGTACGAGCACTATGGGACAAGGACCAGGGCTGGGACGACCCAATACCCGCACACCTTGCCTCAACATGGAGAGAGTGGGAGACGGAACTCCGCTCACTCCCAGGTGTCAATATACGCCGCAGCTACTTCCCATCCACAGTGAGGCCAGAGACATGCGAGATTGAGCTACACGTCTTCAGCGATGCCTCCGAAGTAGCCTACGGATCGGTTGCTTATTTGCGTGCCCAAGAGATGGGAGGAGAGATACACACTGCTTTCATACTGGCCCGCTCAAGGATAGCCCCACGTAAGCAACAATCTATCCCACGTCTAGAGCTCTGCGCAGCCCTCGCAGGAGCGCATCTAGCCACGTTAATCCAACGTGAACTCACCATTCCGGTGCATAGAACAATCTTGTGGTCAGATTCCACGACAGTACTCACATGGATTAAGTCTGATTCATGCAGATACAAAGTCTTCGTGGGAGTCAGAGTCACCGAGATTCAGGAACTAACAGAAGAAGCAAGCTGGAGGTATGTGGATACCAAACACAACCCAGCTGACGTCATCACCCGGGGAATGTCCCTGGATGACCTAACCCGTCGCAACATCTACAGTGACGGACCAGCATTCCTCCAGCTCCCGGAAGGAGATTGGCCTACGCCCACCCCGAGGGAAGCAAGTAGCGAGGAGGCTGAGAACAAGAAGCCTATGTTCTGTGGACTGAGCACTGTCGCCTCCACAGACCCGAACATAGATGACTGCATTACCCTAGAGAGTGCGCAACAAAGGACATTCCTGCGGCACCACCCAGAGATTCAGTCCACCACTGACATGTCAGCAGCTGACTACGAAGAAGCAGAACTTCTTCTACTACAACGAGCCCAGAGAGACTCGTTCCCCGATGAGCTAGACTGTCTACAGGGAGGAAACCCCGTCCCATCAGACAGCAGACTGATTCACCTGGCACCAGAGAGTGACGCACATAATCTCATCAGAGTGGGTGGTCGCCTGCGGAGAGCCCCCGATCTACCAGATGACATTAAGCACCCGATCGTCTTGAACAGCCGACACAAGGTCACAGAGCTGATCATAAAGAAATACGACGAGGATGTGCACCACGCAGGAGCAGAGAGAGTCTTCGCGGAGATCAGACGTCGTTATTGGATATTACAAGGGAGAGAAGCAGTACGGCGCTTCCAGCGAACCTGTCTAGACTGCCGTAAGTGGCGCGCGCAGCCCAGCATACCACGGATGGCTGACCTACCCCCCTGTCGCCTCCGAATCAGCGACAAGCCATTCCACTCCACAGGCATGGACTGTTTTGGCCCGTTGTATATAAAGAGAGGAAGAGGCACCGAGAAGCGGTGGGGTATTGTATTCAAATGCATGACCACCAGAGCGATACATATCGAGCTCCTTCCGACCATGAGCACAGACTCATTCCTTATGGCCTTCCGGAGATTCATATCACGGAAAGGACAACCGTCTACATTGTTGTCTGATCACGGGACCAACTTCAAAGGCGGAGAAAGAGAGCTGAGAGAGAGCTTCCAAGCTATGGGCCCAGAACTTAAGACCCACCTCGCTCCAGCCCAGGTTGACTTCCAGTTTAATCCCCCGAACGCACCCCACTTCGGTGGAACCTGGGAACGAGAAGTACGTTCTATAAAGACAGCCCTGTATGCCGTACTCGGAGCCCAGACTGTGGCAGAGGAAGTCCTAATGACAGTCCTCACGGAGATCGAGGAAGTATTGAACTCAAAGCCCCTCGGTTACGTCTCCAGTGATGTAGCAGATGTCGACCCAGTCACCCCCAACACACTCCTAATGGGGCGGCTGGACCCCGCGCTACCCCAGACAATGTACAGGCCCGAAGAAGCGAACGGCCGAAGAATGTGGAGGTACAGCCAAGTACTAGCTGACAAGTTTTGGAGCAGCTTCCTACTTCACTACCTACCGTCTCTACAGACCCGCCAGAAGTGGGTAAAAGAGAGAGACAATTTGACAGAAGGAACAGTCGTCATGATAGTTGACCAGTCACTTCCCAGAGCTATGTGGCCGGCTGGCCGCGTAAGCAAAGGATCACCGGTGCCGATGGCAAGGTCCGAGCAGCTGAAGTACTCGTCCAAGGGCGCACCTACACACGGCCCGTGGCGAGGCTCATAGAACTGCCCCGACTCCCAGATACTATCGATGATGACCATGACCCTATGACTTTGTGAGTTGACTGACCCTTACAGCGGACCTTGAGTGGAAGACAGTGCGGTTAATCTGTCTCTGCTTAGCTAATTAGGTGGGACTAATTAGGGGGCGGCTGTTGTGAAGGATCAGATTCAACCGAATATGTATATTTATTTATATATATATATTTAATTGTATTTGTATATCGTTTGATATCCCCTGTATATTCCTTGTACAATATGCATTGAATATCCCCGTTTCTACTAAACAGCCCATAATAGTTTCATTCTACCATTGGACGAGAACCTGGCGCCAGGTTGCCATACCCCTAGGTCCAAGTTCAATCGTGCCGCCTAACATGTCGAGGCAACCCCCGGTTCCGCGCAGTAATATGCCGGGCGAAATACGTGTGGTACTATTTGTTCATAGCGCATATATATATGGCGCTCGTAAAGTAGAACTTTCTTTTAGTCCAGTTCTTTACCCTCCAACAGAGTGACAGACGCAAAAGCCTCCCCACGAAGCACGTGCGGTGTAGTAGGGCCTACTTGGCCCAGAATAGGCATTGAGATATCGTGTAGATTAATAGTTGAATGGTCATAGTTTGGCACCATACCGTCGAGTTGGACGTATTCTATTAAGCTAATAATAGTCTATTTATGTATGGTGCATCGTTCGGTTCGAGTTCTACAGTTATCAGTACCCCCATCGTTCCTGACGTTATCTGGACGCTTATCCAGGCTGGTCAGACCCCTAGTGGTGATTGCATCCGAGGAGCTCCGGGTCAAGAGCGACTGGACCTGTATATTGGATTACTCTACCCGACGACGGCGAGCCTTCCACGGCTCTTGGATTATGCTTTGTGTGCTTTGGTTATTCCATGGATAAAGGCCAACACTGTAGAGTGTTGGAATTACCCCCCGGAGAGGACTACAGGTGAGGCGGCGCTCTACACGTGAGGTCGCACCACGTCTCTCCGTTGTGGACCGGCAGATACCGTTCCACAGAGGGTCCAGCTGTATTCGTCTGCGGCCCGAGGTTCTGTGGGCACTGTGTCTAAGACTTTGGATTCTCCCAAGACACCGTCGGCCAGATGGGATACCGCCAGCGGCTTCTCTAACCCCCCCCTCCTACTGTCTTACCACCAGCGGGACCCCCCCCCCCTTAGTGTATCCAGCTATAATCATTTAAGTACTATCGCTATCGTTTCCTAAATATTCCAGGTTGTATACTTACTCCCTGCGCAACCAGAGATTGGACATTCAATGTTGATTTACCTACGAATACTCATTTGCCATAAAAGTGCATACTCAACATTTCAAATCATAAATGTAATTAAGTGAATGTTGTATACACCCTTTGCTGTATTAAATATTCGATTTGGTCCATTTGTGTTGGTTCGTTTCATCAGGTGGGAAAGTGTTCATCATACTTATATCTTGTACTGGGTGGCCAGAAGTTAAAGTACATGAGGTAGTGGTATTAAATATCATATCTAACAATACAGTCAGGGAATTGTACCCCTCAGCTACAGTACCCATTCTGCAATCTGTTAAATAAAGTTTTCATTCATTCATTCATTCATTCACCATCTTGCAAGTTGCAACGTTGTTTAAGATATCAATCAAAGCATTGCAACGTTAGAATAGTTAGGATATCAATTGTGCATGAAAGGACTATATTTATATTGTTTGATTAGTAAATTTAGTATTATGAGATTCCCTGGCAGATTTCGTACAGTCAAAATCCGTTGATCAACTTGAGTTTCAGTGAACACATTGCACTCACCAAAGTCTGCGGTGGTCGAGATGTAGTAACGTTAGTCCAGTTGACTCCAGCAGCGCCTCAAACATGTTCTTTATCTCGTTTCCATGTTGTATATTAATTATCTCTCCAAGTAGTTGCTAAATGGTTTGTTAGTTCGTTACTGCGTTCTTTTTATGTAGATTCATAGCGAGCGTCCGCCTGAGTTTGTTTTGTTTACAATAGAGAGCGTCTATTTCTTTCCGTAGCCGCATTTCTGGTTTTCGCATTTCTGATTGGCCAGTGGCCACTGACTGACGCTCTCTGGTCAGAGAACGTCAGAGAACGTCAGTCAGTGGCCAATCAGAAATGCGAAAACCAGAAATGCGGCTACGGAAAGAAATAGACGCTCTCTATTGTAAACAAAACAAACTCAGGCGAAATCAAACGGAGTTAGGAGGACGCTCGCTATGAATCTACATAAAAAGAACGCAGTAACGAACTAACAAACCATTTAGTAACGGTAACAGC
This sequence comes from Notolepis coatsorum, assembly GCF_963971535.1. Classification (NCBI taxonomy): domain Eukaryota; kingdom Metazoa; phylum Chordata; class Actinopteri; order Aulopiformes; family Paralepididae; genus Notolepis; species Notolepis coatsorum. The sequence continues at coordinate 59,579,492 of NC_140183.1, forward strand.
GTTACTGAATTTAAAAAGTAATGCGTTAGAGTACTAGAACGGCAAAAAGTAACTTTGTTACTGTTAGTCCCAACACTGATGACAACTATTAAAGAAACTTGAAACTTGAAACTTGGATGGATGAATTATGAAGGGAAATATCAAATAAAAGAAATAACGATGAAAACCCGACTTTTCTCGGGTTTGGCGCCCCAACGTTCAGCGAGTTAACCCGACTTATGTCGGGTCTGGCGTCCAATGTGTTAATCTTAAAAAAATAAAAGCTGTGTCGCAGCTTGAACTTTCCATAAACATGTCCATATAAATCGATTTAGTTAGATCCAAGTCCAACACTGTCTGAATGTACAGTATCTTATGATTATTATCAATTTCCGATGACGATATATCTATGACAACAACTAGTAGCCGAGGGGAGCGTATGGGATTTTCCTGGTGGACGTGATGTCACACGAATGCCACGCTCAGCCAGGCGCTAGAGAAAAGCGCCCACAGGCATCATATTTGAAGACGTTGATTGGATTAAATATAGTTGTTAAATTCATTCACGTTACCCTGTGCATTTTTCAATTGGCTGAGTTGCGCACTGATGCTGGCGCTGATATGTAGCGCCCGAGAAGAGAGAGGGGGGATGAATAGGATGCACAAACAATGATTTATATTTGATATATTACACGTTATTGTGCATTTTAAACACAAACATACTTAAAATTTGTAATTATTATTTATTTAAAAAATATTTATTATATTCTTAGGGGTCAAAATCTAAAATCCAAAACAACTATTTCTTCCTTCTTCTTCTCTCTCTACCAGGGGGGGGGGGGGGGGGGGCGGCGCCATAGCGCCCTCTATGGACCAGCCGCCACTGGGAGAAACCATGACACTCCCCTGACTAAAGGTTGTTTCAAACGAAAACGGCTGGATGTCATTTTGCCAAATCAGCATGGCTGTGAGTGTGAGTCTTTCACCTTTTACATATCTAGCTTTGGCATGGATTGATTGTTTAGATCGCTAGCATGGCTAACAAATGCAAATATATTGTAGTCTGCCCCGTTGTTCTGACCAGGATTACGTTCCTTTCTGCTTCGGGTCTGCACGCTCATATTTGTCATGACGTCATCGGCGAACAGGTCTATAAGACACAACACAAACAGGATTCAAAAGGCTTCCCCGCACAGATTCCAGCCAAGCTGCTGGGCTTAAACACACACATGCTGCCACATAGATTCAAAGGAACAGCCAAGCCACTGAATCTGAACATCATTCATACCGTACTATAGGACAAAATCTGGTGTCAGAGCACCATAACAGATTATGTAAACACATTTGGTGACAGTGCACATTGACAGAAGAAAACACTGGTGAGAGAGCACCTGACCAGACACAGATAAAAACTAGTGCTGTCAGGCAATTAAAATATTTAATCTGATTAATCGCATGATTGTCCATAGTTAACTTGTGATTAATCGCAAATTAATTGCATAAAAAAATATATATAAATGTATCTACCTTAAACAGATATTTTTCAAGTTCCAAGTTTTAATACTCTTGTCAACATGAGAGTCAACAAATGCTTGCTTTATGCAGCCATTTAACACAAAAGGATGACCCTCATGCATTGCAAATTTGCATCAAATTCAAAACAGAGTGATGCACAAAATAACTTAAAAGAAAATAATCATTTAAAACAATGAAATAATAGGGGAAAGAAAAAAAAACGTTAGGAACTTGTTACATTCACCCACACAAGGGCTGAGTACTCACACACACCCCCCCTCTCTCTCTCACACACACTCTCCCAGCTCTCTTTCTCTCTTGCCCCTTCCTCACCTATCTCACCCCCCCCCCCTCTCTCTCTCTCTCTCTCTCTCTCTCTCTCTCTCTCTCTCTCTCTATCTCTCTCACACACACACACACACACACACACACACACACACACACACACACACACAAACACAAACACACGCACACACACACACACACACACTTTGAGTCAGAAACAAACATAGTATCAATGAGAGTATCAATAATACACCTGAGTGAAGTCTAGTAAAAAAAATTATAAAATAAAAGGGATTTTTTTTTAAAAGTTAATCGTGAGTTAAAAAAATTGTGGCGTTAATAGAATCGGGCGTTAACGTGTTAATATCGCGTTAACTTGACAGCCTTAATAAAAACATATTCATTGATGGCACACTTTACCACAGATTAAGATTTCATAGTTGCTGACTGAAAGTTCCTTGGTTCCTGGTTGGGAAAGGGCTGGTAGCTACAGTAGCCGTCCTCATTAGCTACAGCTTTTCTTAAAAGGTCCTTTTCCTAAAAGACTTTCCCAGTAAATCCGCCACCAAATCCATTTCTGCTCCCCTTTCCGTCATTGTGCATTAAAAAAACAACAGGACTAAATACAAATCGAAATAACTGCTACTGGATGGACTTGACATTGCTAGTTTTGCTTCAGTAGCTGATAGCCGAATTTCACGCCACTCAAGAAAAAAAACTGCAGACGTAGGAGGTTAGGTCAGCAAAGAATACGCCCAACATGTCAATCTGATTGTTTAACTCATTGGACGCCGACAGCGTTTATATACGTTATTTGATCGTTATTTCTTTTATTCGATATTTCTATTCATTACAGGCCCACTGACTCGGCGTTAACATTGGGAATTGCATTGAGAATGCCTAGATGCAATACCGGCCGCATCATGCTAAACGGCGGTATCGGGCACCATTTCTAACATTGTATCCTGGGCTGTGGGATGGCCCCAGGTCTCGGGTTTCATTTTTCCTTCTCGGGCGAGGCGAACGGTTCTGCCGGTTACATTGAAGCCCGTCAAATATGCCCGATCCATATGTTATGGTCGATTATGCCGTCGAGCAAATGGACATTGGATCTACCAAATGCCGATCAAGAAATTGGAATATTCTTTTTGGATTACTCTCGGCCACAGGTAAGGGCGATTTGACGTCAATTCTAGCTTGATCCTGCAATGCTTTTACACCGATCGGGCTGATAACCGTTTTTAGTGTTCAATGCGAATGCCGTTACTGACAATCAAATAATCAGAAACGACAGCGTCTACAATGGAATTGACGTGTAGGGCTATAACTCAGCATTTCATGAATTACCCTAGACCGCTCTAAAACCATACTTATATTCACCACGGTATAACACGGGAACGTATGGATGGAAAAATTATCTCTTTTTTGCATCTTGACCGGAAGAAACTCAATGTCAAATGACTATAGTATTGCATCCATGGCTATAATATAGAATATAGAATATAGCTCTACAAACAAGGTGACTAACTCCCATCGCTTGGCAGTAGCTACCAGTCAGTACCATCTGACACATTTTCAGAATCCATGTTATTCCTATGGTCTACGAAGACAGTCCAAAGATATAAGTGAATGTGAACAACTCTCTCCCAAATCCAAAACACTAGAGTAGCTACAGTAACACTCAAATCTGTGATGTCATCAGGTATCAGGTCTGAAGCTGCTCCATAGACAATTATTGGGGAGAGATGGTGAAGGTGACACTGAGAGCACCCAGGGGTTAGGTTAAGATTAGGATATGGGTTAGTGTTAGGTTGATCAGGGGTTAGGTTAAGATTAGGATAGGGTTTATAGTTAGGTTGATCAGAGGTTAGGTTAAGATTAAGATAACGGTTAGTGTTAGGTTGATCAGGAGTTAGGTTAAGATTAAGATAAGGGTTAGCTTTGGGTTGATTAGGTTAAGATTAGGATAAGGGTTAGCTTTAGGTTGATTAGGTTAAGATTAAGATAAGGGTTAGAGTTAGGTCTATCAGTTCTGTTGTAATGTTCTGCTTCAGAACTGAGAACGCTACAATAGAATGGAGCTCATTTGGGTATAAAACAGAAAACACATTTTTGTGGGTCCCCAAACCCAGTCTCCAAAATCAGTCCCCCATTTATTATTGTCTGTGGTGCAGCTCCAGCGGTGCTCCTCTGGTTTCTGGCTTTACGAGAGCGGAGCTCATGTTCACACATATTGATTGAACTCTTCAAGGCCACGGAAATAACACACTGGAATTCTTTTGACAGCGATTTTGGCGGCGTTCCCCCTTTTTATAATTTTTTTTTGTAAATGTTTTTATTTTATTTTATTTTCGTACACAGAACAAGACATCACAATACAATAACATTGACAATAATAATACTGACAATAACAACACTAGCAGTAACAACAACAACAATGACAGTGAGACTAATAACAGAATATAGACTAACAAAAAAAAGAAGAAAGGCATCAACACAGACATGATAAGAGACAGAAACAAGAACATGGCTCAAGTACATGTATAAAACATGTAAAGTAGGAGTGGCTTTTAGGGGGTCGGCTCCTGGCCCGTGTTAAAACCCATTGGACTGAGATAAGCTGTGCTTGTGTGGTGTGTGTATGCGTCTATGTGTGTTTTATATATGTGTGTTTTACCTATGTGTGTGTGTATGACCTATGTGTTCCCCTTTTAAGAACTCTGACTACAGTGAGGTAAGATAAGATATTCCTTTATTGGTCCCCTTGGGGAAATGTGTACGTCGTAGCAGCATGGGGGAGAGGAGGTACAGGTATGGGCAGGGTAATAGTAGAAAGACATAAATATAGGCCATATAATTAGATCTGAATATACAAATATGAGAAAAACATAAATAGTGTAAACAATATAATTAACTCTGAATATAAAAATATGGGAGAAATAAACAAGTGTAAACAAAGGTGCAGATGAGGGTCTGTATGCCCTATCGGTTATATTATACGTTACAATGAATATAGACAATAAGGAATTTGAATCTGGATATATACCATGAGTAAGAGTAAAGGTAAACAGTATACACAAGGTGCAGTACACACAAGGTACCCTAACTGGCGTGATATACGCCATACGTTGTAGTCCGTGCAGGTTTTGGTAGAGTCAGACATAAGTAAGTAAGATTAGATTAAAATGTATTGTCATCATACAGCATAAGTACAGTACAACAGAAAGAAGTTTGGCATCCAACCAGAATGCTAATGTAACAGTAAAGTGCAACAGCAATATACAATGTACAGGTGGTTAAACCTCTAATAAATATACAAGTTAGTACTACTGAGTGTAGTGCTAATCAGATGTATGTACAGAGTGTATTATATAAATAGAGACAGTATGACTACTACTGGCCAGCAGTGTAACTAGTAAGAGTAGGATATGTACAGATATAGATATAGTAAAGGACTATATGCAGGTAAGTAAACACAGGGGATAGGTATATATGCAGTGAGAATAAATCAATATATCTATATGGTATATACAGCATTATAGTACATGCTATCATACAGAGCTAAGGGGTATGTGCAGGTGTACAAGCAAGTATATGAGGGGTTATATGCAGGTATATTCAGACAAATATGGGTATATATATACATATATATATATATATGTGGTGATATAAGTAAGTAAGGCAGCCTTCTGCTCAGTGAGGAGAAACCGAAACCCAGGGACAGGTTTCGGTGTAGGAAGGTTTTACCCTAAAGGGTCTGAGGAAACGGATACCTCTGAGACCTGCGTGGCTTTGAAGAGGGTATTGATTCTGAAGCCCCTGTCCTCCTCTCCGTGTTTAGTATACACCGAGGAGGAAGCTCCGGTGACCTCTGACCCCGAGTCAGTCATCTCCATCCACAGCCGGGCGGATTGGTAACAGGAGACCGTCGGGAGGTCAGCGCCGACCCATCTACCCCCGCACCCCCCCCCCTACCTGCCCCGCCGAGGGCGATCGGCCCAAACACTACTCATCTGCCCCCCCGTCCCGCCCCGTATACCCCCCACCTCCCCTTTATCTCCCCGGGGCGAAAGAGGAAACAGTAAGAATGCCGCGCTTTGTTTAAAGCCTGGATCCTAAACCCCTCAGGTATCAGAACACATGGAGATCCTTTACTTGAAACCCAACAAGCCAGCCTTAATTAAAAACTTCACGTGCTAGCATCCTCCGTCCAGTGGCCCCCTCCTCCCTTCACCAATAACTTCCCATCCTGAGCCCTGTTTTGGCTTACTTACTCCGCCTTCCTCTTCGCGACTCTGCCGACCGTCGCCGCTGTCTGTTTTTGACGGACCGACCCGGGACAGATAACTTACCTCAGCTCTGGACTTTCCACAGCGGCTCTTAAGTCAAATCTATATTCTGTACGTGTGTGTGTGTGTGTGTGTGTGTGTGTGTGTGTGTGTGTGTGTGTGTGTGTGTGTGTGTGTGTGTGTGTGTGTGTGTGTGTGTGTGTGTGTGTGTGTGTGTGTGTGTGTGTGTGTGTGTGCGTGCGTGCGTGCGTGCGTGCGTGAGTGCGTGCGTGCGTGTGTGCGTGTGCGTCTGTGTGTGTGTGCGTGTGCTTGTCTGTGTCTGTGTGTGTGTGTGTGTGCGTGTGTCTGTGTGTGTTTGTGTGTGTGTGCGTGTGCTTGTGCGTCTGTGTGTGTGTGCGTGTGCGTCTGTGTGTGTGTGTGCGTGTGCGTGTGCTTGTGCGTCTGTGTGTGTGTGTGTGTGTGTGTGTGTGTGTGTGTGTGTGTGTGTGTGTGTGTGTGTGTGCGTGTGTCTGTGTGTGTGTGTGTGTGCGTCTGTGTGTATGTGTGTGTGTGTGTGTTTGTGTGTGTGTGTGCGTCTGTGGCTGTGTGTGTGTGTGTGTGTGTGTTTGTGTGTGTGCGTGTGTGTGTGTGTGCGTGTGCTTGTGTGTCTGTGTGTGTGTGTGTGTGTGTGCGTGTGTGTGTGTGTCTGTGTGTGTGCGTGTGTGTGTGTGTGTGTGTGTGTGTGTGTGTGTGTGTGTGTGTGTCTGTGTGCGTGCGTGCGTGTGTGTGTGTGTGTGTGTCTGTGTGCGTGCGTGTGTGTGTGTGTGTGTGTGTGTGTGCGTGTGTGCGTGTGTGTGTGTGTGTGTGTGTGTGTGTGTGTGTGTGTGTGTGTGTGTGTGTGTGTGTGTGTGTGTGTGTGTTTTTGGAACACATAATTGAGTCCAGGAAGCTGAGTTCCACCAGAGAGGGTTTCTTCTGTTCCTGAGCCGCTGCCATAACACTGTATGAAACATGGTGGCCAAGCTTCCTTGGTCTGCCGTTAAATTTAAAACGCACCATGGGAAATGGTTTTAAAAACGGTGGTCGTGGCAGAGTCTGAGGCATTCTAAATCATAAAAAAAGAAAGATCTCAAGCCTCAACATGTGTTCGCTGTAAAGGCGCAGGAGTCGCAAGGAGCCCGCGTCCAATAAGCCGTAATGGTTTCTACAGAAGAAAGGGGCGGTGTGAGCGACGAGACGAGCGGCGTCTACTGGGAGACACTGAGAAAAAGCCTCATACACTTTTTTTGTTGCGCAATAAAATGCTATTTATTTCCGTGGGAAATGTGTTCACCGTGGCCAACGAATTAGATGAATATACTGCGGACAGAACCTGTAAAATAACAAAATCTAATGTTACCCCCATTGATTAAACCCTTTTGATTTACGGCATTGCGGCGCTGACTGCTCACGTGGAAACCCACTTTAAAGGGGCACTTCAACAAAAAACAATGCTGATTTGTTTTTGCGCTTGATCGCACACGCGTCCAAACACTCGGTTTTGCACATGTGCGCTTGGTTTGCCAGTTATTGTGAGTAAATGTGTTTGAATATGGCCACCGGTGATCCTTGTGTTGTGTTAATTACAGCTCCGGGAAATTATATGGTAGCAGTCCCTATAAGATAATGTATTGCCCCCTTTAAGTTGCTCATCATGTAAAAGTGGAATCTGTTCTATCTGCCATCAAGCCTTGTGTGGTGTTCGGGTCTGTGGGACCTGTTTTCACTGTTAAAGGAACACACCAACATTTGGGGAAATTAGCTTACCGTCTTCTCCAGAGAGAGACAAGAAGATAGATACCAGTTTCCTCTCTGTGCGTTCAGTAGAAAGCTATCTGGCTGCATATTAGCCTAGCTTAGCACAATGAATGGAAGCGGACAGTGCCGGTTAGCCTAGGCATTGTCCAACTACAGATTAACACCTCTCGGGCGGCTAAGTGGCGCAGTGGGCAAGGCGCTCACCACTAACGCAGGAGATGCTGGGTTCGAGCCCAGCTCTCGCCGTTGCTTCCGGCTTGGCTGGTCGTTCATACTAATACAATTGGCAGTATTAGGGGGTGGGAAAGCCGGTGGGTGGGGATCGGACGTTGTGGACAGCGACTCTTACAGGTCGGTTGGTGCGCCTGTACAGCAGAATCAGGAAGCAACGGGGGCAGCGTGAGCCTCCCACGCGTTACTCCTCGCCGCTGAGAGATCGCGCTGTGCAGGTGAATAGATGCGACAGCTGCCTCCTCGTGTACTGGAGGGGACACGTGATGCAAGGCTTGGTCCACATTGCAGCCGACCAGTGGGAGGCATGGTCTAACAACGTTCGAGACAGGGGAGGGTAGGATTGGATAATACGAAATTGGGATGGGAGAAAAATTGAAAATGGGAAGAAAAAGTAGATTAAAAAAAAAGAAGATCAACACCTCTCCCGAAGGCTAACTAAGCGGCACTGTCCGCTTCCATTCATTGTTCCTTTAACTAAAAGAGAAATGATGAATTATTGTTTTAACCTGAGACTCATTGGCCTTGGCTCGTTTTCTGTGAAGAAACACATTAAATGTAGTTCACACTGTGTAACCCCCCCCCCCCCCTACACATTTATATTACATACATGCTGACCCAGAAAGTGTAGAAATTGTAGGTGAAAACCAGTAAATATGGTAAAAAATTAAGGTTTCACTGTGTACCTTCACTGTCTGCCTCCACCTTGTTGTCTTGATTATAATAGATTTTTGTTTTTATAATAATATTTTATCACAAACAACAAGCACTTTTATTGACAAATGTGATCTAGCAGAGGTAAATGGCGAATATGAACCATATATGCCGTCTAGATTGCTTGTAATCAGGATAAAGTTAACAACTGTTGAGTATTTTTTACATGAATTGTTATGGCTTGTCATGGGCTTTTCTATATTTTTTAATTCTAATAACGTCGTCGATCCACCAGACCTGCGAACATTCGGCGAGTAACAAAAGTGCGAACGCCACACAAGGGTTAAGCTCCTCCAGCCTTCCTCTAAGTGGAAGCACACACACGGCTGTTCAGGCTCGCTCCAGATAAAACCGGTATAATTGCATCGATAACCAGCTGTTTACGTCATGACATTCAGAATCAGGATCAGAATCGCTCAGTCTATCATAACGCTCCAAGCCATCTGCTTTCATGGGAATTGCGCTTATTTCTAAACCTGGACCCTGTTTTCCCATCATGTGGGGTCTGAATGAATAACAGGGACAACAATGTTTGTAATTGGTCCAGTATTGAGAGGGAGACTCGCTTCAGCCAGCGGCCTGAAAGCAAGGCTGCGATATAAACACATGGAGCCAACATGCACAACGTCAAAGTATGTCCCCTGAAATAGCTTTTCAGACTGTTATAATACGTTTCTGAAGACTTGCTTCTATTTATTTGACCACAGTCTGGCTCGAGCAGAAGTCTCAGTCTGAAATCCTGCGAGATGTGAGTTGTTGCTGGAAGAGTATACGGTGGGAACTTGAGTGAGTCGGTGAGGAAGATTGGGTCGTCTCGTTGGGAGGATAGAAAGCTTCGTGTTATCTAAAAGGTATAAAACATTGTTTTAAATGGTGCATTTATATAGCAGCTTTTATCCCAAGTGCTTTACAATTTGTTCCTCATATTCACCCATTCACTCACACATTCACACACCGACGGCAGAGGCAACCATGCAAGGTGCCGACCTGCTCATCGGGAGCAGTTAGGGGTTAAGTATCTTGCTCAAGGACACTTGATGCCCGGGAGGAGCGGGAATCGAACCAGGAACCTCCGGATTACCAGACGACTGCTCTACCTCCTGAGCCACTGTCGCCCCGGTTTGTGTTTGCACAGTTTTCATAAACTACCTTTGTTGGACAGGGACACACTGAAAGTGTGGCTAGTGGATGAAACCACTCGTCTGTACACTGTGCCTTGCAGACAGACCATATCAGGTCTGTACATTTACATTTACATTCAGTCATTTAGCTGAAGCTTTTATCCAAAGCGACTTACAAGTTTTGTACGACAAGTCAGTAGGAAGGGTACAACTCTATCAGCTGAGTAACAATGTTCATCAAAGTGTTCAGACCTGAGTGCTAGAGTGTTGAGTGTATGTTAGTCTGTATGTAGCGATCATTTTCACCCTGATGACTACTGCCAATCCAAGAGAAGAAATAAACACCAAAGCAAATGCTTTCAAAGAGTGGAGAGACCTGCTGCAGGTAATGTTATTACTAGCTAGAGTTATTGTGTTGACCTGGCATCAGTACACACGAAAGCTTGGCAGGATAACGGCAAAAACATCACTCAATAAGCCAGTATGTACAAAATATCAACTGAGTCATGATGACTGATTATAAGATACCTATTTATATTTATTTCCCCTTCACGACTTCTTTTGTAAACACAAGAACCCCCCTCCCCCGGCTGCAGATAGTGGATAAACAGACCGGTCTCTCGCTCTAGGGATCCTCCACATAATGATGTAATGTTGTCATGTGACAATCTGAGCCCATCAGTGGTGAAATAAGCTATTTTACAGTGGTGGAAAGTAACTAAGTATTTTTACTCAAGTACTGTACTGAAAACTACATTTTCAAGCTACTTGTACTTTATGTGAGTATTTTCATTTTAGGGAACTTTATACTTGTACTCCTTATTACCACCTATTTTTTCAAGGGAAATATTGTACTTTTTACTCCACTACATTTATCTGAACCCATCAGTTACTAGTTACTTTGAAGAAAAGGATTTTGCATAGAAAACACAATATATACAAAATAGAAAAATGTATGAAGAAGATTATACACTTTCACATTTGAAGCCTGTCAACTTCAAGAGGACGTAATCAGAGCAGCATAACTGGACCACACACCACTGAGGTCAATGGATACACAAACGTCATGTAGAATGTGTACTTTTACTTTAGATACTTAAGTACATTCAAAAGCAAATACTTCTCTACTTTTACTTAAGTAGAATTTGAATGGAGGACTTTTACTTTTACCAGAGTACTCATTCATCTGAGTATTTCTACTTTGACTTAAGTTAAGGAACTGTGGGGGAGCTCCAGTAGCTCACCGCGTACCTCGAGCGCTATTTCGGCGCCAACCGTGCTCGTCACGGATCTGGGGTTAGCGAGTTCGATTCCCGGACTGCAGCCGTATCTTTCTCAGAGTGTCTTCCCCCCATCTGTACCCATTCAAACCTGTTTCTGTCGGTCATTCTTGACCAGAGAAAATGCGATAAACGCAAAAAAGAGCCAGCGGAATGGCCAAAGTTTAAAAAAAATAAAAAAGTTAAGGAACTGTGTACTTCTTCCACCACTAGTGGACATAGTTCGACGTGCACGTTGGCTCCCGTGATTACATTGCAATCACACAGGGGTGTAAAAAGTACCCAGAAATTATACTTAAGTGAAAGTATGGGTGCCGACTTAAAATATTACTCAAGTAAAAGTCAGAGTATCTGGCTAAAAACACACTTGAGTAAAAGTCAAAACGTTTCTACTGTTAAATAAAAAGTAAAAGTAAAAACGTCTTCATCACTCGTACTATCGTTTGTGGCCATCTTCTGTAGCTTGTCACTCTGTCTATTCTTCTGAAAGCAGGTGTCAAATATCCCCGCTTTCTAGTCTTGCACAAGGACCAATCAGCATGGGTATGGGCGGGTACATTTAGTTTGTTACACAGAACCATCTGAGAAGTTGTCCTTGGCAACTGTTTTTGGAAAAGGGCGGGCACTGAAAATACTTGGCAGGTGATTGGATGAACCATCTGTTGCGAGCTAACTTCAACCAATCAGATTGACGAACCATATGAAGAGGAAGCTAGCTATGTAGTTACTCATAAGTTATGGTCATAGGCGGTCGGATCTTCATGGTAAAAATTGGTTTAATAGTGAAACACATACATCGCTGTCGGATGAAAACCACTTATCTCCACTTATTTTTATTATAAAAATGTTCTTTACTGGTAATGAATGTTTACATGGTTCTCTATGATGTGGGTCAGTTTCATGACCCTAGGTCTAGGACATATGAAACACATTAAAAACCCAATGTATGGCTTTAAAAATATATGGATGTCAATTTGAAAATTAGGCTGTTTGTCCTGAATTCAAAAGTTAACTGTTTGGAGATAAGTGGTTTTCATCCGATAACGACGACATGTAGGTTAAATGAGGGGGCGACAGTGGCTCAGGAGGTAGAGTGCTAGTCTGGTAATCGGAAGGTCCCAGGTTCAATTCCCTCTCCTCACTGGCAGCATGTCGAAGTGTCCTTGAGCAAGACACTTAACCCCTAACTGCTCCCGATGAGCAGGTCGGCACCTTGCATGGTCATCTCCGCCGTCGGTGTGTGAATGTGTGAGTGAATAGGTCAAATGTGAGGAACAAAATTGTAAAAAAAAAAAGCTATAAAAATGCACCATTTACCATTTACCAAATGAGCTATGGCTATAAGAGGAGTGCTCGCTCTCACGCTGGCCAGCTGGGAGAACACTGAGGTGGAGAAGGGGATCCAGCTCTCTTGTGGATAGAGAAGAGTGGGGGTTAGGGGGGGGGGGGGCTTGTGGGGCTCTCTAGGTGTGATATCCGAGCTATTGTTAGAACAGAAAAGGGATCCCTCCACACCATGTAGTTAGCAAGTCGGTAGACGATTCTCGCCATCTGTGTAAAGGAATACGAACACCAAAAAAACTCGTCCTTCCTCATTGGATGCCGATTGGTCCGAACCCCCTGTGGCAAGCGCACGACAACAAAGCCTGACAAGATGGATCCAAGCCGGCTGCCTCGCCCGGTAATGCAATGCCATCTGTGGACACGTTCCCCCCCAAGCCAACAGAGGAGGTGTCTGATTTAGTGGGTGCGTGTTGTGTATTATATACCACGGACAGATAGCAGCGGCGGTAACGCCGGGGATTATGCCGTGCAAATAAACAGCACATTGCAGAGGGGAAGGAAATGCTGGCGTACAAAAGAAAAGTAGTAAAAAAACAACTTGTAAAAAATAAGTTGTAAAAGATAAGTACTCCAACTCTCTCTCTTTCTCTCTCCTTTAATGACGAATGCTTGGAGACCTCTCCTCCCAGAGTTAATTGGCCCCGAGAGCAACAGATCGCTGGTGTTTTCCCATCACACATGCACAGCCCAGCACGGCTCCGAGTGTTGATGATACCCCTGGCTGCAGCTCTCTAGGTAGGCCTGCTGTCAGCCCCAGCCCGAGCCTCAGCTGTGACAGGTTATCATTACCGGCACGGCAGAGGAAGCACACCTGAAGAAGCACCGTGCCACTCCTGACAGCTGCCAGGGTCTGCTGGTGGGACGCTTCCCAGAGGAGATTCACATTCTTATTCTTTTGTGAGATTCTGCCCCATCTCAGAGCGCAGACTGAGCCCAGTTCAGAGAGAGAGAGAGAGAGAGCGAGAGAGAGAGAGAGAGAGAGAGAGAGAGAGAGAGAGAGAGAGAGAGAGAGAGAGAGAGAGAGAGAGAGAGCGGGGGGGGGGGGGAGATTGAGGGAGAGAGAGAGGAGAGAGAGAGAGAGAGAGAGAGAGAGAGAGAGAGAGAGAGAGAGGGGAGAGAGTGAGATATAGAGAGAAGGGGGGAGAGTGAGGGAGAGAGGGAGAGATTGAGAGAGAGAGAGAGGGGAGAGAGTGAGATAGAGAGAAGGGGGGAGTGAGGGAGAGAGAGAGGAATCCTGCTTTGCATGGAATCCTGCCACTGTCCGCCACTCTGCATTCCTCCTGAACACAGCCGAGCCAGCCATCCCCTCTCACTTGGGGTGTGTGTGTGCCTGCACGCACATATGACATAAGTGTGTGTGTGTGTGTGTGTGTGTGTGTGTGTGTGTGTGTGTGTGTGTGTGTGTGTGTGTGTGTGTGTGTGTGTGTGTGTGTGCGTGTGTGTGTGTATGTGCGTGTCTGCGTGAGTAGAAACCCAGAGCCACTGGTGGCTAATTACAGCTCTCTCTCATCGCCAATAAACCCAGAGAGCCACTGACACAGAGGGCTGCCATGGCTGTGGTCGCTTCTGGTGGTGGAGTCACTGGGGCAGCATGTGCTAATGACTTTTACAACCAGCCCCTAATCTACTGCCTCCTTATTCACCATGGACATTATGTAGGGCATTATGTATGACATTGTGTATGACATTGTGTATGACATTATGTATGACATTGTGTATGACATTGTGTATGACATTATGTATGACATTGTGTATGACATTGTGTATGACATTGTGTATGACATTGTGTATGACATTATGTATGACATTGTGTATGACATTATGTATGACATTGTGTATGACATTATGTATGACATTATGTATGACATTGTGTATGACATTGTGTATGACATTATGTATGACATTATATGATATTATGTAGAACATTATACATGACATTATGTAGAACATTATATATGACATTATGTAGAACATTATATATGACATTATGTAGAACATTATATAGGACATTATGTAGAACATTATATAGGACATTATATATGACATTATGTATGACATTATGTAAAACTTTATATATGACATTATATATGACATTATGTATGACATTATGTAAAACTTTATATATGACATTATATATGACATTATGTATGACATTATGTATGACATTATGTAGAACTTTATATATGACATTATGTATGACATTATGTAGAACTTTATATATGACATTATATATGACATTATGTATGACATTATGTATGACATTATGTAGAACTTTATGACATTATATATGACATTATATATGACATTATGTAGAACATTATATATGACATTATGTAGAACATTATATAGGACATTCTATATGACATTATGTATGACATTATGTAGAACTTTATATATGACATTCTATATGACATTATGTATGACATTATGTAGAACTTTATATATGACATTATGTATGACATTATATATTACATTATATATGACATTATGTAGAACATTATATATGACATTATGTATGAGCGGCTCTGTGGGAATTAAAACAGCGGGCAGAGTGCAAGGAACAAGAAACATCGTCAGAGACAGGACAGTACGGTTTCTAATGCAGAGACAGGACAGTATAATGTAGAAACAGGACAGTATAATGTAGAGTAGGGCTGTCCCCGAATAAGGATTTGGATGGTCGACTATGATTGGCCAAAATTTGCCGTTAGTCGACTATTGGTCGACAAAAAAAATAAAAAAAAGTATAATATTTTAACATTTTAAATATATATATATTTTTTTTTGTGTGTGAAGGAGTCGACTGAAGGCTTCTTGTCCTCTGCAAAAGCATGCAATTGGTCCACTGATGGATACATCTTGATATTTGTCTAGTCTAGTGTGTTCATTAGATGGGTGAAATCCTCTTTCAGTGCCTCTGTGCCTGTTTTCGTAGGCAGTTAGCCTCTGGTATGCGTGCCATTAGCGTTAGCCACGCTTCTAAGCCTCTTTTCTTTTGGAAAGAATGATAAAAAATAAATAAAAAATAAAAATATTATAATTTTTTTATATTCGACTAAGAGGTTGGCCAGTCTACTACGGCTCCTTTCGACCGATTAGTCGACTAAACGACTTATAGGGGTCAGCCCTAATGTAGAGACATGACAGTATAATGCAGAGACATGACAGTATAATGTAGAAACAGGACAGTACGGTTTCTAGTGTAGAGACATGACAGTATAATGTAGAAACAGGACAGTATAATGTAGAAACAGAACAGAATAATGTAGAGACATGACAGTATAATGCAGAGACATGACAGTATAATGCAGAAACAGGACAGTATAATGTAGAAACAGGACAGTATAATGTAGAAACAGGACAGTATAATGTAGAGACATGACAGTATAATGCAGAGACATGACAGTATAATATAGAAACAGGACAGTACGGTTTCTAATGTAGAGACATGACAGTATAATGTAGAAACAGGACAGTATAATGTAGAAACAGGACAGTATAATGTAGAAACAGGACAGTATAATGTAGAGACAGGACAGTATAATGTAGAAACAGGACAGTATAATGTAGAAACAGGACAGTATAATGTAAGGACAGTATAATGTAGAAACAGGACAGTATAATGTAGAGACATGACAGTATTATGTAGAAAGAGGACAGTATAATGTAGAAACAGGACAGTATAATGCAGAAACAGGACAGTATAATGCAGAGACAGGACAGTATAATGCAGAAACAGGGCAGTATAATGTAGAAACAGCACAGTATAATGTAGAGACATGACAGTATAATGTAGAGACATGACAGTATAATGTAGAAAGAGGACAGTATAATGTAGAAACAGGGCAGTATAATGCAGAAACAGGACAGTATAATGTAGAGACAGGACAGTATAATGCAGAAACAGGGCAGTATAATGTAGAAACAGCACAGTATAATGTAGAGACATGACAGTATAATGTAGAAACAGGACAGTATAATGTAGAAACAGGACAGTATAATGTAGAAACAGGACAGTATAATGTAGAGACAGGACAGTATAATGTAGAAACAGGACAGTATAATGTAGAAACAGGACAGTATAATGTAGAAACAGGACAGTATAATGTAGAAACAGGACAGTATAATGTAGAGACAGGACAGTATAATGTAGAAACAGGACAGTATAATGTAGAGAAAGGGCAGTATAATGTAGAGACATGACAGTATAATGTAGAAAGAGGACAGTATAATGTAGAAACAGGACGGTATAATGTAGAAACAGGACAGTACGGTTTCTAATGTAGAGACATGACAGTATAATGTAGAAACATGACAGTATAATGTAGAAACAGGACAGTATAATGTAGAAACAGGACAGTATAATGTAGAGACAGGGCAGTATAATGTAGAGACATGACAGTATAATGTAGAGACAGGACAGTATAATGTAGAGACATGACAGTATAATGTAGAGACATGACAGTATAATGTAGAAAGAGGACAGTATAATGTAGAAACAGGGCAGTATAATGCAGAAACAGGACAGTATAATGTAGAGACAGGACAGTATAATGCAGAAACAGGGCAGTATAATGTAGAAACAGCACAGTATAATGTAGAGACATGACAGTATAATGTAGAAACAGGACAGTATAATGTAGAAACAGGACAGTATAATGTAGAAACAGGACAGTATAATGTAGAAACAGGACAGTATAATGTAGAAACAGGACAGTATAATGTAGAGACATGACAGTATAATGTAGAAACAGGGCAGTATAATGCAGAAACGGGACAGTATAATGCAGAAACAGGACAGTATAATGCAGAAACAGGACAGTATAATGCAGAAACAGGGCAGTATAATGTAGAAACACAACAGTATAATGTAGAAACAGGACAGTATAATGTAGAAACAGGACAGTATAATGTAGAGACATGACAGTATAATGTAGAGACAGGACAGTATCATGTAGAGACAGGACAGTATAATGCAGAAACAGGACAGTATAATGCAGAAACAGGACAGTATAATGCAGAAGCAGGACAGTATAATGCAGAAACAGGACAGTATAATGTAGAAACAGGACAGTATAATGCAGAAACAGGACAGTATAATGTAGAAACAGGACAGTATAATGTAGAAACAGGACAGTATAATGTAGAGACATGACAGTATAATGTAGGAACAGGACAGTATAATGCAGAAACAGGACAGTATAATGCAGAAACAGGACAGTATAATGCAGAAACAGGACAGTATGATGTAGAAACAGGACAGTATAATGTAGAAACATGACAGTATAATGCAGAAACAGGACAGTATAATGTAGAAACAGGACAGTATAATGTAGAGACAGGACAGTATACACAGAAACAGGGCAGTATAATGTAGAAACAGGACAGTACGGTTACTAATGTAGAAACATGACAGTATAATGTAGAAACATGACAGTATAATGTAGAGACATGACAGTATAATGTAGAAACAGGACAGTATAATGTAGAAACAGGACAGTACGGTTACTAATGTAGAGACATGACAGTATAATGTAGAAACATGACAGTATAATGTAGAAACAGGACAGTATAATGTAGAAACAGGACAGTATAATGTAGAAACAGGACAGTATAATGTAGAAACAGGACAGTATAATGTAGAGACATGACAGTATAATGTAGAAAGAGGACAGTATCATGTAGAAACAGGACAGTATAATGTAGAAACAGGACAGTATAATGTAGAGACATGACAGTATACTATACTATAATGTAGAGACATGACAGTATAATGTAGAAACAGGACAGTATAATGTAGAGACATGACAGTATAATGCAGAAACAGGACAGTATAATGTAGAGACAGGACAGTATAATGCAGAAACAGGACAGTATAATGTAGAGACATGACAGTATAATGTAGAGACAGGACAGTATAATGCAGAAACAGGACAGTATAATGTAGAAACAGGACAGTATAATGCAGAAACAGGACAGTATAATGTAGAAACAGGACAGTATAATGTAGAAACAGGACAGTATAATGTAGAGACATGACAGTATAATGTAGAAACAGGACAGTATAATGCAGAAACGGGACAGTATAATGCAGAAACAGGACAGTAAAATGCAGAAACAGGACAGTATAATGCAGAAACAGTGCAGTATAATGTAGAAACACAACAGTATAATGTAGAAACAGGACAGTATAATGTAGAAACAGGACAGTATAATGTATAGACATGACAGTATAATGTAGAGACAGGACAGTATAATGTAGAGACAGGACAGTATAATGCAGAAACAGGACAGTATAATGCAGAAACAGGACAGTATAATGCAGAAGCAGGACAGTATAATGCAGAAACAGGACAGTATAATGTAGAAACAGGACAGTATAATGCAGAAACAGGACAGTATAATGTAGAAACAGGACAGTATAATGTAGGAACAGGACAGTATAATGCAGAAACAGGACAGTATAATGCAGAAACAGGACAGTATAATGCAGAAACAGGACAGTATAATGTAGAAACAGGACAGTATAATGTAGAAACATGACAGTATAATGCAGAAACAGGACAGTATAATGTAGAAACAGGACAGTATAATGTAGAGACAGGACAGTATATGCAGAAACAGGACAGTATAATGTAGAGACATGACAGTATAATGTAGAGACAGGACAGTATAATGTAGAGACAGGACAGTATAATGTAGAGACAGGACAGTATAATGTAGAAACAGGACAGTATATTGCAGAAACAGGACAGTATAATGCAGAAACAGGACAGTATAATGTAGAAACAGGACAGTATAATGCATAAACAGGGCAGTATAATGCAGAAACAGGACAGTTTAATGTAGAAACAGGGCAGTATAATGTAGAGACATGACAGTATAATGCAGAAACAGGACAGTATGATGCAGAAAATGGGCAGCATAATGCAGAAACAGGACAGTATAATGCAGAAACAGGACAGTATAATGTAGAAACAGGACAGTATAATGTAGAAACAGGACAGTATAATGTAGAGACATGACAGTATAATGTAGAGACATGACAGTATAATGCAGAAACAGGACAGTATAATGCAGAAACAGGACAGTATAATGCAGAAACAGGACAGTATAATGCAGTAACAGGACAGTATAATGCAGAAACAGGGCAGTATAATGCAGAAACAGGACAGTATAATGCAGAAACAGGGCAGTATAATGCAGAAACAGGGCAGTATAATGCAGAAACAGGACAGTATAATGTAGAAACAGGACAGTATAATGCAGAAACAGGGCAGTATAATGCAGACACAGGACAGTATAATGCAGAAACAGGGCAGTAAAATGTAGAAACAGGGCAGTATAATGCAGAAACAGGACAGTATAATGTAGAAACAGGACAGTATAATGCAGAAACAGGACAGTATAATGTAGAAACAGGACAGTATAATGCAGAAACAGGACAGTATAATGTAGAGACAGGACAGTATAATGTAGAAACAGGACAGTATAATGTAGAGACATGACAGTATAATGTAGAAAGAGGACAGTATAATGTAGAAACAGGACAGTATAATGTAGAAACAGGACAGTATAATGTAGAGACATGACAGTATACTATACTATAATGTAGAGACATGACAGTATAATGTAGAAACAGGACAGTATAATGTAGAGTCATGACAGTATAATGCAGAAACAGGACAGTATAATGCAGAAACAGGACAGTATAATGTAGAAACAGGACAGTATAATGTAGAAACAGGACAGTATAATGTAGAGACATGACAGTATAATGTAGAGACATGACAGTATAATGCAGAAACAGGACAGTATAATGCAGAAACAGGACAGTATAATGCAGAAACAGGACAGTATAATGCAGAAACAGGACAGTATAATGCAGAAACAGGGCAGTATAATGCAGAAACAGGACAGTATAATGCAGAAACAGGGCAGTATAATGCAGAAACAGGGCAGTATAATGCAGAAACAGGACAGTATAATGTAGAAACAGGACAGTATAATGCAGAAACAGGGCAGTATCATGCAGACACAGGACAGTATAATGCAGAAACAGGGCAGTAAAATGTAGAAACAGGGCAGTATAATGCAGAAACAGGACAGTATAATGTAGAAACAGGACAGTATAATGTAGAAACAGGACAGTATAATGCAGAAACAGGACAGTATAATGTAGAAACAGGACAGTATAATGCAGAAACAGGACAGTATAATGTAGAGACAGGACAGTATAATGTATAAACAGGACAGTATAATGTAGAGACATGACAGTATAATGTAGAGACAGGACAGTATAATGTAGAGACAGGACAGTATAATGTAGAAACAGGACAGTATAATGCAGAAACAGGACAGTATAATGTAGAGACAGGACAGTATAATGCAGAAACAGGGCAGTATAATGTAGAAACAGCACAGTATAATGTAGAGACATGACAGTATAATGTAGAAACAGGACAGTATAATGTAGAAACAGGACAGTATAATGCAGAAACAGGGCAGTATAATGCAGAAACAGGACAGTATAATGTAGAAACAGGACAGTATAATGCAGAAACAGGACAGTATAATGCAGAAAATTGGCAGTATAATGCAGAAACAGGACAGTATAATGCAGAAACAGGACAGTATAATGTAGAAACAGGACAGTATAATGTAGAGACATGACAGTATAATGTAGAGACAGGACAGTATAATGTAGAGACAGGACAGTATAATGTAGAAACAGGACAGTATAATGCAGAAACAGGACAGTATAATGCAGAAACAGGGCAGTATAATGCAGAAACAGGACAGTATAATGTAGAAACAGGACAGTATAATGCAGAAACAGGACAGTATAATGCAGAAAATGGGCAGTATAATGCAGAAACAGGACAGTATAATGCAGAAACAGGACAGTATAATGTAGAAACAGGACAGTATAATGTAGAAACAGGACAGTATAATGTAGAGACATGACAGTATAATGTAGAGACATGACAGTATAATGCAGAAACAGGACAGTATAATGCAGAAACAGGACAGTATAATGCAGAAACAGGACAGTATAATGCAGAAACAGGACAGTATAATGTAGAAACAGGACAGTATAATGTAGAAACATGACAGTATAATGCAGAAACAGGACAGTATAATGCAGAAACAGGACAGTATAATGTAGAGACATGACAGTATAATGTAGAAACAGGACAGTATAATGTAGAAACAGGACAGTATAATGCAGAAACAGGACAGTATAATGTAGAAACAGGACAGTATAATGCAGAAACAGGACAGGATTCTTAATAGGACTAGTTGTTAAAGATCCCTAAATATTCAGCACAACAATTGAATGAGGTTGGAGTGGGGTGGAATTTGGCAATGATCACGTGATGATCACCAGTACGACACATCTTCAGTTGTGTTCCCCGACCTCATTGGGTGTTTCGGCCATTTATCACAATACACCCTCTGCCGAGGTTGGCCCACCACAGGCTGATCAGGCCTGGGTGTGTGTCGCACAGTGGCACCACGTGTTCATTTAGCAGCCCATGATGCATCTCTACGTTTCAGCCACAACCAGTGACTGCTCCGTTCTGCTGCAGTGGCAAGTTCTTTGATTGCCTTTCGTTGGGCCTGTCCTCTGATCCGTACTTCCTTCAGGAGCCTTGTGGTGGAACTGGCTACAAAGCCTCTGCAGCCCACCTCCACTGGCCACACCTTCACGTTCCAGCCCCGCCCCTCTGCTTCAGCTGCTAAGTTGGCATATCGCAGCCTCTTCCGTTCAAATGCCTCATCGATGCCTTCCTCCCATGGGACCGTCAGCTCAACGATGAAGACACGCCGGCAAGATTTGGACCAGAGGACCAGGTCTGGGCGCAGGTTGGTCGCTGCAATTTCAGATGGGAAGGTAAGCCTCTGGCTGAGGTCTACCCGCATTTCCCAATCCCGGGCTGCGTTCAGTGGGCCTGAGTTCGGAGGTGACGGCTTGGTCCGCCGTTTCTCCCCTTCCCGGATGAAGGTTGTTTTCCGTGGGAAGGTAGTTTGGGCATTTAGAGGCATGGCGTTTGTGGTTACTCTCTTGTTCTCAAGTTCGGCAGCCAAGCACTTCAGTACCTGGTTATGGCGCCAGGTGTATCTTCCTTGAGTTAGACTGGTCTTGCAACCCACTAAGATGTGTTTGAGGGTTGCTGGGGCTGCACACTGGAGACAGGCTGGGTCCTCTCCATACCAGAGATGTAGGTTGGTTGGTGAGGGCAGGACATCATATGTGGCTCTGATGATGAAGCTTAGCCTATTAGACTCCATGCTCCACAGTTCGTTCCACGTGATTTTCCTCCTCTCCACGCCCTCCCACTTCATCCACCGGCCTTGCTGGGCTTGAGAGACTGCCTTGGCACACCTGGCTGCTTCCTCCTGGTGGCGCACTTCCTCCACCACCATGTGCCGCCGTTCGGTTGGAGTAGCCTTTTGCCATGTGGGTGTAGTTGCTTCCAATCCAAGGCCCCCTCTGCCATGTTGGACATGCCCCACTATATCCCGGTGTCTGAGGGCGGTCTTTGCCACTGCAACTGCTGCAGATGGCTTCCATTTCGTCCCCGTTGCTAGGGTTGGAGCAGCACCTCTGACGAATGGATCCCGGGATTCTGTGAGAGTAATTTCCAGCCTTGATTTGGCACATTTGTACTCCTCCACCAGGCTTGAGATTGGTAGGGAGAGGGCTCCGTTGCCATACAGGCCTATGCTGCTAAGGCCTCTCGGCAGTCCAAGCCACTTCCTCACATGTGCATTCACCAGTCTCTCCAGCCGATTGGCATGGGATAGAGTGACCTCATAGATGGCAATTATTATAATGTAGAAACAGGACAGTATAATGTAGAAACAGGACAGTATAATGTAGAGACATGACAGTATAATGTAGAAACAGGACAGTATAATGCAGAAACAGGACAGTATAATGCAGAAACAGGACAGTATAATGCAGAAACAGGACAGTATAATGTAGAAACAGGACAGTATAATGTAGAAACATGAGAGTATAATGCAGAAACAGGACAGTATAATGCAGATACAGGACAGTATAATGCAGAAACAGGACAGTATATTGCAGAAACAGGGCAGTATAATGCAGAAACAGGACAGTATAATGCAGAAACAGGACAGTATAATGCAGAAACAGGGCAATATAATGCAGAAACAGGGCAGTATAATGCAGAACAGGACAGTATAATGTAGAGACAGGACAGTGTAATGTAGAAACAGGGCAGTATAATGCAGAAACAGGGCAGTATAATGTAGAAACAGGGCAGTATAATGCAGAAACAGGACAGTATAATGTAGAAACAGGACAGTATAATGTAGAAACAGGACAGTATAATGCAGAAACAGGACAGTATAATGTAGAAACAGGACAGTATAATGCAGAAACAGGACAGTATAATGTAGAGACAGGACAGTATAATGTAGAAACAGGACAGTATAATGCAGAAACAGGGCAGTATAATGTAGAAACAGGGCAGTATAATGCAGAAACAGGACACTATAATGTAGAAACAGGACACTATAATGTAGAAACAGGACAGTATAATGTAGAAACAGGACAGTATAATGCAGAAACAGGACAGTATAATGTAGAAACAGGACAGTGTAATGTAGAGACATGACAGTATAATGTAGAAACAGGACAGTATAATGTAGAAACAGGACAGTAAAATGTAGAAACAGGACAGTATAATGCAGAAACAGGGCAGTATAATGTAGAAACAGGACAGTATAATGTAGAGACATGACAGTATAATGTAGAGACAGGACAGTATAATGTAGAGACAGGACAGTATAATGTAGAAACAGGACAGTATAATGCAGAAACAGGACAGTATAATGCAGAAACAGGACAGTATAATGCAGAAACAGGACAGTATAATGTAGAAACAGGACAGTATAATGCAGAAACAGGACAGTATAATGTAGAAACAGGACAGTATAATGTAGAAACAGGACAGTATAATGTAGAGACATGACAGTATAATGTAGAGACAGGACAGTATAATGTAGAAACAGGACAGTATAATGTAGAAACAGGACAGTATAATGTAGAGACATGACAGTATAATGTAGAGACAGGACAGTATAATGTAGAGACATGACAGTATAATGTAGAGACAGGACAGTATAATGTAGAGACAGGACAGTATAATGTAGAAACAGGACAGTATAATGCAGAAACAGGACAGTATAATGCAGAAACAGGGCAGTATAATGCAGAAACAGGGCAGTATAATGCAGAAACAGGACAGTATAATGCAGAAACAGGACAGTATAATGTAGAAACAGGACAGTATAATGTAGAAACAGGACAGTATAATGCAGAAACAGGACAGTATAATGTAGAAACAGGACAGTATAATGCAGAAACAGGACAGTATAATGTAGAAACAGGACAGTATAATGTAGAAACAGGACAGTATAATGTAGAGACATGACAGTATAATGTAGAAACAGGACAGTATAATGCAGAAACAGGACAGTATAATGTAGATACAGGACAGTATAATGTAGAAACAGGACAGTATAATGCAGAAACAGGGCAGTATAATGTAGAAACAGGACAGTATAATGAAGAAACAGGACAGTATAATGTAGAAACAGGACAGTATAATGTAGAGACATGACAGTATAATGTAGAGAAAGGACAGTATAATGTAGAGACAGGACAGTATAATGTAGAAACAGGACAGTATAATGCAGAAACAGGACAGTATAATGCAGAAACAGGACAGTATAATGCAGAAACAGGACAGTATAATGCAGAAACAGGGCAGTATAATGTAGAAACAGGGCAGTATAATGCAGAAACAGGACACTATAATGTAGAAACAGGACAGTATAATGTAGAAACAGGACAGTATAATGCAGAAACAGGACAGTATAATGTAGAAACAGGACAGTATAATGCAGAAACAGGACAGTATAATGTAGAAACAGGACAGTATAATGTAGAAACAGGACAGTATAATGTAGAGACATGACAGTATAATGTAGAAACAGGACAGTATAATGCAGAAACAGGACAGTATAATGTAGATACAGGACAGTATAATGTAGAAACAGGACAGTATAATGCAGAAACAGGGCAGTATAATGTAGAAACAGGACAGTATAATGAAGAAACAGGACAGTATAATGTAGAAACAGGACAGTATAATGTAGAGACAGGACAGTATAATGTAGAAACAGGACAGTATAATGCAGAAACAGGACAGTATAATGCAGAAACAGGACAGTATAATGCAGAAACAGGACAGTATAATGTAGAAACAGGACAGTATAATGCAGAAACAGGACAGTATAATGCAGAAACAGGGCAGTATAATGCAGAAACAGGACAGTATAATGCAGAAACAGGACAGTATAATGTAGAAACAGGACAGTGTAATGTAGAAACAGGACAGTATAATGTAGAGACATGACAGTATAATGTAGAAACAGGACAGTATAATGTAGAAACAGGACAGTATAATGTAGAAACAGGACAGTATAATGCAGAAACAGGACAGTATAATGCAGAAACAGGACAGTATAATATAGAAACAGGACAGTATAATGTAGAAACAGGACAGTATAATGTAGAGACATGACAGTATAATGTAGAGACATGACAATATAATGCAGAAACAGGACAGTATAATGTAGAGACATGACAATATAATGCAGAAACAGGACAGTATAATGCAGAAACAGGACAGTATATGCAGAAACAGGACAGTATAATGTAGAGACATGACAGTATAATGTAGAGACAGGACAGTATAATGTAGAGACAGGACAGTATAATGTAGAGACAGGACAGTATAATGTAGAAACAGGACAGTATAATGCAGAAACAGGACAGTATAATGCAGAAACAGGACAGTATAATGTAGAAACAGGACAGTATAATGCAGAAACAGGGCAGTATAATGCAGAAACAGGACAGTATAATGCAGAAACAGGACAGTATAATGTAGAAACAGGACAGTATAATGTAGAAACAGGACAGTATAATGTAGAGACATGACAGTATAATGTAGAAACAGGACAGTATAATGTAGAAACAGGACAGTATATGCAGAAACAGGACAGTATAATGTAGAGACATGAAAGTATAATGTAGAGACAGGACAGTATAATGTAGAGACAGGACAGTATAATGTAGAGACAGGACAGTATAATGTAGAAACAGGACAGTATAATGCAGAAACAGGACAGTATAATGCAGAAACAGGACAGTATAATGTAGAAACAGGACAGTATAATGCAGAAACAGGGCAGTATAATGCAGAAACAGGACAGTATAATGCAGAAACAGGACAGTATAATGTAGAAACAGGACAGTATAATGTAGAAACAGGACAGTATAATGTAGAGACATGACAGTATAATGTAGAAACAGGACAGTATAATGTAGAAACAGGACAGTATAATGTAGAAACAGGACAGTATAATGCAGAAACAGGACAGTATAATGCAGAAACAGGACAGTATAATATAGAAACAGGACAGTATAATATAGAAACAGGACAGTATAATGTAGAAACAGGACAGTATAATGTAGAGACATGACAGTATAATGTAGAGACATGACAATATAATGCAGAAACAGGACAGTATAATGTAGAGACATGACAATATAATGCAGAAACAGGACAGTATAATGCAGAAACAGGACAGTATATGCAGAAACAGGACAGTATAATGTAGAGACATGACAGTATAATGTAGAGACAGGACAGTATAATGTAGAGACAGGACAGTATAATGTAGAGACAGGACAGTATAATGTAGAAACAGGACAGTATAATGCAGAAACAGGACAGTATAATGCAGAAACAGGACAGTATAATGTAGAAACAGGACAGTATAATGCAGAAACAGGGCAGTATAATGCAGAAACAGGACAGTATAATGCAGAAACAGGACAGTATAATGTAGAAACAGGACAGTATAATGTAGAAACAGGACAGTATAATGTAGAGACATGACAGTATAATGTAGAAACAGGACAGTATAATGTAGAAACAGGACAGTATATGCAGAAACAGGACAGTATAATGTAGAGACATGAAAGTATAATGTAGAGACAGGACAGTATAATGTAGAGACAGGACAGTATAATGTAGAGACAGGACAGTATAATGTAGAAACAGGACAGTATAATGCAGAAACAGGACAGTATAATGCAGAAACAGGACAGTATAATGTAGAAACAGGACAGTATAATGCAGAAACAGGGCAGTATAATGCAGAAACAGGACAGTATAATGCAGAAACAGGACAGTATAATGTAGAAACAGGACAGTATAATGTAGAAACAGGACAGTATAATGTAGAGACATGACAGTATAATGTAGAAACAGGACAGTATAATGTAGAAACAGGACAGTATAATGTAGAAACAGGACAGTATAATGCAGAAACAGGACAGTATAATGCAGAAACAGGACAGTATAATATAGAAACAGGACAGTATAATGTAGAAACAGGACAGTATAATGTAGAGACATGACAGTATAATGTAGAGACATGACAATATAATGCAGAAACAGGACAGTATAATGTAGAGACATGACAATATAATGCAGAAACAGGACAGTATAATGCAGAAACAGGACAGTATATGCAGAAACAGGACAGTATAATGTAGAGACATGACAGTATAATGTAGAGACAGGACAGTATAATGTAGAGACAGGACAGTATAATGTAGAGACAGGACAGTATAATGTAGAAACAGGACAGTATAATGCAGAAACAGGACAGTATAATACAGAAACAGGACAGTATAATGTAGAAACAGGACAGTATAATGCAGAAACAGGGCAGTATAATGCAGAAACAGGACAGTATAATGTAGAAACAGGACAGTATAATGCAGAAACAGGACAGTATAATGTAGAAACAGGACAGTATAATGTAGAAACAGGACAGTATAATGTAGAGACAGGACAGTATAATGTAGAAACAGGACAGTATAATGCAGAAACAGGACAGTATAATGCAGAAACAGGACAGTATAATGCAGAAACAGGACACTATAATGTAGAAACAGGACAGTATAATGTAGAAACAGGACAGTATAATGCAGAAACAGGAGAGTATAATGTAGAAACAGGACAGTATAATGCAGAAACAGGACAGTATAATGTAGAAACAGGACAGTATAATGTAGAAACAGGACAGTATAATGTAGAGACATGACAGTATAATGTAGAAACAGGACAGTATAATGCAGAAACAGGACAGTATAATGCAGAAACAGGACAGTATAATGCAGAAACAGGACACTATAATGTAGAAACAGGACAGTATAATGTAGAAACAGGACAGTATAATGCAGAAACAGGAGAGTATAATGTAGAAACAGGACAGTATAATGCAGAAACAGGACAGTATAATGTAGAAACAGGACAGTATAATGTAGAAACAGGACAGTATAATGTAGAGACATGACAGTATAATGTAGAAACAGGACAGTATAATGCAGAAACAGGACAGTATAATGTAGATACAGGACAGTATAATGTAGAAACAGGACAGTATAATGCAGAAACAGGGCAGTATAATGTAGAAACAGGACAGTATAATGAAGAAACAGGACAGTATAATGTAGAGACAGGACAGTATAATGTAGAGACAGGACAGTATAATGTAGAAACAGGACAGTATAATGTAGAAACAGGACAGTATAATGCAGAAACAGGACAGTATAATGCAGAAACAGGACAGTATAATGTAGAAACAGGACAGTATAATGCAGAAACAGGACAGTATAATGCAGAAACAGGGCAGTATAATGCAGAAACAGGACAGTATAATGCAGAAACAGGACAGTATAATGTAGAAACAGGACAGTATAATGTAGAAACAGGACGGTATAATGTAGAGACATGACAGTATAATGTAGAAACAGGACAGTATAATGTAGAAACAGGACAGTATAATGTAGAAACAGGACAGTATAATGCAGAAACAGGACAGTATAATGCAGAAACAGGACAGTATAATATAGAAACAGGACAGTATAATGTAGAAACAGGACAGTATAATGTAGAGACATGACAGTATAATGTAGAGACATGACAATATAATGCAGAAACAGGACAGTATAATGTAGAGACATGACAATATAATGCAGAAACAGGACAGTATAATGCAGAAACAGGACAGTATATGCAGAAACAGGACAGTATAATGTAGAGACATGACAGTATAATGTAGAGACAGGACAGTATAATGTAGAGACAGGACAGTATAATGTAGAGACAGGACAGTATAATGTAGAAACAGGACAGTATAATGCAGAAACAGGACAGTATAATGCAGAAACAGGACAGTATAATGTAGAAACAGGACAGTATAATGCAGAAACAGGGCAGTATAATGTAGAAACAGGACAGTATAATGCAGAAACAGGACAGTATAATGTAGAAACAGGACAGTATAATGTAGAAACAGGACAGTATAATGCAGAAACAGGACAGTATAATGTATAAACAGGACAGTATAATGCAGAAACAGGACAGTATAATGTAGAAACAGGACAGTATAATGTAGAAACAGGACAGTATAATGTAGAGACATGACAGTATAATGTAGAAACAGGACAGTATAATGCAGAAACAGGACAGTATAATGTAGAAACAGGACAGTATAATGCAGAAACAGGACAGTATAATGAAGAAACAGGGCAGTATAATGCAGAAACAGGGCAGGATAATGCAGAAACAGGGCAGTATAATATAGAAACAGGACAGTATAATGTAGAAACAGGACAGTATAATGTAGAGACATGACAGTATAATGTAGAGACATGACAATATAATGCAGAAACAGGACAGTATAATGTAGAGACATGACAATATAATGCAGAAACAGGACAGTATAATGCAGAAACAGGACAGTATATGCAGAAACAGGACAGTATAATGCAGAAACAGGACAGTATAATGAAGAAACAGGGCAGTATAATGCAGAAACAGGGCAGGATAATGCAGAAACAGGGCAGTATAATATAGAAACAGGACAGTATAATGTAGAAACAGGACAGTATAATGTAGAAACAGGACAGTATAATGTAGAAACAGGACAGTATAATGTAGAAACAGGACAGTATAATGCAGAAACAGGACAGTATAATGTATAAACAGGACAGTATAATGCAGAAACAGGACAGTATAATGTAGAAACAGGACAGTATAATGTAGAAACAGGACAGTATAATGTAGAGACATGACAGTATAATGTAGAAACAGGACAGTATAATGCAGAAACAGGACAGTATAATGTAGAAACAGGACAGTATAATGCAGAAACAGGACAGTATAATGAAGAAACAGGGCAGTATAATGCAGAAACAGGGCAGGATAATGCAGAAACAGGGCAGTATAATATAGAAACAGGACAGTATAATGTAGAAACAGGACAGTATAATGTAGAGACATGACAGTATAATGTAGAGACATGACAATATAATGCAGAAACAGGACAGTATAATGTAGAGACATGACAATATAATGCAGAAACAGGACAGTATAATGCAGAAACAGGACAGTATATGCAGAAACAGGACAGTATAATGTAGAGACATGACAGTATAATGTAGAGACATGACAATATAATGCAGAAACAGGACAGTATAATGTAGAGACATGACAATATAATGCAGAAACAGGACAGTATAATGCAGAAACAGGACAGTATATGCAGAAACAGGACAGTATAATGTAGAGACATGACAGTATAATGTAGAGACAGGACAGTATAATGCAGAAACAGGACAGTATAATGTAGAGACATGACAGTATAATGTAGAGACAGGACAGTATAATGTAGAGACAGGACAGTATAATGTAGAGACAGGACAGTATAATGTAGAAACAGGACAGTATAATGCAGAAACAGGACAGTATAATGCAGAAACAGGACAGTATAATGTAGAAACAGGACAGTATAATGCAGAAACAGGGCAGTATAATGCAGAAACAGGACAGTATAATGTAGAAACAGGACAGTATAATGCAGAAACAGGACAGTATAATGTAGAAACAGGACAGTATAATGTAGAAACAGGACAGTATAATGTAGAGACATGACAGTATAATGTAGAAACAGGACAGTATAATGTAGAAACAGGACAGTATAATGTAGAGACAGGACAGTATAATGTAGAAACAGGACAGTATAATGCAGAAACAGGACAGTATAATGCAGAAACAGGACAGTATAATGCAGAAACAGGACACTATAATGTAGAAACAGGACAGTATAATGTAGAAACAGGACAGTATAATGCAGAAACAGGAGAGTATAATGTAGAAACAGGACAGTATAATGCAGAAACAGGACAGTATAATGTAGAAACAGGACAGTATAATGTAGAAACAGGACAGTATAATGTAGAGACATGACAGTATAATGTAGAAACAGGACAGTATAATGCAGAAACAGGACAGTATAATGCAGAAACAGGACAGTATAATGCAGAAACAGGACACTATAATGTAGAAACAGGACAGTATAATGTAGAAACAGGACAGTATAATGCAGAAACAGGAGAGTATAATGTAGAAACAGGACAGTATAATGCAGAAACAGGACAGTATAATGTAGAAACAGGACAGTATAATGTAGAAACAGGACAGTATAATGTAGAGACATGACAGTATAATGTAGAAGCAGGACAGTATAATGCAGAAACAGGACAGTATAATGTAGATACAGGACAGTATAATGTAGAAACAGGACAGTATAATGCAGAAACAGGGCAGTATAATGTAGAAACAGGACAGTATAATGAAGAAACAGGACAGTATAATGTAGAGACAGGACAGTATAATGTAGAGACAGGACAGTATAATGTAGAAACAGGACAGTATAATGCAGAAACAGGACAGTATAATGTAGAGACATGACAATATAATGCAGAAACAGGACAGTATAATGTAGAGACATGACAATATAATGCAGAAACAGGACAGTATAATGCAGAAACAGGACAGTATATGCAGAAACAGGACAGTATAATGTAGAGACATGACAGTATAATGTAGAGACAGGACAGTATAATGTAGAGACAGGACAGTATAATGTAGAGACAGGACAGTATAATGTAGAAACAGGACAGTATAATGCAGAAACAGGACAGTATAATGCAGAAACAGGACAGTATAATGTAGAAACAGGACAGTATAATGCAGAAACAGGGCAGTATAATGTAGAAACAGGACAGTATAATGCAGAAACAGGACAGTATAATGTAGAAACAGGACAGTATAATGTAGAAACAGGACAGTATAATGCAGAAACAGGACAGTATAATGTATAAACAGGACAGTATAATGCAGAAACAGGACAGTATAATGTAGAAACAGGACAGTATAATGTAGAAACAGGACAGTATAATGTAGAGACATGACAGTATAATGTAGAAACAGGACAGTATAATGCAGAAACAGGACAGTATAATGTAGAAACAGGACAGTATAATGCAGAAACAGGACAGTATAATGAAGAAACAGGGCAGTATAATGCAGAAACAGGGCAGGATAATGCAGAGACATGACAGTATAATATAGAAACAGGACAGTATAATGTAGAAACAGGACAGTATAATGTAGAGACATGACAGTATAATGTAGAGACATGACAATATAATGCAGAAACAGGACAGTATAATGTAGAGACATGACAATATAATGCAGAAACAGGACAGTATAATGCAGAAACAGGACAGTATATGCAGAAACAGGACAGTATAATGTAGAGACATGACAGTATAATGTAGAGACATGACAATATAATGCAGAAACAGGACAGTATAATGTAGAGACATGACAATATAATGCAGAAACAGGACAGTATAATGCAGAAACAGGACAGTATATGCAGAAACAGGACAGTATATGCAGAAACAGGACAGTATAATGTAGAGACATGACAGTATAATGTAGAGACAGGACAGTATAATGCAGAAACAGGACAGTATAATGTAGAGACATGACAGTATAATGTAGAGACAGGACAGTATAATGTAGAGACAGGACAGTATAATGTAGAGACAGGACAGTATAATGTAGAAACAGGACAGTATAATGCAGAAACAGGACAGTATAATGCAGAAACAGGACAGTATAATGTAGAAACAGGACAGTATAATGCAGAAACAGGGCAGTATAATGCAGAAACAGGACAGTATAATGTAGAAACAGGACAGTATAATGCAGAAACAGGACAGTATAATGTAGAAACAGGACAGTATAATGTAGAAACAGGACAGTATAATGTAGAGACAGGACAGTATAATGTAGAAACAGGACAGTATAATGCAGAAACAGGACAGTATAATGCAGAAACAGGACAGTATAATGCAGAAACAGGACACTATAATGTAGAAACAGGACAGTATAATGTAGAAACAGGACAGTATAATGCAGAAACAGGACAGTATACTGTAGAAACAGGACAGTATAATGCAGAAACAGGACAGTATAATGTAGAAACAGGACAGTATAATGTAGAAACAGGACAGTATAATGTAGAGACATGACAGTATAATGTAGAAACAGGACAGTATAATGCAGAAACAGGACAGTATAATGTAGATACAGGACAGTATAATGTAGAAACAGGACAGTATAATGCAGAAACAGGGCAGTATAATGTAGAAACAGGACAGTATAATGAAGAAACAGGACAGTATAATGTAGAAACAGGACAGTATAATGTAGAGACATGACAGTATAATGTAGAGACAGGACAGTATAATGTAGAGACAGGACAGTATAATGTAGAAACAGGACAGTATAATGCAGAAACAGGACAGTATAATGCAGAAACAGGACAGTATAATGCAGAAACAGGACAGTATAATGTAGAAACAGGACAGTATAATGCAGAAACAGGACAGTATAATGCAGAAACAGGGCAGTATAATGCAGAAACAGGACAATATAATGCAGAAACAGGACAGTATAATGTAGAAACAGGACAGTATAATGTAGAAACAGGACAGTATAATGTAGAGACATGACAGTATAATGTAGAAACAGGACAGTATAATGTAGAAACAGGACAGTATAATGTAGAAACAGGACAGTATAATGCAGAAACAGGACAGTATAATGCAGAAACAGGACAGTATAATATAGAAACAGGACAGTATAATGTAGAAACAGGACAGTATAATGTAGAGACATGACCGTATAATGTAGAGACATGACAATATAATGCAGAAACAGGACAGTATAATGTAGAGACATGACAATATAATGCAGAAACAGGACAGTATAATGCAGAAACAGGACAGTATATGCAGAAACAGGACAGTATAATGTAGAGACATGACAGTATAATGTAGAGACAGGACAGTATAATGTAGAGACAGGACAGTATAATGTAGAGACAGGACAGTATAATGTAGAAACAGGACAGTATAATGCAGAAACAGGACAGTATAATGCAGAAACAGGACAGTATAATGTAGAAACAGGACAGTATAATGCAGAAACAGGGCAGTATAATGCAGAAACAGGACAGTATAATGTAGAAACAGGACAGTATAATGCAGAAACAGGACAGTATAATGTAGAAACAGGACAGTATAATGCAGAAACAGGACAGTATAATGCAGAAACAGGACAGTATAATGTATAAACAGGACAGTATAATGCAGAAACAGGACAGTACAATGTAGAAACAGGACAGTATAATGTAGAAACAGGACAGTATAATGTAGAGACATGACAGTATAATGTAGAAACAGGACAGTATAATGCAGAAACAGGACAGTATAATGTAGAAACAGGACAGTATAATGCAGAAACAGGACAGTATAATGAAGAAACAGGGCAGTATAATGCAGAAACAGGGCAGGATAATGCAGAAACAGGGCAGTATAATGCAGCAACAGGACAGTATAATGCAGAAACAGGACAGTATAATGCAGAAACAGGGCAGTATAATGCAGAAACAGGGCAGTATAATGCAGAAACAGGACAGTATAATGCAGAAACAGGACACTATAATGCAGAAACAGGACAGTATAATGCAGAAACAGGGCAGTATAATGCAGAAACCGGGCAGTATAATGCAGAAACAGGACAGTATAATGCAGAAACAGGGCAGTATAATGCATAAACAGGGCAGTATAATGCAGAGACAGGGCAGTATAATGTAGAGAAAGGACAGCATAGTTCCTAACGTGGAAAGAGGAACTTCTCAGAGACTCCGAAAGCACCTAAATCACGGACATCCAGCTCTGAAATATTTTGATAACATTTCTACCTGCAGCGTTTTTCCAGAGTAGCGTTTTTTTCCCAGAGCTGTTGGTTTTGCGCGGCACACAGGTAAGCTATTCATAAACGTGAAGTAATGCTCCACAGACGCAGCGTTCAGCGGCACTGAGCGAAAGCAGCAGACCGTGGAGCCTCGGAGGCACGTATGTATCAAATAAGCCCGGGTCATTTTACAACCGGATAATGAGAGGAAATAGACCTGGCAGAGTTTGATGCCGATTTCCTCCTCTGTTATAAACGGGCTAATCTAGATATACGGGTAATTGGCTCCTTGAGTGACTGCAGAGATTCGGGTCCGAGTTGCTCTTGCCAGTCGCCCCGGTCTCGGGTTACCGGAGCGGCGCTGAGGAGGTGGATGAATGAGCTTCCTGTCATTGTGAGTCTCTGGACACCCCCCCTGGACCTGTGGCCTGGTGCAGCGCACACATGGACACACTCACATGTACACACACACACAAGCACAACATATACACACACAGAGGCATACACACGTACACACTAATACATACATAGGCCTACATACATAGGTGTAGTTTTCGGGGGGGGGGGGGGGGGGGGTTGCAGGGGACATATATATATATTGAAATTCTTTATTTGGAATTACCCCTTGAGATGAACCATCTCGTTTTCAAGGGGGTCCACAGCTTACAGAATACATACATTAATATGTATTCAACATAACAAAACAAAGAAGCAAACAAAAACCAAACACAAAACAAAATAGAATTAATAATAAACAGGTTCAAACAACATCAAACAAGAGGAACATAAGACAACCAAACAACAAAACACAGAGCACATATTCAAGTGATTGCTTCAAAGATCTGTTATACTATTATTGGTGGAAACATGAACAAGTAATCTCAAGGTGAGAGGACAGCACAGTTTTAAACAGTTGTGATGATGTTATAGCTCGAATATGAACTGGGAGATTATTCCAGTCAGATGGACCTTTGAACATGAATGCTTTTTTGCCAACTGAGGTAGTAACATTTGTTGGAACTTTAAAAAATAGCTGTGCACAGTGTCTTAGTTGATGTATAGAGGTGAAAGGGTCCATATACTGTTTGAGATATTTCGGATAATTGAAGTGAATACATTTAAAAATGAACTGTAACCAGTGCTGCTGTCGTCTTACTGTGGGAGCTGGCAAATTAAGATTTTCATACATGGTGCAGTGGTGTGTCAAATATGGGCAGCCAAGAGCAAATCTGCATAGACGGTTGAATAGTGTGTTTAGTGGAAGAAGGTTGGTTTTAGATGCAGTTTGGTAAACTATGTCAGCGTAATCCATGATGGGTAAAATTAGTTGCTGAACCAGTTTCTTTCTGACAGGGAGTGTGAAACATTTTCTGTTGCGATAGAGAACACCAGCACTAAAGTTCACTTTTCTAACAATATTATCTATGTGATATTTATATGAGAGTTCTGAATCGAGCCATAGACCAAGGTATTTAATGTGATCAACTCTATGCAGTTGTGTACCGTCCAGACAAGTGATATTAAATGGTTGATTAATGGTTTTGGATGCAAGATTACGGGTGGTCCCAAAGAGCATAGTATTAGTTTTAGTTTTGTTGATTAAAAGTTTATTAGCCGAGAGCCATGATTCGAGTTTATTGAAATTTGATTGCAGTGATAACTG
Organism: Notolepis coatsorum; assembly: GCF_963971535.1. Classification (NCBI taxonomy): domain Eukaryota; kingdom Metazoa; phylum Chordata; class Actinopteri; order Aulopiformes; family Paralepididae; genus Notolepis; species Notolepis coatsorum. The sequence goes on from NC_140183.1 coordinate 59,616,989, forward strand.
AATTTGAGGTAAGGTAATTAGAGATGTATATATCACTGTGTCGTCGGCATAGAGTTGAGTATTACAACCTGTGAAAATTTAGGGGAGATCATTAATAAATATTGAAAACAAGAGCGGGCCTTATGTTGAGCCTTGTGGCACCATGTCCCCCTGAATATTGAGAAGAGGTAAATTTGTCCCCCTCCAGAAATATACCTAATATGAAGCCCACTCCCCAAAAAGAGGTAAAAAAAATAAGGGGGGTCAAAACGTTTGTATATCCTTCTTACCTGTAACTATATATTAACCAACAGTTTCAGACACCCCTATAGGACCGTACCAAGTGTTTGACGCTCAAACTTTCCTGGGGGAGGACCACCAGACCCCACCTTAAGGCCCCCCCCCCCAATGTGGACCTCCGCCCATGCCTCCATAAACACACACGCACACACACACACTTAATTTAAAGCACAGGACGGACCGGATACCCCCTCACCAATACAGGACGCCCACAGACAAACAAAGGGGAAACCTGAAACCAAACAAAAGCAGCAGCTCACCGAATCAAAGCCCACTGTATAAGCTTCTGACCGGAGTATGGCTCTTTAATCGCTAACTAATGCGCCGTTTACGAAAGACTCCGCTCTGTTAATGGCTGTCGGATAGTGGGAGGGAAAATAAACAGTGAGCAGTAGATTATGTGGATTTCACCCTGTTCCCTCCTCCTCCTCCAGACCTTCAAAGACATTGTTCTCTTTTTCTTTCCTGCTTTTTGTTTTTCCGACATGGAAAAACCATCTCCCTGTAGTGGTTGAGCGAGCCGCACTCCTCTGACGGCGTGAGAGGCCATGGATGAAAAACAAAAGGCAAGGTTTACTCTACCCAATCCGGATGAGGTCGGAGGTCGTTTTGATTGTGTCTAAGGGCCGTGCAGTGTGAGAGTATCTTTAATCACAATACTCAATGAAGAAGCGGTTTCTCTCTCTCCTTTGTCTCTTCCTCTACTCTTTCTCTCTCTCTTCCTTCTATTTATCTCTCTTCTCTTTCTTCTCTCTCTTCTCTTTATATCTCTCTTTCATTTTAGAGTCTTTCTTTTCCTGCAGGCACAGCAGGGCTAGAGGGCCAGGCTGCCTCTCTCTCTCTCTCTCTCTCTCTCTCTCTCTCTATCTCTCTCTCTCTCTCTCTCTCTCTCTCTCTCTCTCTCTCTCTCTCTCTTTTCCACAGGCTGCCTGAAGACTTGCCCCTCACCAGAGGTAATGATGGCCTAATTTCCGAGCAAGATTCGGGAGCGGCGTGAGAGTATCTTTATTTAAACTCAAGGGACACTGGCGGTTTCCCCTCACTCACAGTGACGTTGAGTGTGCAACTGAAAGAGATAGAATAACACAAAGATAAAAACAAGTACAGTAGCACGATAAAAATCCAAT
>NC_140183.1:59618594-59644072 GCF_963971535.1 Notolepis coatsorum
ATATGCAGGCATATAAGTAGGTATATAGAAGGATTATATGCAGGTTAGATATGGATATATATATATATAATATATATGCGGTAAGAATAAATAAATATACAGTATACAGCATTATTGTACATGCTTCCATGCAGTTTATACATATACCTATACACTTCAACCCGTTTGAAGTGTGTCCAGCAGGAACCTGGCTCCCACGGTCACAGTTGTGTTCCCTCTTCCTCTCTCTCCTCTGGGGAGGACGTGAAACCGTAGCCAGGCACGGTGCGGCCTTTCTCTCTCCCTCGCGGGGCTCTTATCTTCACTTCTTTTAGAGAACTGTTTCGAGGTTGAAAACAGACGGCTTCCATTAGGATATTTCATGCTCGCATAGTAGTTTCATTCGGCTCGACCTCAAGTATACTCGTGGAGTAGGATGGAGCGAGCGGATCATTTAATTTGATCTGTGTGTTTCTTCTCCCTCGTCAACTTGCTTTTTTGTGTGTCCCCCCCTCCAGGGACCCGCTTATGCTGCCGCTGCCGCACTCCGGAGAGAGAGAGCGACCGGGTGACGGAGACGGGATCTCCGGCTTCATCGGGGAACGTACGCATGTGGCCGTACGGCGTCAGTATTATGTGCTCTTCGCACAGCATACTGTAATACACACTCGTTATGGAGGTCAAAGGCTCTGCCACAATGTAATCAAACGGGAGCTCCGCCACGATGGTGTTCAGAGTGGCAGCGTGACTAAACTGCCCAGGCCTCCGCTGTGATTGGCTGAGACGATCTCCAATTCTGGGCCTCACTCCTCTCTACTGGAGCTTAGAGGCTAATGTTATGCTAGCCGGCCTTATTGTGGTCTTCTATGGTGGGAAATCTATTAATATAATCAGACAAAATGTTTGTGAAAATACTTACCTGACTAGTAATACAAGAAACTGACAACATGCAACAAGGTTTGTTTACATGTGTAGTGTTAATAAACATTGGAGTAAAAGAGACCTGTATTGTGAGTTATGATGGGCTAAGAAAGTTCCTAAAAACATATTTTTAAGTCAAAGTCTTCAAGGTCATATATGTATATGTGTCAAGGCTGTTCAGAACGTATTTTAGGCCCTTCTCTGGTACAGAACAGAACAAACAACCACTCAAACTGTGGGTTGATGATGTGTTGGAGAAATGCCTGTCAAAATGGCGTGGTTCAAATGGCTACTCCCATTAAATAGGAGCCAACAACGAGGTCTTTGCATCCAGATGTTCCCCCGAGTCTCGACTACAAGTGTGTGAAATCGGATTGTTCTTTTCGTTTGGGACTTTTGTGTTTTTAACCAAAAAGCGATGGGTGCGCCGTCACCTATTAGGAATTCACTGCGGCCAAAGCGGTGCAAGCAATTGTCTGCTATTTACAATAATCTCAAAAGGCTATTTTCCATCATCAATTATAATGGTCTCCAATTTAAATATATATATTTTCAGTACCAGCAGGAAAACGTTTGACCTCCCTACACTTGTCTGTTTGTGTAGGCTGTGTGTGCACGTGTGTGTACATAAGACACCAGAATCCTCTCTTGTCTATTAAACGTGTTTGTTGTCGTGAGAGCAGTTCTGAGTGTGTGTTTTGTCTCCCGAGGGGCAAGAGGCTGCAGACGAGGAGACAACCATGAGCGTGACTCTGATTTACTGTGTGTGTGTGTGTGTGAGTGAGAGGAAAGCTAAATGACAGGGTCTTAAAAAGAAAAAAGACGGGATGGAATTCATCTTTATGAGCGCCTAACTATGTGGGAGGGGACAGTTTCTGTTTTTATCCTGTCTCCAGAAGTATGCCAACAACAGTTTGGAGCAGTCCACATTTAAAGCCCCTCTCCGCTTCACACACTCGAGGAGGAGGGGGGGGGGGGGGGGGGGGGGGGGGGGGGGGGGGGAGTCGGATTGGGGCTGCGAGAGCTACTTTTACACACACGTATACGTAGGTATTTATGGACACTCATCGTCCTCATACTGTCTGCGTCATAGAAATGACGGTAGACAAATTCAGGTCGTTGAATTAGTGTCAAAACGCTATGGGAGTGAGTGTGTGTGTGTGTGTGTGGGGGGGGGGGGGTTATAACGCCGAAATATCACATAAGCTGCTTTGAATAAATTGCGCTGAGTGATTGTGAGAACTGTCCCGGGTACTTCGTAGTTCAGCCTCCGCGCGCGGCTACAGTACAGTAATGGAATTTTAATAAATAGTGGATTTGGCTCAGTGGAGGTGGTTTTATATGGAAAGCTACCCTATAGGGATGGGGAGAGAGAGAGAGGCAGTCAGAGGAAGAGAAGAAAGGGGTGGGTGGGGGGTAAATGGAGAGGGGTAGAGAAATCATGTGCAGATAAAGGGTGGGGGGGGGGCGATGCTGCCAAAGATAAGCACCAGATAAGCACCCCCCCCACACATACATCCCTGGAGGCAGAGTCCTCCATGTGATTGACACATCGTTAGGAGGCAGGCTTTCTTTACAGTGCAATATTTGATAACTCCGTCGCAAAGTATCACAAGCCTTAATTATGATTTGTGCGAGGGAATTGACAACAACTCCTTGGGGAGAAATCCTATAAAAGACTATACTCTGTCACACTCGCTCTCCCTCGCACTCTCTCTCTCTCTCTGCTCCCAGTGTGTTGTGTAATCCCGAGATTGGCATTAGCACAGAAATAAGGGCACGGGTTTAGGGATTTAGCAGGGCCTTATCTAAATTGTAATGCAAATTATATGAAAGCATGTGCATAATAACCACCGCCTCTTGGCGCAAGAGAGGGAGAGAGGGAGAGAGAGACGTGTATAGAACGCCGAAGGAACGACAGAGATAAAAAATTATGATGTCACTTGCTCCGGTGCTGCAGTGACACGCGCGTGGGCGTGTGACTGAGTCGTCCTCAGAAGTGTATATAAACAAAAGACACGTCAGTCACTCACAGGTGTGTGTGTGAGAGAGAGAGAGAGGGAGGCAGGTGGAGTTCACAGTAGTTCACGCTGGAATCTAATTCGGGGAGCTGCTGTGAGAACTGGAGCTTTTAAAACATTGCATTGACCTTGAGGGTGAACACACAAAAAAAATATGAAACATTAAAATAGAAATCGACTCTGAAGGGGGGGGGGGGGGGGGGGGGTTGCGTTTAGAGGTCAATTTTCCTGGGGCTACAAACAATACCTAATTATAACACAGCCATGCTCACACTGCCAACTACAAGAACACAAATCCCGTTGCGTGGAATGCTTATGAACGAGAAAAAACAAAACCTTGTGAACCACATCAGTGACTGTATTGTATATTTACTGCCACGAAGATTTTACTTTTTCGTATACACGATTTAAAAAAAAAAAAAAAAAAGCCAAGCCAAGCCAAGCCAAGCCAAGCCAAAAGCTCCATGCTTCGTCGCACTGTGGTAAATAGCAAATGTTTGTGTATGCATATTATGCTTGGCTCTTCCTTCTCGTCAGAGTGCCTGAGCTGGTGGATGGCTCTTGCGAAACTCTCAGTCATTCCAGGGCTGAGAGGCAATGGCAGACATGACCACCTCAGCACTCTCAGACAGGCTGAGACAGAAGCCTCTAGGAAATCAAATGACAAGGTCAGTGTGTGTGTGTGTGTGTTTGTGTATATCAGTGTGCGTGTGTGTCTTGTGACTGAGATGGCAGACTTCCCTTAACTAAAAGCACATGGTGGCCAGAACATGTATAGCAAGCAAACATCGCTTCTTCAAGTGAGACGGGAGCCTCAAAAACTAGCACTTGCTCGCCCGTTTAGTTTATTTCATCCGTTTTACTAGTACCAGAGCCGGCATTCTTCACAAAGTGCACCCTGGGGAGATTGGTCATTGTGGCAGGCTAACAACAGCAGACAGGCCTAGAAACGCCCACAGCGATAATAAAAAAAGAAAGCAGTTTACTGACAAGGCTGACAAGCGAGAGCCTATTGCGTTTTCATAACAAGCGGTGTAAATACATGACATCACCCACACGGTGACCTGTAGGCTATACGGGGAGGCTCAGAGGCGCACAGGGTCACCGCCGGTGGGCATGGAAACCGGATACGCGGGTTTCTATAGGATAAATATTTATCTTGTAGCAGAAGTCGACTAGGGTGGTTCTGTCTGCCCGCCGCTTACCGATCGAGAGCTCTCATCTTACCGATTTCACAGCCCAATCTCGCTTAAAATACGTAAATAAAGTACCCGTAGGAAATGTATGTTATGTTATAGCCATGTGTAAATATATGTACGTATTGTATACGTGATATATTTACTAATGATGCTTGTGGTACACTCACCACTAAAGCAAGCCACCCACCCCGATACAAACACCACAATACTATGATGATGGTTCGTCATACTAATAATACATGGTTCAATACTAAGCAAGATCGGGCTGCTTAAGACAACAAGACACACTTTTCTTTTTTTTTATCCACTTTTTCTCCCATTTTTTCTATTTTTCTCCCATCCCAATTTTCATATCGTCCAATTCAACCCTCCCCTGTCTTCGAACGTTGTTTCTTGCCTCCCACAAGCCGGCTGCAATGTGGACTAAGTCATACATAGCACGAGTCCCCTCCGATACTCGAGGTAACAGCCGTCGCATCTTTTCACCTGCGCGGCTCGATCTTTCAGCGTCGGGGGTCTGGGCTTTGGAGGGGCCCCGCCCCCATCGCTTCTTGATTCTACTGCGCAGGAGGCATCCTGTTCGAGCCTAGTCTCCAGTATTCGTTGCGAGCGCCTTGCCCACTGCACCACGTAGGCACACACAAGACACACTTTTCTGATAGCCAAACCCTAACCTTAACCACACTGTTACCTTAAACTAACCCTAACCCTTACCTTAACCCTAACCACAATGTTACCTTAAACTAACCATAACTTTAACCCTTACCTTAACTCTAACCACCACACTGTTACCTTAAACTAATCATAACCCTAACCACAGTTACCTTAAACTAACCATAACCCTAACCTTAACCACACTGTTACCTTAAACTAACAATAACCTTAACCCTAGCTTTCTATCTTAACCATAACCGTTAAACTTTCAAATGAACCATCATCATAATATTGCTGTCTTTCCATCAGGGTGGGTGGCTTCTTGGTCTAGTGTTGAGTGCACTTGCCCCCCATCACAAGCATCGTTAGATTGACTCCCAGTTGTGCCGTTTTTTTTTGCCCATCGGAAACGTAAATATATCATGTATGGCTATAACATAACGTACATTATGTACCTTTTTTCCTGTGGCCGATTAGTACTTTATTTACGTTTTCTGATGAGACCATGTTGCCAGGTAATAAAGATGGGCTGGTAATCACCCTGGTTGGCTCTCCCACCTTGTCCGTCACAATCCTTCCATAAAACAACTGTAAAGGTGTGAATGTACGATGTAGAAAATGCCTCTTGGGTCTACCGACTCTCTCGGGCTTCATTCCTTCATTCCTTTCCTCTTACATCTCCCAGCATTCCAGAGAAAATGTTGTTGGTCACAGAACAGAAAGTCAACAACAGAGTGCAACACACAAGCAGCCCACTGTGTGCATGCGATACAAAGACTTCCTGCTAAACCTGTAGTATTCAACAAGAGCTAGTCACCCTGACAGGCCGCGCCGTGGAGAGATGGCCCGTCTGGGCGGTCACCCCGACAGATGACACCATGGAGAGAGAGACTGTCTGGGCTAATTCCATTCCTGTCACTTTTGCTTTCCCAGGTACCCAAGTGTTGTTCACAGTATCGATCAAATTCAAAGTTCAAAAACATCACCGACGCCAAGATAACCGCGTCGACAGAGAAGAGTACGGCGACCCCCCCCCCCCCCGGAGCGACAAAACAATCGAGGAAAAAACGTGCAGCGACGGGTGTGGCAGCTGACCCGTGCATGCGACTGCCACACGGGGGTCAGGGTGCTATTTTAAGAGCTGAAGCCACAATGCCTGCGTTATAACCAAGGCCTCTCAGGGTTTTCTTTTTCTTTTTTTCCTGACTGCATTCCTACGATGCAGAATACTCCCACCCACCTCAGCTTTAAGCCAGAGACCTGCATTTGATTAGGAAACAACACGGAGCCAGGGGGAAAAGAGGCTGGAGCATGTCGTATTTTAAATTGTTCTCCTTGGCAGTTTGATCATAAACCTTCTCGGGGTGAAAGATGACGGCCGACTGCAAATTTGTTCCCCATTAAGACAACTTTCCAGCTATAGGCTGCAGTCATTTTACATACATTTATCAATGTAACACGTTCCCTTTCTGCACGAAACAAAGACGCTACGAAGCGACAGTACGGTGGGATTTTTATTCTCAAATAAAGTCGGTGCGGGATATATATATACATATAAAAGACTATATACTCTATAAATATAAAAGTTTCTTTTGATAACAAATAAACGCAAAGCAACATGTTTTCAAAGCCATGACTGTAATTGCACAGTGGAGCCGTCAACACATTTGAACGAGCACCACAAATTTGACAAAAAGATGGAAGCCTCAGGGGGGGGGGGGGGGGGGTCTGATCAGCCTTTCAGCGTAAAGTCAGGGCCGTTGGCTCAGTGGAACAGATACAGGCCAGGTCGCTGGTTTACAGGTCGGGCCTGTTTTGCCCTTAAACGTCAGGCCTCGCTCTCTCTATCTGATGAAGCAGAGCTTTGTCCTGTACGTGTCTGGCAGGTGGCGAGAGTGAGCCGCTCACACACACACACACCTCCGAGGACAATGGAGAGGTGGAGCTTCTCCTATCCCGGCTGCATCCACCGGCATCTCATTAGCACAGAGGTGATCAATGCGCGGAATGAGAAATGACTACTTTTAAAAATCTACCGTCCTCACAGTCATGGCCTTTAACATGTCACCCGTTTAGAAAGTATTCGAATCATCAGCAATGAATATCCTATCAAATGAAGAAGAAAAAAACATACAATCTGAAATATATGATTAGGTTTGCAATGCATATTTTGAATGTCTAATAAAAAAAATACATTTTCCAATTGTGTAATACATCTAGTCGTATAGTCATATCTTTAAGATTGACAACATTACTGTTTTTGTTGTTGTTTAATGATCTTTAGCCGACTATAGATTTACTCACAGCTAGTTTTGGAAAAGGCTGCAGCAGGGCTGGTATTTCAGCTGTCTCGACTTGCTGAGCAGTGCAGCTGTCTTTGAGTCGCTGTGCAGTGCAGCTGATGTGTGTTTGCCCCCCAATTATTTAAGCTTTGCATCTCTTCCACAGCACTATGGGAAAGTCTAAATATAAGGCACCAACATGAGCCAAAACTGCCCGCCTTGACGGGCAGAGATTTCCTCTTCATTTTGAAGTACAATGAAGACCGTTTATGAAAAACCCTATTATTATATAAAAACTTCATTATCATTTTGTAAAAATCACCAAAAAGACCACCTTACATTTTTGGTGCAATTATTTGTGCTTTATTTGGGGGGGGGGGCAAAATGTTATCCTCTGAGCCTGAGGTACAGGCTATAAAAAAAACAGCTGTAACAATGAACCATGTTGGCTACACAATCGGCACACAATCCCCAAACCTATATCTCTGTTCTTGTCAAAAAAAAGAAAATGCTGATCTTTTTCTCTCTTTTTTTTTTTTTTTTTTTTAACCAGGCATTTTCGAGCTCTTGTACAGTTGGACAAAAAAAAGTTCAGCCGATTAATCAGGATAAGACCGAGAGCCACGAGGAAGCCTTTCACGGGACCCTGCCTAGAATAGACCCAATGTTCACAGGCAGTCCCGCTTGATCAAAGACATAAACAATCCTCTCCCAGCGGGGTCCAGAAGCGAGTTTAGGTCACAAGACCTTAGGATCCTTAATGCTCAGCTGGCTCTTCATGACAAGTAGGTTATAATTCCATTATGTCCCAAGAAGTATGAAAAAAAAAAGTTTTTTTTTTTGTTTTTGTTTTTTTGTTTTTAAACAAAAAGGGAGAAACTTTTTTTGATCTTTAAATACAAATATATACTTACAAAAATCTCACAAAATGTTTATGTACATTAAAAACATCATATACCAATGAGTGTCTCTGGCAAGATTATCATTCAGTCTGTCAATGAACGCAGCAGTCTCTGTGTGTGTGTCTCTCTGTGTGTGTGACGTTGTTGCCCAGCATCAGAGAGAGAGAGAGAGGCCCCCAGGGTTTTTTAACAGGTGAGAGATCACACCGTGGTCTCTCCCTGTTTGCTGTTGGCCAGTCTCGTGTAAAACCTCCTCCACGAGTTCAGCGTCTTCCCGGACCAGATCCAGAAGCCGGAGGTGATGCCCACAATGAGCGTCATCAGGTACTTGATCATGAACACGGTGAAGTCGGGGCTCATGCTCGGGTGGCTCTGGACGGGGCAAGGCACGGCGTACGTCTTGCACGTCTGCCCGACCCACGTGCGCTCCCACTGCTCCCGGAAGGCCTGCTCGTAGAAGTAGCACGCGATGACGATGGTGGCGGGCACCGTGTAGAGGACACTGAAGATGCCTATCCTCACCATCAGCTTCTCCAGCTTCTCCGTCTTGGTGCCGTCGTGCTTCATGATGGTCCGGATGCGGAAGAGCGACACGAAGCCCGCCAGCAGGAAGGAGGTGCCGATGAAGAGGTAGACGAAGAGCGGCGCCAGGACGAAGCCGCGCAGTGCGTCCACGCTGTTGACGCCCACGAAGCAGACGCCGCTGAGCACGTCGCCATCCACCTGCCCCACCGCCAGGATGGTGATGGTCTTGATGGCGGGCACCGCCCACGCCGCCAGGTGGAAGTACTGCGAGTTGGCCTCGATGGCCTCGTGGCCCCACTTCATGCCCGCCGCCAGGAACCAGGTGAGGGCCAGGATCACCCACCAGATGGAGCTGGCCATGCTGAAGAAGTAGAGCATCATGAAGAGGATGGTGCAGCCCTCCTTCTTGGTGCCCTGCACCACCGTCCTGATGTCGTTGTCGAAGCGCTCGTTGCAGACCACCTTGTCCTCCAGGAGGAAGCCAGCGATGTAGGCGATGGACACCATGGTGTAGCAGCCCGAGAGGAAGATGATGGGGCGCTCCGGGTAGCTGAAGCGCTTCATGTCCACCAGGTAGGTGAGCACCGTGAACAAGGTGGAGGCGCAACACAACACCGACCAGATGCCTATCCATATCCGGGCGAATTTCAACTCCTCCTCGCTGAAATACATCATCCCGTGAGATCTCTTCGGTTCACAGGGCGCGCCGCAATCCTCCTGTCCGAGGAAACGGTATTTCAGGTAAGAGGGCACCTTCAAAGAAGCGGGACACTTGAACTGTCCCTTTACATTCCGATTCTCGTACGGGGGCTCCGTGACGTCCGGGGTCGGGTGGGCCGGCGCGCTGCTTTTGTCCGACATGTTCTGCCCGACGCACAGCTCACCGGCGCCGTGCACGGGGAACGACTCGCACGCCAGACTTTCCGGCCACTGGAAGCCGAACTTGTTCATCAGCGCCTCGCAGCCCTGTCTCGCCCGCTCGCACAGCGACCGGCACGGCGGCAGCGCCTGCTCGAGCACCGTGCACACCGGCGCGTACATGGAGCACAGGAAGAACTTCAGGTCGGGGGAACACTGCACCTTGACAAGCGGGTAGAACTGGTGCACCTCCAGCCCCGCGTCCTCCTGGTTGGTGTGGCCCAGCAGGTTGGGCATGATGGTCTCGTTGTACGCGATGTCCGTGCAGAGCGGGATGGAGATGGGCTGGCAGAAGCCGTGCTCCGGGATGGACATCCCCCGGTCACCGTACTGCTGTCCGTTTATTACGCGGAAAAGCCCCACGTTCAGCAATACGGTCGCGAACAAAAACACACGGGGGAGTTTGTTGTAATCCATTGTGCAGAAATTACGCACCATAGCCATACTTTTCTCGGGTTGTTCCCAAACTACCTCCCCGGTCAGAAAGCCACTTCCTTACCGCTCCGTTGGCTTCTTCCTCTGCCGTGAAAATACTTCGGTGTTCTCGGTACCTCGGTCTCTCTTTACCGACGCACCCCCCCCGGTGATTATTTCAACCGGGTCTCCCCCCCAAAAAAGTATACCGAAGTGAAATAGTGTTATGGAAATTCGTTGGATGATATTATTCACACACACACACACAGACACACTCCGTCTCGGTGGAGCTGCGGTTCCTCAAGCTGCCCGGCGCGTTGTGTCAGCTCTCCAGCGCCGCCGTCCAAACCTGTTTCCAGGCGCCCTGCTGTCTCCGTGCTCTCTCTCTCTCTCTCTCTCTCTCTCCTTCATATGGAAACAAGGGAGGGACTAAACAGATGGCAAGATTCAGGGAAGGTCCACATCTTTCGTAACGCGTTGCGTGTGGACTGAGGAGGCTCTCTCTATCTCTCTCTCTTATGAATAAAAATGGTCTCGACTCTGAGTTATATTCGAAAACTTTCTTACTATTATTGAATAATGGCAAACGTGACGACCGAAAACATCTCCCTATAAATAGTTATTTTTCATATAGCCTTACAAATAATAAACGACCACCGTGACAATAACACATTATTATTATTTGTTATTATCGTATCGTCACAAACAATCATGTATTTTGAAGAGGAACCAGCGACCGGCGCCATGGTAATAGCCCTAATCTTTTCACTCTACTCCCGAGCCCCAGGGGGAAGGGATGAAAGTCATTTGTCTCTGTGAGCCCCGGGGATCCGAAGGCTTTCAAGCTCAGCTTCTTCCACTGTGGTGCTTGGAGAAGGGGAGCGGTGGGAGAGAGAGGGGGGAGCAGCGCGGGGAGAGAGAGACCAGACTACTGGGTTCCTCTCACTGGGACACCACGTCCACGGACCGTCCACCGGGCCCCGGGGTCCTTCACCTTTCGCTGGCTTTCAACTGTACACCTGCAATACTCTGACAGCTCGAATCATGCCGCTCACTACAACTGATATTACTCATTGTAAACATTGTATTTTATTCTTATTACTTTTTTTTTTATTATCATGTTTACTCTATGATATCTATCTATTTTATTATTTGTATTTTATTATTTAGTATTTTATTTTTTTATTATTTTTTAAACATACACATAAACAAACATGACAACACACGATTAGATATACAAGCATTGTTAACAGTGCACATCAAATTAAATCACTGTTTAAATAAATGTCTTATACAAGATATGCCCCTAATACCTGCTATCTATTCCCCTACACACATTATGCTCTTGCTCGCACCCCCCACCCTGGACCCCCCAATGGATAATCCATCCATTGCTGTATTTTATTATTTGTATTTTTGCACAATCAACAATCAAGGTTGTTGACAATCACTATGAATTTAAAATGGGGGACCCTGATGTAAACAAGACGAAAGTCTTTCTCTGGTCTGCATCCCCTTAACAATTGTGTGTATTGAGCCGTACTGTATTGTACCCATTCTGCAATCTGTTAAATAAAGTTTTCATTCATTCATTCATTCATTCAAGGCGGGCATGGCCACCTACATTTCACTTTGTGTTTCGTGTATATGTGACAGATAAAAACTCTTGAATCTTATTGCATTTAGCAGTAATGGTCTGGAGAATACAATTACCAACATCCAGTCTTTATACTGTAAAATAATAATAATAATAAACTTTATTTGTATAGCACCTTTCATAATTGCAGCCAAAAGTGCTTCACAGCAGTAATGTAGACATAAAATAGACAAAGGCATACACTGAGCATGAATATATATAATGGCCCATGGTACATGGTATAGGTCTACTAATATGTGCAGAAACAATACTAGTAGAACAGAAGAGTACAGTTTGTGTCATGGACGGACAAATGACAGTCAAAAGGTCCCGTTATCAGATCTTTCTAAATGAACTGTGGTGAGTATTCAAAATGTAGGAACAGAATATAGATGATCCCTAATGCAGACCAAGGCTTTCCAACTGACTGGCTGCTAGTAGGATGGACCACTGCAACACTTCCGGTACTTTGAGCTCATGGGGGGGAGAGAGAGAGGGGGGGGTCCACGTCAAGGCTCTAATCAACATTCATTTATTTAACACCCCCCCCCCCCCCATGTAACGCAGATGTGCAGTGGTCTATCGGAACAGGCAAAACAAAAGTGTGTAATGTATATTGACATGGGCATGTTGGGATATTTTGTTCCTCGCTGCACCCAGGAGAGAGGCATACAAAAACTCCAAATGACTCGTGTTACCAAAAGTCTTTCTTTACTTATTACATGTCTCGCCCAGTGGGCTATTATGAGATGAAGTTGTCCAAAAGTCAATCTGTTTCAAAAGAAGCGGGAATGCCTTTTGACATCGTTGTTGTAAAGACAAAGCTATTATTTACTTTTGAAGTCCTAAACCCCTTTGCCGGGTAACGTGGCAACAAATCCACTTAGTAGACATTAGAGGGAAGATGTGAGGGGAAACAATTAAGATAAGATAAGAGATTATTCCTTTATTGATCCCTTTGGGGAAATTTGGGCTCATAGCAACATGGGGGGGGGGGGGGGGAGTGGAAGTACATGCAGGTATGGGCAGGGTAATAGAAAGACATGGATATAAGCAATATGATTAGATCTGGTTATAAAAATAAGTTAAAAAAAACAATATAATTAACTGATTATAAAAAAAAAAGAAAAGAGTGTAAACAAATAAGGATACTGCAGAATCCATTAGTGACGAATATGACCAGAGAGGAATGGATCAGGGGTCCACTATAGTATATGGTGCCTATAGTACTCGTATAGGCAGTCGAAAAGGGGTGGCCCTCGATATATAAGAGTTTATACTTTTGAACAGTTGAAGACAAGCTGAGAGAAATTAATCTTACATGAGACAAGAGGACACGGAGAGTAGACCAGGCTGGATGACGTCAAATCGCCAACGCCTTATTTCCCAAAGGGAAAGGGTAAGTCAGTTGTTAAAACCATTTCCCAGCAGTCATAATACACATTTCACCCGGCATTTGTATTTAGAAGATTACTTTATTGTCAATGTACACAAGACAATTGCGTATCCCTCCTAGTCCCCCACACATCAGAGTGGTTTGACCTTACTTACTGTACCAACCAGTCACTAATCTACAACAATATTAACTATTCATTTGTACTGTAATAGTCCATACAGAGCTCATTTATTGTATGATACACCAACATTACTGTAATTATTATAAAATTTGATGATTATTGTATGATCATGTAAAGAATGTCACTATTTATTATGTACTCATTTGAACTAATGTACCTTTGGTAATGATGATGTAATGAGCACTTTTAAGTAGAAAAGCCTAACCAGGGACAGGGGTGGCAAATTAGCCATGGCTAGAAATCCTACATACAATGCATCTGTATCTTGTTATGGTAACTTATTTTGCGTTGTCCCTGACAAATAAATAAATAAATAAATAAATAAATAAATAAATAAATAAATAAATAAATAAATAAATAAATAAATAAATAAATAAATACAAAACACATTTTGTAGCATCTTGATTATCTTCCCCATGTTAGATGTAGATATGTTATGTTGTGAAAAATGCAAAACAAATTCTCTGGCTTGCAGATCAAAACTCTGTTCCTGCCTTTCTGTTTGCATGTTCAATCACCGCTCTGAACCACCGGGTCAAAACTGAAAACAAAACAATATCTTTGTACCAAAGTGGTGTAGTACAGGCTTCATAAAAACATCAAATTGGTAATCGACAAATGTACATGTGAAAGAAAAATAATGTTTAGAGGTGTTTCAGTGATGTTAACCCTTGTGTGGTGTTAATTCTTTTGGGTTACTCAGTTACTCACCCAATGTTCACGAGGTCTGGTGGACCCACAACATTATTGGGCTTTTAAAACAATGAAACCATAACAATGAATGTAAAAATACTTAAAGGAACACGCCAACATTTTGGGAAAGTAGCTTACCGTCTTCTCCAGAGAGAAGAAGATGGATACCAGTTTCCTCTCTGTGCGTTCAGTAGAAAGCTATCTGCCTGCACGTTAGCCTAGCTTAGCACAATGAATGGAAGCGGACAGTGCCGGTTAGCCTAGGCATTGTCCAACTAACACCTCTCCCGAAGGCTAACCGGCACTGTCTGCTTCCATTCATTGTGCTAAGCTAGGCTAACGTGCAGCCAGATAGCTTTCTACTGAACACAGAGAGGAAATTGGTATCCATCTTCTTGTCTTTCTCTGGAGAAGACGATAAGCTAATTTCCCAAAATGTTGGCGTGTTCCTTTAACAGTTAAGTTTATCTCAAATACAAGCAATATAGACAGCATATGGTTAATATTTGCCACTTACCTCTGCTAGATCACATTATCAATTAACAGCACACCAACTCCATGGGTAACATTATCACTCTCATACCACTGCTATGCCGATGACACTCAACTCTTCCTCTCCTTCCCTCCCTCAGATATTAAAGTCTCTGAGCAGATCTCCGCCTGGATGACGACCAATCACATCAAACTGAACCTAAGCAAAAACGGAACTACTTCACCGGCCGGCCAAATGCACACTTCTTCAATCAATATCTAAAATTAAGAAGAAGAAAAAAACGAACCTTCTACTAAGGAATCTACCTTGCCTAGGCTATATTACTACCTACTATGCTAATTATGTTATATACTGTATGTCTATACTACTATGCACTCAAGACTGTAGCACTCAAGTTCGACACTGTTTGATGAACAATGTTACTACCCTTAGCTGCTGAGTTGTACCCTTGCTGCTGACTTGTTGTACATAACTTGTAAGTCGATTTGGATAAAAGCGTCAGCTAAATGACTAAATGTAAACAGTGCTATTCCTTTTCTTGTGATAAAATGTGTCCATTATAATCAAGACATGAATGGAATAAATCACGTTTATCTTGAAAAATATAAATGAAACAAGGTGGAGGAAGACAGTGAAGGTACACAGTGGACCTTTTCAATTCATTCTTAACCATATTGACTTGTTTTCACCTACAATTCCTACACTTTTGGGTCCAGTAGACCCATGTGTATAATGGGGCCAATACAATTCCTTGTATCATTTCTCTTTTAGTTAACATTGAAAACATGTCCCACAGACCTGAACACCACACAAGGGTTCAACTCTGAAACAGGTATTTCTTTTACCTGAAAAATAAAATAAAAATCTGTAGGTTTAAATCAGTTGCAGTGTGACCCTTTAGTCTTGATGCTAACAAACAAACAGACAAACACAACCTGTCTCCAGACTAAGGGGAGATATGGGGTCTTGGTTCTTCTCTACTACTAGCAATAGGTGAGAGGACGAGGAATGGAGAATAGCAAACAGGAAGGTACAATAAAAGCTTTATAGCGAGAGAGAGAGAGAGAGAGAGAAAGAGAGGAGGAGGGAGGAGTAAAGTAACAGCTCAACAAGCTTTGAAGCATTAATAAACTTTATTTCAGGTAAAACAACAATAGACAACATTTACAGAAGGACATTACATCTTCCATAATAACATTACATACAGGTTGTAACAAATAATGCGACAGCTATTCTACTATATACTATATTGTGTCACTCTATGCAAGTGACCGGCAACAACTTCTGTCTTCCAGAACCACTTGTGAAAATGTATGTATTTTCAGTGCATCATACAAAAAGGAAAAAAAAGAAAATAATATTATGCAAGTGAAGCATTTTTTGTTTGTTTAAAAACGTTAAAACACAGATTCAGTGCTCAGCACAGCAAGGATGCAAGGTGTTGGATCCGAGCGCCTCTCTCTCTCTCTCTCTCTCTCTCTCTCTCTCTCTCTCTCTCTCTCTCTCTATCTCTCTCTCTCTCTCTCTCTCTCTCACTCTCTCTCAACACATACCGTATTGTCTACACAGTTAGGAAAACCGACAAGGCCAAAAAAATATACGTGTTTATATATATCTTTTAGCCCTTTCACTACCACACTACCAAAGGGTTAACCCTTTCACTGCGACAATACAGAAGGTTAACCCTTTCCACTGCCACATGACAAAGGGTTAACCTTCTGTAGTGTGGTTGTGAAAGGGTTAAATTAATTCTCTCTTGGATAAAGAGTTGAGGGGACATTCGTGACCCTGTATGCAAACATAGGATAAGCGCCACTATTACATTTTACAAAGGGTGCTTTACCCTGTTTTATATACAGTCTAACACAAGTTTGTAACAAAGGATACAAAATGACTCAATATTCACATGTTTACTTGAAATATGACTTAAAATATGCACATTCCAAAAGCATGTCCAATATAGCGAACCGAGAAAACTCAAGCCATTCCCAACTTTGATTTGTACTTAATGTTTATTTTTGTTAGGCTATATATATATATATATATATTTATATATATTTAATTTTTTTTCATTTAAGATCTGAATGCCAACTGTATGTACTGTATGTACCGGTGTTATCATCTCGACGGTCACAGTCAGTGCTAAATGTGCAATTTCTCACTACCTCTTTCTACAGACGTTCCTTCATAGGACAACACTTTTTTTTATTCTCAAAAGGGGAAATATTTGAAGAACGTTTCAAGTTCAAGAAGGATCGTAGTGCTTTTTCAGGGGACTCTGCTGCGGACGTGGGGGGGGGGGGGGGGGGGGGGGGGGCGGACGTGAATAAAATAAAATAAAATAAAATGATATACCGCACGAGGAAGATGTATCAAAAATAATAATTCGGTTGCTAATACCGCCTGCGATCCCTTTAAAGCCGTGCACGGTCGGGCGTCTCTTGTGTGCGGCTCCTCGTCTGTCACACTGCTTTGCCGGCGTTAAAGGTGCAGTAAGTGGTATTTTCTTTGTTAAAGTAAGTGTAATAGCTGCTCTGCAATAAACAGAAAATACACGTTCTTGTATCCTGTTCCCACTTTATCCAATCAGGAGGGACTGGGAGACCCATCTTACTGACCAAACGCTCTATATCAGTGATGGCTGTCGGAATGTAGAGCTATTCCTTTAACCTGTAGATCACTTATTTTAACAAAGAAATACTGCTTACAGCACCTTTAACGACACCCTGCTTAAAAGTGACCTCATAAGCTGGAATGTAGGGCAAATTGATTTCCTTTAAAAAAAGCTAACGGGGAGAGGCTAAGCAATAGCCTTCGATATTCGATATCATAAGCTACGACACAAGATGGCGGATCGGTTTTAAAGGAACACGCCAACATTTTGGGAAATTAGCTTACCGTCTTCTCCAGTTGGACAAGTCTGCTTCCATTAATTGTGCTAAGCTAGGCTAACGTGTAGCCAGATAGCTTTCTACTGAACGCACAGAGAGAAAACTGGTATCTATCTTCTTGTCTCTCTCTCTGGAGAAGACGGTAATAGCTAATTTCCCAAAATGTTGGCGTGTTCCTTTAAAGCGGCATTGTATCATGCGTTCGCCCGTACCGCGAAATTACGTCAAAGCTCCCTACGGCGCTTCTCTTCCTGTGACAGACTTGCCCCGGGGGCAAAACACAAGGGTGGTGGTGGAGGTGGTGGGTGGGGGGGGGACACACACGGTGTGGCAAACTGAACGCCCGCTGTGTGATGTCGTATGGACGTGCGCGGGACGTTTATCTTCGCGGGCGAGAAGTCTCCTGTGTGCGCGTGCACATGCAATTCTGTGCAGGTGCAATGTGAGCAGTATGCGATGTATATTTTAAACGCGTGTGTATGACAGTGTGTAGGCTTTCCCTATCCGCTCATAGTGGTCTCTAAATGATGCGCCACTCGATACATTCTCCACAGTGTCCAATCGGTGTGTGTGTGTGTGTCCGTGGTAATTTCACTTACAGCTTCCTCTCTCCTCAGCCAATCAACAATACAGGGCCATTGTTTCCATTGTTTTCATCATTGTTCTTGACATTGGAAGGAGTATTGACTTCCCAGAATTGCCATTCCAGGCTGCGGTACTTCCTTAACACTACTCTTTAAACATCAAAACAGCTTTTACTCCTGCTGCTGCACGGGGGGGGGGGGGTCAGAGATCGAGCGGCGCCCAGTTTAATTGGGAATCCATGTTCAACATGAGGTTTGACTATCATAACCGATCGTCCTGCTATGTTCCTTTATCTGTCATTTATCAGTCTCCTCAGTAAGTAGCTAGATTAATACATTTAGTGGAAGTGGCAATAATCAAATCATCTGGATGAAATCATCGCTTGATTCAGATGACTCTAACGGCCATTATGACCCTCTCTTGGTCCATATATGGGCATATGTGTGTGCCGTGACACGAGGGCTTCCCCAATCTAGGCACTAAGAAGATTCCTCCATTTAACTGCGTCAGCCTTCGCGGTCTACGAAGGGCAGCACCTTTGTAGAGCACGTCCTTTGAAGGCCAAAAACACCTGAATTGAGACACAGCTTGTGTCCATCTTAATGCGAGTGTATTTTCATCTATATGTATGAGCAGTAGGAGCATCGTGTTTGGAAGATTTTGGGGGCTTTTTATCTCTCTATCTACGGAAGCCTGGAGTGGCCATGCCAAGCTGGCTTTGCGTTAAATATGGAAATGAAATTCAGATCGGCCAGTGAAATATGGATCGAGCTGATCCATAGGAAGTTTAATCTTGCAAACTAACAGTTTCAATCTAGCCATGTTACCAATGCCAGCTAATAAAAAATATATAGTTTACAAGCTTCAACATTACAGCCAACCTGTATTCTAGTGTAGTGCATAATTTATCTCTGTTTGAATAAACCTATCAAGAACGACCACAGGATATGTTCTAAATAAGGTTTTATGTGATCTAACATTTTTATTATACGTTTCCGGGAAGCGATCCGTGTTTCATTTTCCACGACGCAGGAGAATTTCAAATCAGAATGGAAAAGGCATGTTGTCAGATAACAGAAAAGTAGAATCAGCCGAGAATCGTCTCAAGTTATTGTCTCAGGCGATTTCAAATCCATGTGTGACGGGCGACGCCGTCGTCTTGATAGTCCTTCACATCAACGTATTCCTTCCTCTCATTATTTCCTCAAGGTATATCTTTTTCACACAAAACACCCAATTCCAAAGAAATATCTATAAACAGCATATAAACATGATTTTCCCATTTCGACCGATGTAACACTGTACTCAACGACAACAGTCTATCGTAACGTTATCGTAAAAAGGGTAGAATATCAAAACAGACATGGAATCAGATGTGGAGGGGCACACGTCACTAAGTAACTCGCAGCGTGAGAACAGATCTTTCCTAACGTCCACAGTAGTAGTGGAGGAGGGACTTCTGAAACATATTTACTACCTACACACACACACCTGAATGTACACACACACACACACACACACACACACACACACACACACACACACACACACACACACACACACACACACACACACACACACACACACACACACACACACACACACACACACACACACACACACACACACACACACACACACACACACACACACACACACACAAACGCACATACACCCTACACTCTCCTAATCCTGTCCTTGATAACAAATGCTCCATTTCAGCCAAAACGTGATCATGTATTATTATTAAAGGTGCTGTAAGTGGTATTATTCTGTTTAAATAAGTGTTAAATAGCTCTATATTGCGACAGCCATCACTGATATAGAGTGTTTGGTCAGTAACATGGGTCTCCCAGTCCCTCCTGCTCTGCAGTGAACACAAAATACATTTTCTGGTATCCCGTTCCCACTTTATCCAATCAGGAGAGAGAACCCTAGATATTATTTTATTTTTATCCACTTTTTCTCCCATTTTCTATATTTTCTCCCATCCCAATTTCGTATCATCCAATTCAACCCTCCCCTGTCACGAACGCTGTTTCTTGCCTCCCACAAGCCGGCTGCAATGTGGACTAAGTCATACATAGCACAAGTCCCCTCCGGTACTTGAGGTAACAGCAGTCGCATCTTTTCACCTGCGAAGCTCGATCTCTCAGTGGCGAGGAGTAACGCGTGGGAGGCTCACGCTGCCCCCGACACTTCCTGATTCTACTGCGCAGGCGCACCAACCGACCTGTAGGAGTCGCTGTCCACAACGCCCGATCCCCACCCATCAGTTTCCCACCCCCTAATACGGCCAATGTGTATTAGTATGAACGACCAGCTAAACTGAAAGCAATGTGGAGCGCTGGGCTCGAACAGGCAAGCCCAGCGTCTCCGTCATTCATGGCGAGCGCCTTGCCCACTACGCCACGTAGCCGCCCGACCCCCCCTAGATATTCTTTTACTTATTTCAAGAAATCTTGCCAAGCCACATTTGCTTATAGCACTGGTAGATTATTTTACATGTTTCAGGCACACATTTGCTTAAAACTAGTTTTTTATTTCTTACTTTTGCAGTGTGGAGCTGGGAAGGGATACCAGAACATGTATTTGCTGTTCACTGCAGAGCAGGAGGGACTGGGAGACCCATGTTACTGACCAAACACTCTATATCAGTGATGGCTGTCGGAATGTACGTAAAGCTATTATTTAAACAAAAGAAAAAATACCACTTACACAGCATCGTTAATTTACATAATCCAATAGTAATTATTGGTAAACATTTCATTTTTTTGGACGGTATCAAATGAGGTGAACGTGAGGATTGTCACGGGCTCCAACAGACCGAATCAAGATATCACAGGATGTATTGCTGCTGTGTTTCACCCTTTTGAAAAACAACAAAAAGCTTGTACATGGAAGCACCAATGCTCGGGTATTGCCAATGTTTGTTACACTTAATTGCATGAGTATGCAACCCTCTCTCTCTCTGTCTATGTCTCTCTCTCTCTCTCTCTCTCTCTCTCTCTCTCTCTCTCTCTCTCACACACACACATGCATACTACACATGCACAAACACACTTGTTGTCAGTTACGGTATTGCGTCTCAAGCTGTATATTATTATTATTATACATGTTTTTTTACTTGCTTTGGTGAGATCCCTGCTTCTCATGTGTGCACCGCCCTCTCCGGTAGGGACAAAAGAAAAGGATTCAGACGAGTAGTACTGAAAATCACCATTGTTGATCATTGTTGTGTTGTAGTTAAAAGCATTTGACTGTGCATGACATTGTAACAGAGAAAACGACAAATGTCTTCTTTTGTGAACCGTGTGTATTATTACGTTTATGTATATGCGCCTTGGCAAGAACAGCACGTCCGTGGGAAGATGTAAGAATAATAAAATGGTCCATTATACATGTTCTACTTGAGTATACTGTACATACAAATATACATTCTTAAATAGGTAGCTAGTTACAAACACAAAACCACAATATGTACCGATAGTAAAGTCCGATTTTGTTTGATATTGAGAGACAATGTATATGAGTTATAATAACCTTATAAAAAGTAACAAAAAAAATTGCAAACTATAGCCTGAAATCTTAGGTACCATTTCAACGCTCACACGCACACACTTACGTACACGCTCACTTGCATGCGCGCACACACACACACACACACACACACACACACACACACACACACACACACACACACACACACACACACACACACACACACACACACACACACACACAGACACCTCTGTGAGGGTAATAACTTAAGTAAACAGAAGTGGGGACGTCCTCCATCTCAGCATCTTTGTTCTCGTCTCACAGCAGCAGCCTGAAAGACACAAACACAAGAACGCACACGGTCAACACAACAACACAGCTTGGGAGGTAGAGCAGTCGGCTGGTAATCCGGAGGTTACCGGTTCGATTCCCGCTCCTCCCGGGCAGCGTGTCGAAGTGTCCTTGAGCAAGACACTTAACCCCTAACTGCTCCCGATGAGTAGGTTGGCACCTTGCGCATGGTTTAGACATTTATTTTACAAAAGGAAAGAGAGGCCTTGAGAAACAGCGGAAGAGGACCGACGAGAGAAGAGAGGAGAGGAGAGAAGAGAAGGTGAGGAGAGGAGAGGAGAGGAGAGAGGAGAAGGTGAGGACAGGGAGGAGAGAGGAGAAGGTGAGGACAGGGAGGAGAGAGGAGAAGGTGAGGACAGGGAGGAGAGGAGAGGGAGAGAGGAGAAGGTGAGGAGAAGCTGATGAGAGGGAGGAGAAGGTGAGGAGAGGGAGGAGAGGAGAGAGAGAAGAGAAGGTGAGGAGAGGGAGGAGAGGAGAGAGAAGAGAAGGTGAGGAGAGGGAGGAGAGGGTGAGGAGAGGGAGGAGAGGAGAGAGAAGAGGTGAGGAGAGGGAGGAGAGAGAGGAGAGGGAGGAGAGGAGAGAGAGGGAAGGTGAGGAGAGGGAGGAGAGGAGAGATAGGAGAGGAGAGGAGAGGGAGGAGAGGAGAGAGAAGAGAAGGTGAGGAGAGGGAGGAGAGGAGAGAGAGGAGAAGGTGAGGAAAAGCTGATGAGAGGGAGGAGAAGGTGAGGAGAGGGAGGAGAGGAGAGAGAGAGAAGGTGAGGAGAGGGAGGAGAGGAGAGAGGAGAAGGTGAGGAGAGGGAGGAGAGGGTGAGGACAGGGAGGAGAGGAGAGGAGAGAGAGGAGAATGTGAGGAGAAGCTGATGAGAGGGAGGAGAAGGTGAGGAGAGGGAGGAGAGGAGAGAGAAGAGAAGGTGAGGAGAGGGAGGAGAGGGTGAGGAGAGGGAGGAGAGGAGAGATAGAGAAGGTGAGGAGAGGGAGGAGAGAGAGGAGAGGGAGGAGAGGAGAGAGAGGAGAGGGAGGAGAGGAGAGAGAAGGGAAGGTGAGGAGAGGGAGGAGGAGAGAGGAGAGGAGAGGAGGAGAGGAGAGAGAGGAGAGGGGAGGAGAGGAGAGAGAAGGAAGGTGAGGAGGGAGGAGAGGAGAGAGAAGAGAGGTGAGGACAGAGGGAGAGGAGAGAGGTGAAGGTGAGGAGAGGGAGGATAGGAGAGAAGAGAAGGTGAGGACAGAGAGATGAGAGAGAGGAGAGGTGAGGGCAGGGAGGAGAGGAGAGAGGAGAAGGTGAGGAGAAGGTGAGGACAGGGAGGAGAGGAGAGAGAGAAGGTGAGGAGAGGGAGGAGAGGAGAGAGAGAAGGTGAGGACAGGGAGGAGAGGAGAGAGAGAAGGTGAGGAGAGGGAGGAGAGGAGAGAGGAGAAGGTGAGGACAGGGAGGAGAGGAGAGAGAGGAGAAGGTGAGGACGAGGGAGGAGAGGAGAGAAGGTGAGGAGAGGAGGAGAGGAGAGAGAGGAGAAGGTGAGGGCAGGGAGGAGAGGAGAGGAGAAGGTGAGGGCAGGGAGGAGAGGAGAACAGAGAACGAGGGAGGAGGGGAGAGCAGAGAGGAGTAAGCAGGCCAGTGAAGGGCAGAGAGAACCAGCAGACCTGCCTGGCATGGAGCTCCACTAATCCTCTTTTGACCATACTGCTCTAATAAATAATGTATGGGACTCTCTGTGTCCTCATCCACTCCAGCCCTCCTCTCTCTCTCTCTCCACCCCTCCTCTTTCTCTCACTCTATCCCTGCTTCACCCCCTCTCTGCCCAACACCCCCTTCTTCTCCATTCTATCCTTTCACCCCCCCCCCCCCCCCCCACACACACACTCTCTCTGCATCTATCCACCTCCCCCCTCTCTCTTTCCCCTTCTATCCGACTCCCACCCTCCACCCTCCTCTCTCCTCTCCCTCTCTCTCCCAGCCTTTGGAAGTCAGTTCCAGCGGATGTGAGACTGTGTATGCCAGGAATCTCAAAATCTTGGATGGGCGCCCCCTTTATCTGCTATTCCTGTAGCTCCCCGATTCTAAAACATATATAGGCGGTATGTCTGCGTGTTTGCACGCGTGCACGTGTGTGTATGTACGTACGTGTGCATGCATATGCGTGTGTGTGTGAATATGCATGCGCTTACGTAGTATGCGTGTGTGTGAATTTAAAGGTTTGACGTGATGAGCCACAAGGTTCCCGTCTCCAGTCACTTTCGCTGCTGATTCGTGACTTGAGGCTCTGGAACCACAAGAGCGTGTCGTTCCAGCCCCCCCAGGGCCATGGCGACGTTAATTGGGGAGACGTATGAGACGTGGAATACCTGTACGTGAACTACGCCAGCTTACAGTGTGGAGATAGATACAGCACTGCAGCTGTCAAGTTCAAGGTCATAGAAG
The DNA here is from genome assembly GCF_963971535.1 of Notolepis coatsorum. NCBI lineage: Eukaryota > Metazoa > Chordata > Actinopteri > Aulopiformes > Paralepididae > Notolepis > Notolepis coatsorum. The sequence goes on from NC_140183.1 coordinate 59,642,547, forward strand.
CAGTCTCATCTCTCTCTCTCTCTCTCTCTCTCTCTCTCTCTCTCTCTCTCTCTCTCTCACTCTATCTACTGTATCTATTTATCTACTCTATCTATCTATCTATCTATCTTCTATCTATCTATCTATCTATCTATCTATCTATCTATCTATCTATCTATCTATCTATCTATCTATCTATCTATCTATCTATCTATCTATCTATCTATCTGTCTCTCTCTATATCTGTCTCTCTCTATATCTGTCTCTCTCTATATCTACTGTATCTATCTATCCCTCTCTCTCTCTCTCTGTCTCTATCTACTGTATTTATCTATTCCACTCTCTCTCTCTCTCTCTCACTGTCTCTCTCTCTCTCTCTCTCTCTCTCTCTCTCTCTCTCTCTCTCTCTCTCTCTCTCTCTCTCTCTCTCTCTCTCTCTCTCTCTCTCTCTATATATATATATATATATATATATATCTCCCCCCCCCCCCTCTCTCTCAAGATAGTTGTGTTTTTCTTCAGATGCCTCATCTATCCTCCCGTCTCGTCTGAGTGGATGAATGACTACCGGGTCCCGGGGGGCCAGAGAAGAGGGGTGTCCTCTCTCCTCCCTACAATATCATACACACGTTAAGCCAACAATGGAACTTGTTGTTTCTGGGGATCTGATTTACTAAGAACAGATGTAGGGTTCCGCTCCCATGGGATCAAAGAGTAGAAGTGTGTGTGTGTGTGTGTGTGTGTGTGTGTGTGTGTGTGTGTGTGTGTGTGTGTGTGTGTGTGTGTGTGTGTGTGCGTGCGTGTGTGTGTATGTGTGCGTGCGTGCGTGTGTGTGTGTGTGAGAGTGAGTGAGTGTACAGTATATGTATGTGTGTGTGACTGTGTGAGTGAGTGTATATGTATGTATGTATGTATGTATGTGTGTGTGTGTGTGTGTGTATGTGTGAGTGAGTGTATATGTATGTGTGTGTGTGTGTGTGTGTGTGTGTGTGTGTGTGTGTGTGTGTGTGTGTGTGTGAGAGTGAGTGTGTGTGTGTGTGTGTGTGTGTGTGTGTGTGTGTGTGTGTGTGTGTGTGTGGTGTGTGTGAGTGAGTGTATATGTACGTGTGTGTGTGTGTGTGTACGTGTGTGTGTGTGTGTGTGTGTGTGTGTGTGTGTGTGTGTGTGTGTGTGTGTGTGTGTGTGTGAGTGTATATGTATGTGTAGGAAAGAGGGGTTCTGCTTGGGAACCAGATGGAGCCGGTGGGTGGGAATTGTGGGTATGGATTGAGCAGGCGTGGCCATGTCCAATAGGGCCAGCTGTTGGATCGTCGTATAATACTGAATGGACGGAAGAGCGGGGAACTTAGAGCCCACGAAATGACATCATTAAGAGAAAAGTGCTTAGTGCTGGGTGGTGGGACGCTCGACAATAGAGAGGGGGCGAACGAGAGAGAGAGAGAGATGAGGGGCATGGGGGGAGGGGAGGGGGCAAAGTGGAGCGAGAGAGAGGGGGGGGGGGGGGGGAGAGATCACAACCCCCCAACCTCCTCAGTACCCTCCTCAAG
>NC_140183.1:59644272-59675924 GCF_963971535.1 Notolepis coatsorum
GGAGCAATTAGGGGTTAAGTGTCTTGCTCAAGGACACATCGACATGCTGCCCGGAGGAGTGGGAATCGAACAGGGAACATTCCCACTACCAGACGACTGCTCTACCTCCAGAGAAACGCTGAACACAAGTTGGTTGCCTAAAATATTCACGCCTTCCTGAGCCCCCTCCATCTCCAGGCCGGCAGCCGCGAACCCCAACCCCGGAGGACCTGGAGTCCAGCGCCCCTGCGGGCCAAAGCATCACGCCTCTTTAATGCCTCGACCCGCAGAGACCCCGAACTGGCTTCGGCAGACAGTAGGGATAGCTGTGCTATTGCTATAGCAGGCTAACGAGGTTAGCCGATACCTTCACCTTGTTTGCCTCAAGTCCCTCGTTGCAGATTCCTGGTTATGTAATCCTTCGCCTCGGATGGGTCTTCGAACGATTTCTGCTCCCCTTTAGGAGATGTGATTTTCAACGTCGCCGCGGGAACAGCAGACCAAACCTGATATTCGGGCAGCTACGTAGCAACTCTCTAGCCTCCTTGAAGGCCGCCCGGTGTTTCCTTACTGCGACCGTGTAATCTGGGAAGATGTAGATCTGTTTATTGTTGTGGCGGATGGGTCGTTGAGTCGATGGCTTCCTCAGGATATCCACCTTCTCCTGGAAGTAGTGGAGTTTGATCACAATCTGTCGCAGGGGTTCCCCATCCTTTGGCTTGGGTTGCAGACTCCTGTGCGCTCGGTCAATTGTCGGGGTGTAGTACAGGTTGAGTGAATCTTGGAGCAGCTTAGCCACCGTTTCTTCCATACGTGCACCTCCAAAACGCTCATCTACTCCAATTATCCGACAATTGTCTCTGCGTTGTCTGGACTCAAGGTCATTTGCTTTGGCCGTCAGTTTTTTTTATATCAGATTTCATCTATTTCACCTCCGTTTCTAGCTCGGTGCCTCTATCGGAGTAGTAATTAGCTCCCTCTTCCAATGCTTGTATAGCTGTAGCCTGTAGCTTGATATCTTGGTAAGCCTGATCTATAGCCTCGTGTTGTTCCGAACGCACGGTAGCTATTTCTCTTCGTAGTTCGTCGGAGAGGTCTCCCAGCTTAGCGTACAGTTCCGTGGTTATTATAGCCACAGTGCTTTCTATCTTTGACATCACGCGTTGCTCCGAGTCTTTGATGGCTTGCATGATGGAGGTGAAATGCCTGGAAATCTGGCGCGTCCATTTTGGGCGTTCCGGCCTCAACAGTGCCCGAGGCTTTCGGGATTGATTTAGGCCTGATTTTGCTAGCCATCTGAGGGTCGATTGTCGTTCAAGTTTAACAGAATATTTGCGAAAAAACTGTTTTCCTTGTTTTGTTGAGTAGTTATAATCTATTTAAGCAAGTTCTAATATTCGTCTAAAGGCTGAAATTTAACGAAATAATTGTTTTCGTGCAGAGCTCAAATCGGACACGTGTTACATGTTGCTGCTCACGAGTGCTCCTCCCTTATGAAACCTTATGAAAGCAGAACGATGTGTTCCCTACAATCCTTTTCCATCCATTCCCGAAGCTGTTTTCCCCTCTCTGTTATGGATTGTGGTCATGCGATTTATAGGCCTCTGCCTCTGCCTCTACCCTTAAGCCCTTGGATGCTGTTCATCATTCTGCTCTTAGGTTTATTACTGGTGATGTTTATAGTACTCATCATCGCATCCTGTATGAAGGCGCTGGGTGGTCTTCTCTCTGTCTGAGAGATGTGACAGACATGTGTATTTGTTTATCTACAAGGCCCCTTATTGAGAGGCTGCCGTCTTGCATCGTGTCTGTGATGGATCGGTCCTCGGGACCGCGCCACATGTGGTCCAAACGACCGGCTTCCGCCCTGCGCGTCCCTCGAGTTCGTGCCGAGCTCGGAGGATCCGCCTACAGTTTCCATGCTCCGACTGCTTGGAGCTGAAGATGAACGACTGGGTAAACCCTTGTGTCATTTTTATAAACCCATGATTTCAAACCACTCCGTCTCCGTTTGTACCAGTTTTTAATTGATTCTAGTATTTTGTATCGTGTGTGTTTTTATTATTCTGTATCTTTTAAGTTCTTTTGAACTGTCTTTCACATCATTGTAAATTATGGCCCTCAAGATAAATAAAGACAACGTGTGGGACGAGAACAGAAGGTTGTTTTAGAGTAGTACTATTGAACTGCACTTAGAAATAGAAATGAAGAGTCTAACAATATAGTTTTAGCTTTTATGCTTAATTAAGATAGCAGTCCATTATTATATTTGATTCGATTCGATTAAAATGTATTGTCATTATACAGTACAATGAAAATAGGTTTGGCATCCAACCAGAATGCAAATGTAACAGTAAAGTGCAATAGTAATATGCAATGTATAGGTAATTAAACTGGATATCAAATATATAAATGAGTACTACTGAGTAATAGTGCTAATCAGACGTATGTACAGAGCTGTAGTATTAATATGTACAGTGATACAGGTATAAAGACACTATGGTAGTAAGTCATACTGGCCAGCAGCGTAACTTGCAAGAGTAGGTAAGGGATATGTATATATATAGTATCTACAGATATGTAAAAAGGATTATATGCAGGTATGTACAGACAGATATGGATATTATATACATTATATCCAGCATTATTGTGCTATTATGCAGCATTGTATGGGTTATATGCAGGTGTATAAGTAGGTATATAGATGGATTATATGCAGGTGTGTATAAGTAGGTATATAGATGGATTATAATGCAGGTATATAAGTAGCTATATAGATGGATTATAATGCAGGTATATAAGTAGGTATATAGATGGATTATATGCAGGTGTGTATAAGTAGGTATATAGATGGATTATATGCAGGTGGATAAGTAGGTATATAGATGGATTATAATGCAGGTATATAAATAGGTATATAGATGGATTATAATGCAGGTATATAAGTAGGTATATAGATGGATTATATGCAGGTGTGTATAAGTAGGTATATAGATGGATTATATGCAGGTATATAAGTAGGTATATAGATGGATTATATGCAGGTGTGTATAAGTATGTATATAGATGGATTATAATGCAGGTATATAAGTAGGTATATAGATGGATTATGTGCAGGTGTATAAATATGTATATAGATGGATTATAATGCAGGTATATAAGTAGGTATATAGAAGGATTATATGCAGGTGGATAAGTAGGTATATAGAAGGATTATATGCAGGTGTATAAGTAGGTATATAGGAGGATTATGTGCAGGTGTATAAGTAGGTATATAGGAGGATTATGTGCAGGTGTATAAGTAGGTATATAGAAGGATTATATGCAGGTGGATAAGTAGGTATATAGGAGGGTTATATGCAGGTGTATAAGTAGGTATATAGGAGGGTTATAATATATGCAGGTGTATAAGTAGGTATATAGGAGGGTTATATGCAGGTGTATTTAGGTATATAGGAGGGTTATATGCAGGTGTATAAGTAGGTATATAGGAGGATTATATGCAGGTGTATTTAGGTATATAGGAGGATTATATGCAGGTGTATAAGTAGGGACCCTCCCAGGCTGTGTTCTATGCAGCCTATACTGTAATGTCAGACTATCTCTGCAGTCCCGCTACACACTGCACTGCTGCCTGGTAATTAGTCCTTTTAAGTGTAAATGGGACCTCTGGTGGCTCGGCATGTGCTGTAAGGTTCTTAGAGATTACTCACTCCTAAGGACCTTCAATCTCCATTGGTGTGTGTGTGTGTGTGTGTGTGTGTGTGTGTGTGTGTGTGTGTGTGTGTGTGCATGCATGCTCATGTGTGCGTGCATGCATGTGTGTATCTATGTGTGCATGTGTGTATGTAATGTGTGTGTCCGTGTGTCTGCACACGTCTGCAGGTACAAACAATGCTCATGTGTGCGTGCATGCATGGTGTGTGTGCGTGCAAGCATGTGTGTGTGTAATGTGTGTGTCCGTGTGTGCGCACACGTCTGCAGGTACAAACAAGGAAGTGTGTGTTTGTGTGTGTGTGTGTGTGTGTGTGTGTGCACGCACGTCTGCAGGTACAAGCAAGGAAGTGTGTGTGTATGTGTGTGTGTGTGTGCGCGTGTTTCAATGTCGCAGGATAGAAATGAAGTCACGATTCTGACAGAAGGAACCATTCTTTTGAATTTGATCTAGGAGTCCAAAAATATCCCCCAATTGTTTTGTGTAAGCTGCTCTGCCTTCAGACCAATCTGGGCAGGGAGGGGCCTCAGCAGGGGTCTGGGGGGGCGGGGGGGGTGTACAGAGAGAGAGGGGAGATGAGGGCAGCAGTGAGTGATGTTGCCAATGAACCTCCTAAAAAATCTTGTTTGGCACTATTGATATAGTTGAAGTCTTCTGAGTATATGGTTTCAACTTCACAGGCAGAAAATATTACATTTAGAATACAATATTCACAGCCTCAGCGTCGGAACCCTTGCTTTGGAAAATGAATTATACATACACGTGATTAACCAGATGAGTCCCTGTGCAAAATCCCTATACAAACACAAAGTCTTATGGAATAAATTAAAGTCCAAAATTAAGTTCTGCCATGTGCAGGAGCTTCTAAATAATTATGTAAATATGCAACAAATTTCCCAAGCAGATCTCCCTCCTCTCTCTCCCATCTCCTCCTTCATTCTTATTCATGCCGCGTACATTCATTAAACTATGCAGATCGTTATACTTACACAAAATAGGCTAATTAATACACTTGACGATAGTGTGTTCTCCAGAGGAGGCGCTGAACTGTGAAGCGGAGGCCTTACGACGGACTGGAGCCGAGCTGACACATCCAGTTCAGCTCTTCCAGTTTAGCTCCTCCACGACGATCACCTTTCTACCGTCCTCCTGACCGCGCTACGACGCTACGTTGTCAATTCTCTCGCAAACTGCATGCCCCCAAGAACGTTACGATCATCTTCTGTTGGTTTATTGAAGGTTCCCGACCACAGCCGAAAGGAAATCGGGGACGCAGCCTTCGCCAGTTATGCACAAAAAGATCACTAGGTATCTTCAAAATTAAGCTAAAAACCTACCTCTTCACCTTAAGCTTTTATTAATACACTCTGCTGCTTGGACTCATTACATCTACACTATGATTATTGTATTGTAAATGAGAGCAATTTGATTGCATTGCTTTTAATCTTTTTTATGCTAATTGTATGCCTATATCTCCATTTCTGCTTTGAAGCACCTTTGGGCTGCAATTCGTGTATGAAAGGGGCTCTACAAATAACGTTTATTATTATTATCATTATCATTATCCTGTGAGATCAAAGAATTCAACCACATTTGAGTTGCGTTTCAGAGCGGTGAGAGGAATTGAAGATGATCGGTTGAAGGTGCAATCGTTAAGGTTTTAGATCGATAGAGAATGAGAACCGTATAGACTCAACTGTTCAATAATTGTACGTGGTTGAGTCCACATGGTCCTCATTCCAAACAATCTCAAATCTAGAGAGCGAGACAGAGAGAGAGAGAGAGAGAGAGAGAGAGAGAGAGAGAGAGAGAGATAATAACGAACAAAAACACACAAACACGCATACACACGCACACGCACATCCACACACACACACACACACACACACACACACACACACACACACACACACACACACAGAGAGTGAGAGGGAGAGAGAGATAATAATAAACACCAACACATATACACGCGCCACATCCACACACACACACACACACACACACACACACACACACACACACACACACACACACACAGAGGATAATAATAAACAAATACACATAATACACACGCACACATGCACACACACAGAGAGAGGGATAATAATAAACAAACACACATAATACACACATGCACACATGCACACACAGAGAGAGAGAGAGAGAGGGAGAGAGAGAGAGAGATAATAATAAACATATACACACACAAGCACGCACATCCACACACACACAGAGAGAGAGAGAGAGAGAGCGAGGAGAGAGAGAGAGAGAGAGAGAGAGAGAGAGAGAGAGAGAGAGAGAGAGAGAGAGAGAGAGAGAGAGCGCGAGCGAGCAAGCTCATTATCCGAGCCAGTGGTCCTTCAAACCGCAGTTCCAACCCTTCCAAAACCTCACACACGTCCCAAGGCCAGCGCTGAGCGCACCACTGTGCCTGTGGCTGTTTCTGTGTCAGTGTTGCATTTGAATATGGATTATGGAATGTGTTTCCAGTACAGCTGCGAGGAGGGAGGAGAAGGGGGGTGGGAGGGAGGGTTATACTGCCTAATTACACACCATGTTATAATTACAATCCCTCCCCATCTCTTATACACACATACACTCTCGCTCTCTCTCTCTCTCTTACACCACCACCCACCTCTTTCTCTCTCTCTCTCCACCATCTCTCTCATACATCCTTCCCTCTCTCTCTTACACATCTTTCTCTTAAACCCCCCTGTCTCTCTCTCACTATCTCTCTCTTGCATCCTTCTCTCTATCTCTCTCTCTCGCTCTCTATCTTGCATCCTTCTCTCTCTCTTTTACATCCTTCTCTCTCTCTCTTACATCCTTCTATCTCTCTCTCTCTCTCTCATCTCTCTCTCTCTCTCTCTCTCTCTCCTCTCTCTCTCTCTCTCTCTCTCTCTCTCTCTCTCTCTCTCTCTCTCTCTCTGACCTTGAGAAGATGTAAGGAGGAGAGCTCATGTATCTAGCGCTGGTGTGTATTTGCGGTGTCTTTTGAGCTGTGGGTGATAACCGACATATGATTGCTGTTTATCCCATGACTGTGACTTAGGTTCATGGGAGTTTGTGATGATTCTCAGGCTGTTGTTACCACACGCTGAAGGTTTGTATGTACAGTATGTGTGTCTGTGTGTTTTCCCAGTGCCGCAAACACTCCTGTTAAAGATGTGATCTGTAATGTTATCAAACAAGTTTCAAGTTTCAAGTTTCTTTAATAGTTGTCATACAGAAGTACAGAATACTTTCATACAAAATGCTTCTTACTGTTACGCTCCAGAGACTGTGCTAGACAAGATAGTATCAAATAACATAGTATAGCATGTAATTTAGAAGTAGAAAATGAGGTCACAGTGTTCAGTATAGACATATGTACAATGTTCGATGCAGAATAAACGTAACTGAGTTACCATATAATATACAATACTATGCAGTGTACTAATGTACAGTACTATATAGTGCAAAGCAGAAATGGGATGAGGTACAATTTAGGTACAATTTACAGTAAGGTGTACGAGTTGTAGTGCAATCCTTCATCAATAAATATAAAGTTAATATAAACAGCGACATTCTTGGTATTGCTCTTTGTTTACTATTTTGTTTTGGTCTTGTGGGTTGGAGTTTAGTAACTTATTATACTGTGCATATCTCCAGACCTCTCTTGGTAATACTAATAATAATTATTATAATAATTATAATTATAATAATACCACTTTATTTGTATAGCACCTTTCATACAAGAATTGCAGCCCAAATTGCAGTAATGTGTAGACATACAATTGGCATAAATATAGACAGGCATAAAATGAGCAGAGAATTGACCAAATAAAACCAATGCATAGAGTGCAGATATAATTTTTGTATAAAATAGACAAAGCAGTGCAATAAAATAGCTCTATTTTACAGTGCAATAATCATAGAAATATACATATGATTAGCATACAATAGACAGAATAAAACAGTGCAATGGTAAATGGCAGAGCTCAGGTGTGGACAGCAGTAGCAACCGCTCCCCTCTACACACTGAAATCCAATCCACACATCAGACAAAAGCACAGCGGCGTGGCTGGGTAGCGCAGAGGTCTTCTAAGCACTCGTCTACCACCGCAGAGACCAGGCTAGGTCCGTCGTCCTTACCAACACGATCGGCAGTGTTCGCGGGTGGGAAGATAAGATAAGATAAGATATTCCTTTATTGATCCCCTTGGGGAAATTCAGGCATCATAGCAGCATGGGGGAGGGGGGGGAGGGGAGGTACAGGTAGTAGAAGACATGATACAGGTCGTAGAATTATAGTACAGTGTAAACAATATAACAATATAATTAACTCTGGACATGCGCATATGGGCAAGTAAAGCAGAAAAAAAAGTCATGGTTCTCACAACAGCGACTCCTACTGGTTGGTCGGGGGCGTCTGTTCGTCAGGGAGGGGATCTGGGGGAGATAGAGTGTGCGTTTGCGCTCTCCCAGTGAAACTCCTCACCGCCGGGTGAAAAGAAGCGGCTGGCTGGCGACTCCACCCTTCCCAGACCAACAGTAGGGGGGCAGCGCGACGACCGGGAAGGGAATTGGCATAACGACAAAATTAGGGGGATGGGAGCAAACGAGAGTGGCTGTGTGATCCCAGAGGGTTGTGGATGTTTTCAGAGATCTAGCTTGGGCCCAGACATGACTTGTTATGGCTGTGGGGAGTTACCCAGAGTTACCATTTCTGCTGCGTTAAAGCCCTCGCTCTCAGCACGACATGAAGTCACATATACTGCTTTCGCTGTCTACAACTGCCCTACACTGTAATCATAGTAATCACAATTATCATAACTACCTACCTCGTACTATGGTCTACCCATATAACTCTGTATGGTAGCATGTATGCATAATGATGTATGCATAAATGCTACATAATGCTACATATTTATGCAGCATAATAAGGCTGTTATATACCGTATATGTATGTATTTATTCTTACCATATATATCTATCCACATCTGTCTGTATCCCTTACCTACTTATGCCTGTATCACTGTACACATTGTATATTACTATCGCACTTTACTGCTACATTTGCACTCTGGTTCGATGCCAATCCTCTTTTCATCACACTGTACTTGTGCTGTATAATGACAATACATTTTAATCTAATCTAATCTAATACATGGAAGCGCTGGCGTACACTCACTCACTCACTCACTCACTCACTCACTCACTCACTCACTCACTCACTCACTCACTCACTCACTCACTCACTCACTCACTCACTCACTCACTCACTCACTCACTCACTCACTCACTCACTCACTCACTCATCCTGAATTCCTAAATGAATCCTATCGTCTCTATTTGCCTGTAATCCCATTAGAGAGGGAGAGAGGGGAGAATGTACAGAAATAGAATGGTATGTTCCAGGCGATTTCCTCCCTAAATGCAGCCGTTTAGGCCACAATGAAACGGCTTTCGGCGTGTTTCACACCGGCGGTAGTCCCTCTGGTGTGATGCAGGAGCGTTAACGTGCTTAGACGGGCCCCTGTTTAGCTTTGGGCTGGGGGATCTGGAAGGAGAGCCGTGTGAATGGGTAATATTGTTATACAGATTCAGATGGAAGTGTTTGTTTTTCTGTGTGTGTGTTTCTGTGTGTGTGTGTGTGTGTGTGTGCGTGTGTGTGTGTGTGTGTGTGTGTGTGTGTGTGTGTGTGTGTGTGTGTGTGTGTGTGTGTGTGTGTGTGTGTGTGTGTGTGTGTGTGTGTGTGTGTGTGTGTGTGTGTGTGCGTGCGGTGCGTGCGTGCGTGTGTGCGTGCGTGTGTCTTAGTCACAGTAGACATGGAGAACAATAGCGCAGCAGGATCCTAGGTCTCACTTCCACTGTAATTACGTGGGTTTTTGAAAACGCACCGGGAATCGCCACCCGGGAATGACATCGCAACATGTTCCCCCAAAGCGGTCGAGCGGGAAGGAGAAGACGACATGTTCCCAGACGGGATTGTCAACACAAGCCATTCAAAATGGCAGGGTGGCTTTTTCTGAAAAGAATTGTCCCAGCACAACGCGATACGGCGTACATGTTTCCCGGACGGACGGGTGCCGCCCGCTATTTTCACTCCACTGGGCCGGCCGATGTGGCCTGTGATCCCCCCCCCCCCCTCGGGACGGGAAGGCCGCAAGCATCTCACCTCACAGTCGTCCTTTTTTCGCGACAACCGTCCATTAAACAGGGGTACAGTCGTTTCTCAGCGATACCGCCGAGGTCTAAAATTACCCCTTTCTCTCTTTCTCTCTCTCTCTCTATCTCTCTCTCTCTCTGTCTTTCTCTATCTATCTCTCTCTGTCTTTCTCTCTCTCTATCTCTATCTCTCTCACTCACTCTATCTATCTCTCTCACTCCCTCTCTCTCTCTCTCCCTCCCCGCTTGGATAGTCGCTCCAGCTGTAAATCCCTACATTTCTTTGCGACCAAAATAACATTTCCGAGCGCAGTCACTTTAAGCCTTTACCACTCCCGGAGTTCACCTCCCCTCGTGTTCAGAGTTACCTCCTGTGAACTCCCCTTTTAATTTTTCTTTGTGTTTTTTTTTTTTAAACCGTCGACTCGCCTCTGTAACATAACCGACACACGCGCACACTTAATGCACACCCGATGTATCCCAAAATATGACTGCGCTAATTAATAGATTTAATTTGCTCTTCAGGGAGTTGGGCCTGTGTGGATTTTTCAGAGAGAATGGGGGGGGGGGGGGAGAGGAGAGAACAGATTGTCTTTGTCAGCATCACACGCAGCATGAAGAGATGCTAGCAGGGCCCACCGAGCACGGATCTTAGATCGTATCCCTTCCTGGAGCAGGCTCTGTTGTTATTAATCCTTATTAGAATCTCCCGGCGCCCCGGCCCCCTTCCGAACCAGCCCTAACGGACCGCCAGCGGACGCCTTCAGACGGCTCCCTCGGCCGCTGTTTTATTAACCCTTTCACTGCAGCACTACCAAATGGTTAACCCTTTCACTGTGACAACACACAGAAGGTTAACCCTTTCACTGCCACACTACAGAAGGTTAACCCTTTACTATCACACTACCGACGGTAACCGGGTAGCAGAGTCGTCGGCGTATACATGAGCAGTTAATCTGTACCCGCGTGGGGTTCGGGAAAATTGGCTTTTTAAAGTAAGTCATTCAGATCATTTTCTCCACATCCATTTTCATGACCGGTTTATCTTGAGAGAGATTAGCGCGGGCGGCGCGTTGACGTCGTCGTCTTGAGAGGCTGTGTGTGTGTGTGTGTGTGTGTGTGTGTGTGTGTGTGTGTGTGTGTGTGTGTGTGTGTGTGTGTGTGTGTCTGTGTGTCTGTGTGTGTGTCTGTGTGTGTGAGAGAGAGAGAGAGAGAGAGAGACCGAACACTAGAGCGCCGGCCCTCGCCGACTTATGTGTCAAAAGCCGCGTGTGTTCTTTTTACACAGATATGCAGGCTGCCAGGGAGATTCTGTTGTTCTCTGACAATAACGTCTAATCAAATCTAATATGTGTGCGATGTTCTGAAAAGAAAATCAGCTTTATAGATTGGAAAAAGTCCAAGCATGATGCTTATTATGTGCAACGAGTCTCTTCTACAAATTCAAATTAGATTAGATTCATATGTATTGTCATTATACAGCACAAGTACAGTACAACGAAAATAGGTTTGGCATCCAACCAGAGTGCAAATGTAACAGTAAACTGCAATAGTAATATACAATGTACAGGTGATTAAACTGGGTATAACATATATACATTCGTACTACTGAGTAATAGTGCTAATCAGATGTATGTACAGAGTTGTGGTATTAACACTTTGAGCGCCAGCCGCGTTTTCCTTTTTACCCCCTTGAATGCCACCATCCACGGCCAATGTTAACGTTAATATCGCCTAATCTATGTTTTAAATTATGGCTATGCGTCTAATCTGCCCGTCGCTTATCAAAGAATCATTTTCCAGTCAACAGATTGTATTTTTATCGCTTCATTTCCTTTTGATAGCATTTTGAAAATCACCCGTTTTCGGGGGAAAAACAACCCATGCCTATGATAATCGCCTTTTACTGGAATATTCCAGAACGTTGTCATTTGTCGGCCTATTTATGAATCGTTTTCAAATAAACGCTAGATGATCGATAGTATATGTGTGCGCACGCACGCTCGTGCCGTGCGCTGATAATCGCTGCTCTTATTTCCGGGGGAGACGAGAGGCGGGGGAGATGCCACTAATACATTGACACGTTCCTGCATCACAGTGACTTTGTGTTGTTTTACCCACAAGAAAATGTGTAAACCTTTTGTTCAGGGGACAAAAGGCACAGAGTGGACGATCCAGAAACACAGGCTCAGTTGATTTGACACGAACGGCGCATCAGTCCTCCTCGGAGCTCTCAGCGAATGAGGGGGAGGAGGGGGGGAGGGGGTTATATAACCCAAAACCACCACAGTCGAGCGCTAAACAGCATCTCACTTTTGATTTTCTTTTTTTTCTTTCTGAAATTCTAACATTGCAGATGTGTAACAACAACACATCTTTAGGATGAGTTCAGGAGGGAGGGTGTTGTGTCTGTTATAACCCATATAACTCTGTATGATAGCAGGGACAATCGTGCTGTATATATAATAGAAGTACTGTATTGATCCAGAGGGAAATTCAGCCATATACCGTATATATATATATATATATTAGTGGTGGGACTCGGTTAAAAAAAAATCGATTAAATTCGAGACTTTATAGTTAATTAATCTAAATTAATCGCATTTCAAACGCATATCAATATTTTATGCGAAAGGCGAAATTTTCAATCAATGAATATACATTATACATACGTTTAAGCAGCAACATCTTGTTTATTAGCTACTACACAGACCAACAGATCAATGCAATTTTTAACAAAGTGCAGACATTTTAGGAATTATATATATATAACGCAACGGACCTTTTGTAAACTCAGGCACTTAAAAAGTAAAACACAGTACGTCCCCAAGGACTTCAAAATTGCGAGAGTGACCCCTCTGCACAAAAAGGGCAGCAAATTAGACCCAGGCAACTACCGCCCTGTTTCTATTCTTACCTCCATCTCGAAAGTCATGGAGAAAATAGTCTACGAACAGGTCGAAAAGTACCTGGCGGAAAAAAATCGAATCTACGAATTCCAATCTGGCTTCAGAACGTCCCACTCCACTGACACATGCCTCCTCTATTTGAACGACCACATCAAACAAGAGGTGGACGCGGGCAAATACTGCGGCATGGTCATGCTGGACCTACAAAAGGCCTTCAACACTGTCAATCACTCCATTCTAATGGACAAGCTAAAAGCAATTGGTTTTGATAGCTTATCAGTGAGCTGGATGCAATCCTACCTGGAGGGGAGAGAACAGATGGTAGAGGTAAACGGTACTCTATCCCCCCCCCTCACAGTGAGCTGTGGTGTTCCACAAGGAAGCATACTAGGACCGCTACTCTTCCTAATTTATGCAAATGACATGTCGTCAGCCTGTGACTGCAACTTGTTCCTGTTTGCGGACGACTCAGCCCTGCTGGTCTCTGACAAGAACAAGTTGCAGGTTGAAAAAACCCTCAGCTCGGAACTAGGCAAAATCTGCATATGGCTCGCTGATAACAAACTATCATTACACATGGGCAAAACAGAGTCCATTCTCTTCGGTTCAAATAACAAACTCAACAAGACCGACGGCTTCTCAGTTACAGTGGGTGACAATATTGTCACAAGGAAAGACGAAATTACCTACCTGGGTTCCATCCTAGAGGCAAATCTTTCCTGTGACAAAATGGCATCCAATGTAATAAAAAAAGTCAACCACCGAACTAGATTCCTGTACCGGATCTCCTCTCTGGTAAACAAGAATACCCTGAAGACTCTGGCAGGAGCACTCATTCAAGGGTACTATGACTATGCGTGCACCTCATGGTACCAAAGCACCTCAAAGACTACTACTTGACCTGAACCCCACAACCCACCTCACCCCTGCCCACTTTGACAACCTAGGATGGCTTAGAGTAGATGACAGAGTACAGCAACTTGCAATGGGCCTGGTCTACAAGATACACTATACGACCGGTGTGCCCATGTACATGTCAAAATACTTCCCAAAGGTCAGTGAATACCACAACCACTACACCAGAGGAAGCTCAACAAATCATGTTAAACCCAGATTCGGCTCAAACAAGGGACTAAACACGTTTCGCAATTATGCCACAACAATGTGGAACGCCCTACCCAAAGCTGTAAAGGAATGTGAATCCCTGCCCACATTCAAAACCGCTCTTAAAGAGCACCTACGGGAGGCTGCAATTCGAAACTGGCCACCGTAAATGCCCAAAACCCCCACCACCTCCTAATAGACAGTCTCCTCCCCACCGCATGTATATATTCCCTCCCCGCCGTATGTATATTTCTCTCCCACCCACCCACCCCCCCCTAATGTACAGTCCCCTCCCCATATGTATATACTCTGTCAGGATCTAGGGGTAACAGTACTGTATATTGGAATACCGTTTATGTCACAAATGTATCAGTACTAAATACCTATATGTCCCTATGCCATAAATGTCATGTATGTTGTGTATGTCATAAATGTCTATATGAACTGAAAATGGGGGACCCTGATGGAAACAAGACAAACGTCTTTCTCAGGTCTGCATCCCCTTAACAATTGTATGTATTGAGCCGTACTGTATTGTACCCATTCTGCAATCTGTTAAATAAAGTTTTCATTCATTCATTCATTCAAGTACATTCCAGAACAGTTGACCATTGGAAAAAAACATCTTGATTGATCTCAATTTCTCTTATTTTTTTAATATTCTGATGAACAAACCAGACTAAGAAATGGTTGTCTCTGCTCTGTGGAGTGTACTGTACTGTACTACCATAGTGTCCACCATAGTTGGGAGGCCAAAATGATTTCCGTTGCGGTGTATAATGACAACAAATATGAATCCAAATTATTGGAATTCTAGAATGCATGTGACAGGGCCCAGCTGTTCTGGTGTTCAACAGACTCCCAATGTGTTCTGATTGGACATTATGTCTGCCCTGCTCACACTTAGGTTAATGTCTCAACCCCGTGACTCAGAAGCACTGCCTTCGTCTTCCCCCTGAGTCTTTTCACAGGGGTCCGGGCTGGAGGGGGGAGGGAGGAAGGGAGGGAGGGAGGGAGGGAGGGAGGGAGGGAGGGAGGGAGGAAGGGAGGGATGAGGGGGGGAGGGAGGGGGAGAGAGAGAGAGAGAGAGAGAGAGAGAGGGGGACAGATGATACAGAGAGAGAGAGAGAGAGCGATAGATAGATACAGTAGATAGAGAGAGAGATAGATGGATACAGTAGATAGAGAGAGAGAGAGAGAGAGAGATATGGATACTAGGGCTGAGGAGGCTGTGCAAACTGCAATGGAATACGGGGCATCTCTCTCTTTACCTAATATTTGTATTCTATCCTGACATTTTTCAGTTAGAAGGGCAGTCTATATGCGTAACATAAAAAAAAGAATAAAAAAAAATATATATGTAAAGGGAACTTTTTTATGAGGCTCAAAAGGGCAGGTGCTCAAGCACCCCTTGGGCTCTATGTGTGCACATGCCTGCTACTGGCTAGCAGAGGAGAAAATGGGAGTCTGAGAGGCAGGGTGTTGAAAGACAATGATCAGCGTTTATTCAACATCCAAGAAGGCTAACATACAACTGTGTTTACTAACTCCAACCGGGACTATTGCCGCTTTTCCACTGCATGTTAGTATCAACTCGATTCAACTCCGGTAAGGTTATAGTCGAGAAGGTTGGAAGGTACCACACGCTAAATTGTTCGTGCGGACCCCCCCCAACCCATAGACGGTTCCAACTCACCGAATTACATTAATCCACCACAGTTTCACAATAATTACTGTGTTTCACTCAATATTTAAATAATGTTAGTCTAAATAAATGTAGACAGACAATGTACGTATTTTAAAAATAGAATAAACAGAGCAGTGTTGTTTTGAAACAGTACAGTGTGTGTTAGTTTGATTTATGCTGCATTTTATATTGATGGCCTTCTAATTAGTTTGTTTATTTATTTTAAATAACAGTGACACTTTTCCTTTTGATAAGAAATCCAGCCATATTCGTTTCATTCGTATTTCAAATACTGCACTTTAATTTCAAGTGGAAAACTAATCTTTCCATTAACCCATTCGAGGCCAACCCGGAGATAACTCGCCATGCTCTGGGCGCCAAACCCGAGAAATCTCGGGTTTTAATCGATATTTCTTTGATTCGCTATATCCATAAATTTTTCATCCATCTAGCCTGACGTTATCATTGGGAATGGGTCTGAGCTCGCAAAGGGCAAATACTGCCGCCAATCGTCTCCCGGATGGTATTGCACATCATTGGAATCCCTCTGGCTGGGGTTGTGCATCAAAAAGAAAGGCCGGTCCAGGTTTTCCTTCTCGGGCATGCAGTATCGTTATAACAGATGGACTGGGTACAATCTGAGCAGCGTGGATTATGTGTTTTGGATATATAACGTTGGATCAATAAACGCGATCAATATTTGGAATGGCGATCAGGAATTGGATTAATCTTTTTGCAGGACATCAGATGTGAGGTAAGGACTCTATGTTACCAATCGTGGGTTAATCAGATGTTTCTTTCACAGCGATCACAATGTGTCTGTGTGTGTGTGTGCCGTTGCGAATCTGATTGGCCACTGACGTTTCTGGTCATGTGACATGTGCACCAATCGTGTGACTGCAAGTTCTTTAGACGATTAAGCTTAGGCACTCTTTCGAAGTTGGTTAAGGTTAGAGTTTGTCTTAGAGTATGGCGATAGAGCGTGACGGCAACTTCTTTCGCCGGTTAAGCTTAGGCACTCTTTCGAAGTTGGTTAAGGTTAGAGTTTGTCTTAGAGCATGGCGATAGAGCGTGACGGCAACTTCTTTCGCCGGTTAAGCTTAGGCACTCTTTCGAAGTTGGTTAAGGTTAGAGTTTGTCTTAGAGCATGGCGATAGAACGCCAGGTGCTTTGCAGGCTGTTCGACGCGGAAATGGGCAAAGACACAGCTTGTCACGCTATTGGGCGCACATGTCACATGACCAGAAACGTCAGTGGCCAATCAGATTCGCAAATCGCACAACTGCGTTGGGTAAAGCATACACGCGACCAGGGCACGGATAAGCGATTTTTCAGCCCGCTTCTGTATCGTGCATGAGGACACATATACTATCGATAATCTAGCGTTTATTTGGAAACTATTCATGAATCAGCCGAAAAAATTACAACGTGTTTTGTGTATTCCACTAAAGGGCTATTATCGCGTCTTTCTCTGGAATTACTAGAAATCACAAACTATACTCATATTCAAAACGGTATCAAACGGAAATGTACCCATGAAAAAACAATCCGTTTTGTACATGTTGACTGCAAGCAACTCATTGATAAGCGACATGTGTATTAGACCCATATATAATTTAAGATATATTCTAAGCACTCGCAAGTAAGTCATATCCTCCATTGGATAAAGCATTGGCACTAAAGGGTCACAGCGCCCTCTGCTGTTGGCGCCGGAAGTGTTAAGAAGTGACAATCAGGGAATTTAAACATTGTTTTTTTGTGTTTATTTTAACACTTTGAGTGCCAACGACAAGATACTTTTTTATTAGCGATTTCCATTCATATTTCATCAATCTAGCCTCCCGTTACCACTGGAACTCTCTCTGAGCCCCCTATCGTCTCTCCCTGTGGTACTGCACCCCTTTGGATTAGACTGAATGAAACACATGGGGGGGGGGAAATCCTACTTCCTCATTTTACTTCTCAGGCAAGTCACCCGAGACGATCGGATCCATTGTGGAGCCTCAGAACAGCGTGGAATCTGTGTTTCGACCACTTAGCGTTGGATCAATAAACGCGATAGATATTTGGAATGGCGATCAGGAATTGGAATAATCTTTTTGGAGAACATCTGATCTGAGGTAAGGAATCTATTTTACCAGTCTTAGGATAATCAGAGCTTTTTTCACAGAGATATCAACGTGGGCCCTATGTGTGTGTGTTTGCTGATCAGGAAATAAGATAATCGATTTTTTAGCCCGCTTCTATAGCGTGCATAAGTACACATAATTATACTATCGATAATCTAGCGTTTATTTGAAAACTATTCATAAATAGGCCGAAAAATTACAAGTTTTTTGTGTATTCCAGTATATTCCAGTAAAGGGCGTTTATCACAGAATCTTCTGAAATCTTCTGGAACTTTCATAAAACGAGCGTTTTTCAAAATGGTATAAAACGGAAATGAACCGATTAAAAAAAAATCCGTTTCGACAATGTTGACTGCAAACAAGTCATTGATAAGCGACGGTCATATTATACACATAGCCATAATTTAAGATGTCGTTTATGCGTTCGCAAATATGAGAGCGCTATCATTGAAGTGGGAGTTGGCACGCAACGGGGTTCTGGGGCACCCGACCTCCGGCACGGAAAGTGTTAAATAAAGGAAAGTCTAGTGCTGGTTGAGCGCACTTTATGTTGATGGCCTTTGTCTATAATGTGGCCACAAAAATAGAAAGGTTTAATTATTTTGTTTGTTTGCACTAAGTTAATACTTTGGCAAATGTAGCCTATATTTATCAGTCAGTTCGGTCTTTGTGTCCCAAACATTATTTAAAGGGGAACTATCTTATAAATGGCCTTTTTCAGTGTTTACCATTGTTTCTTAGCTATGCGGACTTATATTAATAGGATCTATGTCTCTAATTCTCATATTGGCACATTCTTCCAATTCTCCTCTCACAATATTCACCCTCACTGAACTGAGTCATCTGAAAATGTGCATATCTGTGATGTCAGAGATTTCTCAGCTGCATAATAATGTGGCAGTTGATGTGGCAGTTGGCACCAGGCCACACAGTGGTTGGAGCCCAGCCTCAAAACGGCTTAAGATCTTGAGGTAGAAAAATGCGGTTTTTGAGTACTTGATTAGAAATACAAAACAATGCATTTTTATATATTTTTTTAAACCTAGGTGTTCCATAGACTCACAGGAATTGTGTAAAAGTGCCCAAATAGTCAAATAAATAGTAAAATAGTTCCCCTTTAACGCAAACCGCTGTAAACCTTTTTTTTTCTTTTCAAATAAATGAGAAGCATGTTTACATTTTTGGAGTGTTACATTTTTTTTATAAAAAAAAACAACGTATATATCGAACCGAACCTAAAACCGTGACCACAAAACTGTGATACGAACCGAACCGTAGATTTTGTGAACCGTTCCACCCCTAATGGATACAGTAGAGAGAGAGAGAGAGAAGACGCAGAAGCACTGCCTCCTTCCCCCTGGGTCTCTTCATGGGGTCTGGTTGCGTAAAACACCCATGTACTTAAACCTCTCCTCCTCACACCACATGTCTGTCCAGACCACCGGAACTATTCTCTCACGTCTTCGCCTGATCGGCGCTCCTGCTAGATCCACTGATAGGAGGACAGTGGCTCAGGAGGTAGACCAGTCGTCTGGTAATCCGGAGGTACCCGGTTCGATTTCTGCTCCTCCCGGGCAGCGTGTCGAAGTGTCCCTGAGCAAATACACTTAACCCCTAATTGCTCCCGATGAGCAGGTTGGCACCGTGCATGGAGGTGGTTTTGGTTGGCGCCGTGGATGCATTGATGGGTCAGAAGGGATATTTTGTATTCAGTCCGGGTGGTGATGGGGAGCCAGCGAAGTTAGTGGAGGATGGGTGTGATGTGGTCGTGTTTACGCACTCTCATCAGGATCCTAGCAGCGCTGTTCTGAATGTATTGGAGCCTCTGGAGACTCTTGCTAGGATTCATTGACCTCTACGGGTTATGTTAAAGTGGTATGTGGTCCAGTTATGCTGCTCTGAGTAAAGGTTGTGTTAAAGTGGTCTGTCTGCTGCTTTGATTACGTCCTCTTGAAGTTGTCAGGCTTCAAATGTAAATGTATATAATCTTCATAGATTTTTGCCATGTTTTCTATGCAAAATATCTTTCCTTCAAAGTAACTAGTAACAGATGGGTTCAGATAAATGTAGTGGAGTAAAAAAAAATAAAAGTACATTATTTCCTTTGAAATGTAGTGGAGTTAAAGTTCCCTAAAATGGAAATACAAGTAGCTCGAACTTGTACTCGAGTACAGTACTTGAGTAGAAATACTTAGTTACTTTGATGTGACGGCCAGGGAAGTGGGCCTGCAGAGGCTGTGCAGCTGCTTGCGGCCCCAGAGGGCTCTTCTCCGGAGGGATGTTTGTGCCTGTAGCCCGGGGCGACACATGGCAGTGGGACGACAGGAGACTTTAACCTTGGTCTGATCTGACGGTGGCTCCAGTCAGCTCAGCCCCCCTCCCCCCCCCGCTTCCTGACAGGCGCTGAACAGCCACCGCCCTCTGCCAGCCCCGCTCAGGGGGTCCTAGGGGAGGACCTGCACCGAGCCCCAGGCTCCTGCTCTCTGCTCTCTGTTTGTTTACTCCTACGTGGGGGAGGAGGATGGAGGAGAGAAGGAGGGAGGAGTTTGGAGGAGAGAGGAAGGGAGGAGAGAGAGAGGGAGGGAGGGAGGAGAGAGAGAGGGAGGGAGGGACTGGGGAGGAGGATGGAGGGGAGAGGTAGGGAGGAGGTTGGAGGAGAGAGGGAGGGAGTGGGGGAGGAGGATGCGGGGGAGAGGGATGGAGGTAGATTGAGAGATGGAGGGATGTAGAGATAGATGGAGGGATGGTGGGAAGGAAAGAGGGGGAGGTGGGACGGAGAGAGGGAGACGTGGGAATAGACGGATCTCTGGTCCAGGCAGAGGCATTGATCAGCCCCCCCCCCCCCCAATCTTTTGCCCGCTGCTGGTGGATATGGAGATGAGATCACAGGCCCCATCAGTCTGCCCGGCGCGCGTGTCGTCAGGGAATACGATGATCGATTCAGCAGCGCTGTCGATATCGGGTCCGCGGCGCTGACTTGTCAGCAGGGCCGTAGCCAGGGTTTAGAAATTAGGGAGGTCCATTTTTTTTTTTTGGCCCAGACCGGCCCACTATAATCGGTCGGACACCACCCAGCCAGGGTTTAGAAATTAGGGAGGTCCATTTCTGGCTTGACTAGACATAAGGAGAGAGAGATATGATTACAATGAACTGGTACATTCAGGTCCAGAATTGTTGGAATTCCCTGACAAAGATGTGCAAAAAGCTGTACAATTTAAACAATACCATACTGTAAATTAGTGGTCTGCAAGGGCCTTGAAATGAAGCCCGTGCCCTGCCCGAGCCCGTGAACTTAAGGCCCTGCCCGAAAATAAGCCCGACTGTAAATAATATTTTAAGCCCTAGCCCGCGTGAAAACCAGAAAAAAAATTATTATTATTATTATTTGTTTTAAATATTCGAAACACGGTTTTATATGAACTTAATAAATAAACAAAAACGAAAATGTCCAATAGGTCTAACTAAATAACACATATCATGCTGAAAACTAACAACCATTCTATAGCCTGATTCGCTCTTATTAGAATATTAAATTATTTTTTTGTTTTAAATATTCTAAACACTTTATATATTAACACTTTGACTGCCGGGAGCCGTCTTTAGACGTCTTTGCTGGCCATGCTAAAGTTGCCGGGGGACGCTGTAAGTTGTCCTTATATCAATATTTCAAAAATCTGCGATCGGATCCATAATCTGCCTCCGCTGGCCTGAGAACCACCAGCAGGACCCACTGAGCTCTCTGGCGGTTCAGGAGCGCCATCTGGTGGCCGATCGCGCAACTGCTTAACAGGAAGCGCTGTAGAGGTTTTGCTAAATGTCCGTATTGCTTCCGGCCACTCGGGATAGCTTCCGGCACTGTAGCTCGTCACTCTACACAGCGATCGATTGCCAATAACTCGATAAACAACATGATTTGGACGTATATACCATTATACAAGCTGGAGATGGACCGGGTAATAATATATCCCATAATGATAAAATTTCTACTCGACGATGATCGCCCAACGGCGCGCGGATACTGGGGTGAGTTTCAGCGTGTAACGTTACCGTCTTCGATAATAACTGATATTATCAACATTTGACCCACATTAGATGATTGGTATAACGCTGCCCACGGAATTATAAACGCCCCCTCGCCCATCCGGTCAACATCAGATGACGTGTAGTAACTTCTAGAACCACGTCCAGTTGAAATCTTTTATCTCGCATCGATTGCTATCAAACTGTATTTCATCATCAATATAATGCATTTGGAGCTATAAATCAAGTTCTGGAGAAAGCTGCAGAAAACGATAAAAACATACTTATACTTTAGACCATATTTTACTATGAATATGTGAATGAAAAAGTTTAACGTTGCTACACAATGAACAATACATATAGGACTTTGAATGGGCCCTAATAATGGCAATGTAGCAATAGAATTTAAAAAGTTATAGCCCTGCAAAGAAGGGGACTTTCTCCATAGACAAATAGCGCTGGCAATCTATGGTATATCATGAATTTAACCTTAGGCAGCCAAAGTGTTAACTTAATAAATAAACAAAAACGAAAATGTCCAATAGGTCTGCCTAAATAACGCATATCGGCTGAAAACTAAGAAGCATTTACATAGCCTGATTTGCTCTTATTAGAATGCCGTCCCAGTGCTCACACGGCAGCCTCGTAAAACGTATTGAAGGCTATAGAATCTTCTTTGACACACACACACACACACACACACACACACACACACACACACACACACGACACAATAGCCTACTCAGTCACTATACAAACAAACAGAAAACAGACATCAGATTTCGAGCAGAGCAACATAATGAAAGCACAACAGAACAGGGCAGCAGCGACCCAGCAAATAATAAACATCACTCACCATCACTTCGCTGTTGACGTCAGCAACGCGTTGAACAACGTTAACAAAACTTCGCCAACCGGCTACATACATCCGAGAACAAATTAAAACGTTCGCCAACTGCAGGGGAGGAAATTAGGCCACTTTACTCGCCAAATGCGAGTATTTTTTAGGTTTGGCGAGTGATTCATGAAGACCACTCGCCAGTCTGGCGACTAGTAAACAAAACAAAAAAAAACATTCTGCAATCACGGTCACTGGCAAACGGTGCACGTCTCCTGAGTGCTCGCTTTAGTTGACAGTGCCACAAGAGCACTGCACAAGACCCGCGGACATATAGAATGTTTAATAAAAGTTCCCGCAGTACTGGCCAACCCGCGGCGGACATATATAATGTTGAATAAAAGTCCTGCGGTACTAGCCATCAGTCAAGGGAGCACTCGCAAACGGATAACGTTAAACACAGCAGAAGATGGAAAACAGACAGACTGACCAACGGGGAACTACATCCAACCCTAGTACAACCCTCGAGTATAAGGCAAGGACACATTTAAATCACAGAGGTGTATGTTAGTCTATTTGAACAGTATACAGTAGTTAGCTTCTAGTTAGCATTTTAGCTATATAGCTGCTTGCTAGCTAACGTTAGCCCTGTGTGTGTGTGTGCTCAAAGCAGCCAGCCCCATGTTAGCTAGGTGTATTTGTTATGACTATAATGTTTCCAAAAACGCACCGGACTACGACGTAAGGTTACATGTTTTATTGCATGCTCAACCAGTGCACAACAACACACCAACCGAACTGACGATACCACAACACTGACTGTATTTCACAGCCCTGTCGTCCAGCCCACCGTGCCGTCTTAAAGGCACAGTGAACACCGTTGTGATGCCTACCCAGATGCATACACAACATTGACGCGGCTTGACAACCGAGGTTCAAAGTTAACTTGATTGATTGATTGAAAACTTTATTAACAGATTGCAGAATGGGTACAATACAGTACGGCTCAATTCTCAATACACACAATTGTTAAGGGGATGCAGACCAGAGAAAGACTTTAGTCTGGTTTACATCAGGGTCCCCCATTTTCAATTCATCATAACATATGACATACACGACATACAGATAGACAGTACTGCTACATCTATACATTTCACATCTATCTATACAACATACTTCAGGTTTTTTCTTTCACTGCCCAACCCAGTCCAACCCAGCATCTTTCACTGCCCAGTTCAGCCCAACCCAGTCCAGAATAGATCCCTCTTTCATGTTAATATGTTTTATGCTAATATTGTGAAGAGTAGAGACACTGTTATTAATGTTTTATGTTAATAAATATTTTAAAGAGTAGAGACACGGTGTGATTATTACTAAAGATTGAAAATCAATTTAGACGAAGACATACAAAGAAGTAATTATCACAATTAGCGATTTTTTTTGGCTGGTAAAAAATCTGTTTGGCTGGTAAAAAAAATCAGCTACTCGCCAGTTGGCTGGTAAGCCAAAAAGTTAGTTTCCTCCCCTGGCCAACTGGCTATATTCCAACACAACCAATCGAGTTGTCCCCTGAGTTCTCCCTGCGCGCTGCGGTAATTACATCCAAATGTTTCTCTGATGACAGCTTGCGCGAAAGACAAAACGAAACTTAAGGAAAACGAAGGTTATCCTATAACCCTAGTTATATGAGGGAAAAAAAAGAAAAAAGAAAAGAAAAGCGTTGGTGCCCGGGCCCGGCCGAGCCCGAATTATTTATTAAAAAAAAAGCCCTACCCAGCCCGAACCCGCCGGGCCGGGCCCCGTCGGGCCTGGGCAAGGTTGCAGTGCACTACTGTAAATGAACAAATAGTTGTTTATTCAATTAATGCATGGAGCTGTTCCATTTTATACTAACTTCATTCATCCATTCATTAATTTGGTACTAACTACTCAGTTCATACAGATTTCAAGTATCCAAATATCAATGATGAATATTGCATAAGGTTTACACAGTTAATAGATCACCTGTTTGTTTTATATTCATGCTCAGAGAGGAGTAATAGTTAGATCTTTGTATGTGTATATGGCAATTAAATCAATGGTGTGCTTGTTTGTTACAGCCGGCCACTAGGGGGCAGCGTCTCATTAGTAGTGCTGATCAGCTTAGATGTGACGGTCACTCACAGACAGTAACGTGGGCTTATTTTAGCCAACGCGATGCTGACCAAATAACGTTATGATTCATATTATTATCGACATCACCATGGCAGAGATGGCACACACAAACTACCTCAGGTTCCTCCTCCAGCTCACTGTCCCTCCTCGGCCCTTCTGCCTGGCTGGCTACCTGAGGCTGTGTTGAACTTGTTGCTGCACTAGTATTATTGTGGATGACGACATTGAAGCAGCAAACATGTCTGTGATTTTATTATATTTTTCAGCATCCACCTCTAGTTTTCTGATTTTTTCCGCCGGCAATTTCTCCGCACCCCCTTTACGTTTGTTCTGTTTCTCCATTCTTTCCTGTTTCCGCATCTGTTCTTCTCACACGAGAAACAGGTGAGAGAGGGGGGGGGGGCTTATTAAGAGATGTGATTGGGCCGCAGCATAATGGGCCGCTGTTCCCAGCCTAGTGGGGGAGGGGCTTAGTAAGATATGTAATTATTGGGCCGGCCCAGTGTCAGTCAGTACCAAATGGGCCGGTCGTTGACCAAACGGCCCACGCGCAAATAGTTACCGAGGTCCGGACCTCAGTGACCTCATAGCTGGCTACGGCCATGCTTGTCAGCTTTCAGCATCGTCAGCTTTCTTCCGCTGAAGGAGACAAAGTATCGGAGGCCGATGGATGTTCAACAAACTAATGCTCTTTATTCACACAATTAAAACCAGCGTTCATCAGGGTGACATGTGACATCTCCACCCTGTAGCCCTGGTTGAAGGCATGTTGTCGAACACGTCAGGGGGTAGTATGTGTAGTGTAGTATGTGTAGTGTAGTATGTGTCGTGCAGTACGTGTAGTGTAGTATGTGTAGTGTAGTATGTGTAGTGTAGTATGTGTAGTGTAGTATGTGTAGTGTAGTATGTGTAGTGTAGTGTAGTATGTGTAGTGTAGTATGTGTAGTGTAGTATGTGTAGTGTAGTGTAGTATGTGTAGTGTAGTATGTGTAGTGTAGTATGTGTAGTGTAGTATGTGTAGTGTAGTATGTGTAGTGTAGTATGTGTAGTGTAGTGTAGTGTAGTGTAGTATGTGTAGTGTAGTATGTGTAGTGTAGTATGTGTAGTGTACATTTACATTTACATTTAGTCATTTAGCTGACGCTTTTATCCAAAGCGACTTACAAGTTCTGTACGACAAGCCATCAGGAAGGGCACAACTCTATCAGCTGAGCAACAATGTTCATCAAAGTGTTGAGTGCTACAGTGTAGGTTAGTTTATTAGGACAAGTGCATGACAGTACGGTTAGTTAGGGTTAGATTTTTTTTTTTTTTTTTTTTTTTTTTTTTTATTCAGATAATGGTTGAAGAAGTGCGTCTTTAGTCGACGGCGAAAGATTGGACGTGATTCGGCTGTCCTAACTGGGGTGGGTAGTTCATTCCACCATTGTGGGGCAAGGACTGAGAATAGGCGACTTCTCTTTGATGACCCTCCCGGAGCTTGGATAGGAGTAGGTCTGAGGCGGCCAGAAGATGCAGAGCGTAGGGGTCTTGAGGGTGTGTAGTTAGAGACCATTGACCGGAGGTAGGCGGGAGCGGTTCCCTTTGCCGCACGGTATGCTAGGTCGAGGGCCTTGAAGCGGATTCGTGCAGCAATGGGGAGCCAGTGCAGGTCCCTAAGAAGTGGGGTGACATGGGCCGACTTCGGTAGGTTTGAGATCAGGCGGGCCGCTGCGTTCTGAATGAGTTGAAGAGGCTTAGTGGCAGTGGCCGGGAGGCCAGCGAGCAGTGCATTGCAGTAGTCGAGGCGGGAGATGACTGTTGATTGGACGAGGAGTTGGGTGGCTTCTTTTGTCAGGAAGGGGCGTATCCTTCTGACGTTGCTCAGGAGGAATCGGCAGGTTCTGGTCGTCGCTGCGATGTGAGCAGAGAAGTTCAACTGGTCGTCGAGGACAACACCAAGGTTCTTGGCGGTCGGGGACGCAGTCACAGCTGCATTCTCGACTGTGATTGAAAGGTCGGTTAGGGGGGAGGATTTGGCCGGCAGGTGGAGCAATTCTGTTTTGCTTAGGTTCAGTTTGAGGTGGTTGGACGTCATCCAGGCTGAGATGTCGGACAGACAGGCCGAGATCCGCACAGAGACGTGGATATCTGAGGGAGGGAAGGAGAGGAAGAGTTGAGTATCGTCGGCATAACAATGGTAGGAGAAGCCATGAGACGTGATAATGTTACCCAGTGATTTAGTGTAGAGGGAGAAGAGAAGGGGTCCTAAAACCGAGCCCTGGGGGACACCCGTCCGCAGGGGGCGGGTGGCCGACAGGGTCCCTCTCCATGACACTTGGTAGGAGCGGTCATTGAGGTATGATGACAGCCATGTCAGCGCAGAGCCAGCCACTCCCATTCCTGCGAGGGCCGCAAGGAGGATCTGGTGGTTGACTGTGTCGAAGGCTGCAGATAGATCTAGGAGAATCAGGACAGAGGAGAGGCCTTTCGCTTTTGCTAAGTGAAGTGCCTCTGTGACCGCAATGAGGGCTGTCTCTGTGGAGTGACCAGTCCTGAAGCCTGACTGATTAGGGTCTAGGAGGTCATTCTGTAAGAGATAAGTAGTAAGTTGGTTGGATACAGCACGTTCAAGTGTTTTAGAAAGGAAGGAGAGAAGAGAGACAGGACGGTAGTTGCCTATGACGGTAGGGTTCAGGGTTGGTTTTTTTATGAGCGGCGTGACTCTGGCTTGTTTTAGGGAGGTGGGGACCACCCCCAAGTTGAGTGAGGAGTTGATGGTTGCAGTTAGGAATGGGAGGATGTCTGGTGCTATGGTCTGGAGGAGTGGGGAGGGTAGCTGGTTCAGCTGGCAAGTAGTCGGACGGTTTGACGTTACCAGTGTCAGGGTCTCTGCTTCTGTAATGGGAGAGAAAGATGACAGAGTGAAGGATGAGGTTCTCGATTCAGCATTTGGAATGGGTGGGGGTTGGGAGAAGGAGCTGCGGATGTTCTCCACTTTTTCCTCAAAGAAGATCGCAAAGTCTTCGGCAGAGAAAGATGAGGGAGGGGGGGGTGGGGGGGGAGTGAGGAGGGAGGACATGGTAGCATGCAGTTTGCGAAGATTCCTGGCAGAGGCCTCGATCCTATGGTGGAAGAAAGAAGCTTTGGCATTAGTGATGGTTTTGGAGAATGTTAACAAGAGGTTGTGATATGTGTCGATGTCAGCAGTGAGGCGTGACTTTCTATACTTCCTTTCAGCTGCTCTCAGGACCTGTCTTTGTTCTCTCACTGGATCTGTCAGCCATGGACTGGGTGGGGAACGGCGGGCAGGTTTCTCAACGAGGGGACAGAGCTTGTCGAAGGAGGTTGCAAGGGCTGAAAGGAGGGTGGAGGTTGCCATCTCTGTGGAGAGAGCAGAGAAGGTGTCACTCAGAGGTAGAGCGGATAGTATGTCAGAGGAGAGGGTGGAGGGGGATAGGGAGGGCAGGTTGCGTCTGAGTGAGACTGTTTGAGTTGGGGTGAAGACCTTTTGGTTAAGCATGAGAGTTAGTGAGAAGGATATGAAGGAATGGTCAGATACATGTAGGGGAGTTACCGTGGTGTTAATGATGCTGGAGTTACGGGAAAATATGAGATCCAAGGAGTTGCCTGCTTTGTGGGTGGGAGGCATGGCAGTGGGAGTCAGGTCAAACGATTGTAGGAGGGAGACTACTATGACTGACTGAGATGAGTCAGGCAGGTTGAAGTCGCCCAGTAGAAGGAGAGGGGTACCATCTTCCGGTAAGGAGCTAAGAAGCATGTCCAGCTCATCTGTGAAGTGATCGAGTGTACCTGGAGGGCGGTAGAGTGTAACAATGGTGAGATTGAAAGGATTAGAGACAGATACTGCATGATATTCGAGAGAGGAGAGTGACAGTTCTGGGAGTGGTGTTACGTTTGTAGCCCATGAAGGAGATGTCATGAGGGCAGTGCCTCCACCCCGTCTGGAAGGTCGAGGTGTGTGAGTGAAGTTATAGTTTGTAGATAATGCTGCAGGTGTTGATGAGTTATTGGGGGTTATCCAGGTCTCAGTTAGAGCCAGGAGCTGCAGATTTAGACTATGGGCGTAGGCAGTAATGAAGTCAGCTTTCTTGACTGCTGATTGACAATTCCATAAGCCTCCCCGTACTGTGACAGGTGTATTAGTGGCTGTAGGAGGGTAGGAGAGATTAGCCGGGTTGCTAGCAAACTGGCGTGGATGGGTAGAGTCAGTTCTGGAGGAGCAGATTGTGGATATAGGTATGAGACACATTGTATTGTCAAGAGTGGCAGGGAGGAAGTAGAGAAATAGCAGTGTGGGAGGGAAATATAGGATTATGGTGTACTTAGCACTGGGTGGATCGGTGGATCCATCGGCGGTGAACTCCAGGAAAACTCCTCCTCTTTGTCCCTCTTCGTTTCTCGACGCTTCGCTGACGCTACACCAGCAAGCCTTTAAATCACTATCACTAATTAGTGCTGTCTTAACACCTGGCCCTTAATGGGGGCACTTAACTAAACAAAATGGCCGTTTTAAACACGCCCCTTTAATCAAGTCAGCTGGTTCCTCACTTTTAAGATTCACTAATAAACTTAAAATGGCTTACCCTAGTTTTCAGTATAAAGCAATGTTTCTCAGTGAGTGTGTCCTGTCCTTCCTTAACAGAGCCCAGTACAGAGTGTAGTATGTGTAGTGTAGTGTAGCATGTGTAGTATGTGTAGTGTAGTGTAGTATGTGTAGTGTAGTGTAGTGTAGTGTAGTATGTGTAGTGTAGTATGTGTAGTGTAGTATGTGTAGTGTAGTGTAATGTAGTGTAGTATGTGTAGTGTAGTGTAGTATGTGTAGTGTAGTGTAGTGTAGTGTAGTATGTGTAGTGTAGTGTAGTGTAGTATGTGTAGTGTAGTGTAATGTAGTGTAGTATGTGTAGTGTAGTGTAATGTAGTGTAGTATGTGTAGTGTAGTGTAGTATGTGTAGTGTAGTGTAGTATGTGTAGTGTAGTATGTGTAGTGTAGTATGTGTAGTGTAGTGTAGTGTAGTATGTGTAGTGTAGTATGTGTAGTGTAGTGTAGTATGTGTAGTGTAGTGTAGTATATGTAGTGTAGTGTAGTATGTGTAGTGTAGTATGTGTAGTGTAGTATGTGTAGTGTAGTATGTGTAGTGTAGTGTAGTGTAGTATGTGTAGTGTAGTATGTGTAGTGTAGTGTAGTATGTGTAGTGTAGTATGTGTAGTGTAGTGTAGTATGTGTAGTGTAGTATGTGTAGTGTAGTATGTGTAGTGTAGTATGTGTAGTGTAGTGTAGTGTAGTATGTGTAGTGTAGTATGTGTAGTGTAGTATGTGTAGTGTAGTATGTGTAGTGTAGTGTAGTGTAGTATGTGTAGTGTAGTATGTGTAGTGTAGTGTAGTGTAGTATGTGTAGTGTAGTATGTGTAGTGTAGTATGTGTAGTGTAGTATGTGTAGTGTAGTGTAGTATGTGTAGTGTAGTATGTGTAGTGTAGTGTAGTATGTGTAGTGTAGTATGTGTAGTGTAGTATGTGTAGTATGTGTAGTGTAGTATGTGTAGTGTAGTATGTGTAGTGTAGTATGTGTAGTGTAGTATGTGTAGTGTAGTGTAGTGTAGTGTAGTATGTGTAGTGTAGAATGTGTAGTGTAGTATGTGTAGTGTAGTATGTGTAGTGTAGTGTAGTATGTGTAGTGTAGTATGTGTAGTGTAGTGTAGTGTAGTGTAGTGTAGTATGTGTAGTAGGGGTGTAACGGTACGCGGATACGTACTGTACCGCGTCAATGTTGTCCTCCGGTACAGTACGGGCTGTGCACCGTACGATTGCAACGGTGCAGAACCTTTTTTTGCGGAACTTAAATCCCCCCGGCCCCACGTAATTTATCAACAACACTGCGGTCTGCTGTGAGCATTATAAAACAAACGTGTGTTTAACCGACCGTGAATTAAAGTGTCAATGCTGTTTGTCATTTTAACAGCAGATACTTTCTTAAATGCCATCCTCCCAACAGAGCAGTGTGACGGGGAGCTCTGATGGGTTCGCTTGCTGGTGTTAGCATTAGCTGAAGAGCTAGTTTTAGCTTAATCAAGTCAGCTGGTTCCTCACTTTTAAGATTCACTAATAAACTTAAAATGGCTTACCCTAGTTTTCAGTATAAAGCAATGTTTCTCAGTGAGTGTGTCCTGTCCTTCCTTAACAGAGCCCAGTACAGAGTGTAGTATGTGTAGTGTAGTGTAGCATGTGTAGTATGTGTAGTGTAGTGTAGTATGTGTAGTGTAGTGTAGTGTAGTGTAGTATGTGTAGTGTAGTATGTGTAGTGTAGTATGTGTAGTGTAGTGTAATGTAGTGTAGTATGTGTAGTGTAGTGTAGTATGTGTAGTGTAGTGTAGTGTAGTGTAGTATGTGTAGTGTAGTGTAGTGTAGTATGTGTAGTGTAGTGTAATGTAGTGTAGTATGTGTAGTGTAGTGTAATGTAGTGTAGTATGTGTAGTGTAGTGTAGTATGTGTAGTGTAGTGTAGTATGTGTAGTGTAGTATGTGTAGTGTAGTATGTGTAGTGTAGTGTAGTGTAGTATGTGTAGTGTAGTATGTGTAGTGTAGTGTAGTATGTGTAGTGTAGTGTAGTATATGTAGTGTAGTGTAGTATGTGTAGTGTAGTATGTGTAGTGTAGTATGTGTAGTGTAGTATGTGTAGTGTAGTGTAGTGTAGTATGTGTAGTGTAGTATGTGTAGTGTAGTGTAGTATGTGTAGTGTAGTATGTGTAGTGTAGTGTAGTATGTGTAGTGTAGTATGTGTAGTGTAGTATGTGTAGTGTAGTATGTGTAGTGTAGTGTAGTGTAGTATGTGTAGTGTAGTATGTGTAGTGTAGTATGTGTAGTGTAGTATGTGTAGTGTAGTGTAGTGTAGTATGTGTAGTGTAGTATGTGTAGTGTAGTGTAGTGTAGTATGTGTAGTGTAGTATGTGTAGTGTAGTATGTGTAGTGT
>NC_140183.1:59676124-59701124 GCF_963971535.1 Notolepis coatsorum
GGTATGGCGAATATTCTTTACAACTATACATCAATACATCATCCACTGGTTGTCGTCATTACCATATAAAAGTCCCACTTTTCCCAGTACTTCAAACCTTTCTCTTCCTGTAATCTGAGGGTAAAAGTAAGTCTTTCCATTGTGTATATTTCGCCTATAATGGCCAACCATTTTTCTTTTGTTGGAGGTTCTTGTTGATACCAGAGACGCGTGATCGCTTTCTTACTTGCTGCTAAAAATATTTTCATCAAATATCTGTCTCCTCCTACCAATTCCTCAGGTAAGTTACCCAGGTATAAATAGGAGAAGGTCTCCGGTATCTTAAAATTCAATATAACCTGCATGGTGGAGTGAACATCTTGCCAATAACGTTGAATTCCTGGACAATTCCAAAATATATGAGAGTGGTTTGCCTCCCTCTGGCCGCACTGTCTCCAACATGGTTGCTCTATGCCTACTTGTCGGGATTTGATTTTGGGAGTTATGAAGAATCTAGTCAAGTTTTTCCAGCAGAATTCTCTCCATGTTTTTGAATTAGTCGAGCTACATTGAGTTCTGCACATGTTCTCCCATTCGTCTTCTGTTATTTCAATGTTTGATTCCTTTTCCCAATTTGTCTTAATGTAACTTGTGGAGTCAGTTCTGGCCTGAACAAAGCTATTATACAATTTTGACACAGTTTTACTCATCTTGTCCCTGTATGCCTGAATGAATATCTGAATAACACTGTCTATTGGGGTATTGGGCTCAGACCCCTTTACCTCTTTTAGAAAGTACTGGCGTAGTTGTAGGTATCTGAAGAAGTCGTGTTTATCCAAACCGTATGTATCTTTCAAGGTTTGAAAGCTCACAAGTTCTCCATTCTCTACCATTGTGCTGAATGAGGTAATACCTCGGAGAGCCCATTCCTTAAATGTTTGATCATACATTCTTGGTTTAAATCCTAAATCGAAGGCAAACCACCTCAAGATCTTAATCCTTTTTTCTAACTTGAATTGTTTCACAATTTTGAACCATGTCTGTAGGGTGTGTACAATAAATGGGTTTAAGTTTCTATATAGGGTCTTGGCCTGCTGTCTATCACCAATTACTGTCTGGAGTGGTATATCAAGTGATTTCACTTCAATGTCCTTCCACTTCGCTTCGTAGTCCCTTTCACACCAACAGACCAAAGGTCTTATTTGCGCTGCATAGTAATACTCCTTCAGATTTGGGAGGGACATGCCTCCCTTCTCTTTAGGGAGTTGGAGTGTCCGGAACCTAATTCTCGGTTTTTTCCCGCTCCATATGAATCTAGAAATCATCCTGTCCCACTCGTTAAACTGTTTAGCAGGGATTTCCACCGGCAAGGACTGGAAAAGATATAGTAGTCTAGGGACTACGTTCATTTTTACTGAGTCTATTCTGGAGGTGAAATCCAGGGGGGCTAATGACCATCTTTCTATATCTTTTTTAATTTGTGTGTTTAGGGGCTGGTAATTTGCTTCATACAATTTTGTTAAGTCCTTAGTCAGCCTTACTCCCAGATATTTTATGGACTTCATGTTCCAATTTAAATTGTAGTTTTCTTTTATTTCTCTTGGGGGGGTATAGTTATATGTAAGTATCTGTGTTTTTCCTATATTTAGTTTGTATCCCGAATGTTGACCATAGGTTTCAATAAGGTCCATTAGTCTAGGGAGGCTCAGACTGGGGTTTTTTAAGTAAATTAAGACATCATCCGCGTATAATGCTATCTTATGCTCTGTTTCTTTTATATTAATACCTGTTATATTGGGGTCTTCCCTAATTGCTTGGGCTAGCGGTTCAATGAAAATCGCGAACAGGGCGGGGCTACATGGACAACCTTGGCGTGTACCGCGTTCTAGGGCGATCGGATTTGTTAACCGACCGTTTACTTTTATTCTCGCTGTGGGTCTTGTATATAGTGTTTTAAAACACCTAATTGCATCTTCTTTGAATCCTAACCTTTCTAGTACCAAGAATAAATAGTCCCAGCTCACACAATCAAACGCTTTTTCCGCGTCCAGACTTAATAAGGCCGAATAAACGTTGGTTTGTTTAATCTGATTCATAATATGTAGTGTTCGTCTTAAGTTATCCTGGGTTTGGCGACCAGATATAAATCCAGTTTGGTCCGTGCTTATTAGGTCTGGCAAAAACTGTTCTAATCTTTTTGTGATAATGGAGGCGTACAGCTTATAATCCAAATTAAGGATCGATATTGGTCTAAACGAACTACATAATTCCTTATCTTTACCCTCCTTGGGAAGTACTGTTATAGTCGCCTCCCTCCAGGAGGGAGGGGGGATGCCCTCTCTAAGAGTGTAGTTAAATGAGGCCACCAGCAATGGCATGATCTCCTGGCGAAAAGCTTTGTACCATTCTGCTGGAAGGCCGTCACTACCTGGCGATTTGTTAGTTTTAAGATTAGATATTGTCCTGTCTAACTCCTCTATAGTGATTTCTGCAGTCATAATTTTGTTCTGCATTTTGCCAATTGAGGGCAGGTCAAGAGATCTCAGGAATGCAATAGTGGCTTCACTATCTATTTGTGCTGGTTGTGTATATAGGTTTTTGTAGTATGATTCAAAGGCCTTCTCTATATCTCCCAAATTACTGGACACTACTCCAGTTAAGGGATCTTTAATCTTATTAATTGTATTTTGTGTCTGTTGCTTTCGCAACCTTCTGGCCAATAATCTAGTAGCCTTTGGGCCTGATTCATAATATGTTTGACGTAAAAATCTAGATTTTTTCTCAATGTCATCTTTATAGACTTCGTCAATCAATTTTCTTGTTTCCCTAATTTGCTGTAGCAGCTGACTAGTTGGAGTATTTTTATGCTGTTGCTCTATAGATGTCAATTTTTGGGTCAGATCCTGATATTTGCGTTCTTTCGTCTTCTTCAGTGTTGCTGTGATGGCAATCATTTTCCCCCTTAGCACAGCTTTTGCGGCATCCCAAACAATCACTGGATTAACCTCACCATTGTCATTAATCTCTATATATGTTTTTAATTCGGTCCTAATACTTTCAACAATTGTTTTGTTGTTCAATATTCCTGTGTTAAGCCTCCATAGTGTGTTCCTTGGCCTACTATCCAAGTGTAAAGTCATATAGACTGCAGAGTGGTCTGATATGTCAGTAGTTCCCAAAGTACAATCCATTATCCTATGTCTATCACCTCTAAACATAAAAATATAGTCAATTCTTGAATAAACAGAGTGAGGAACAGAATAGTGGGTGTAGTCTCTCTCAGATGGGTGGAGATCTCGCCATACATCAAACATTCCTAAATCTGTGAGTGAAGCATTCATTATTTTTGTCTGTGGAGTCCTGTTCACCCTATGGCTTGTAGTGTCCAGCTCACGACTAAGAATAGTATTAAAATCTCCCCCACAGATTAGTATCCCCTCAGACTCCGCTGCTATCAGACCAAATATGAATTTATAGAAACCTTTGTTGCTCCCCGGTGGGGCATATACATTCAGCAGCGTAACCAAGTTGCCCTCTAATTTGCATTTTATCATGACATAGCGTCCTTCCTTATCATTAGTTTCTGTCATAAGTTCAAAATTTAATGAGTTAGGAATTAGTATAGAAACACCTCGTTTATGACCCGATCTAAACGAGCTATAGAACGTATTCCTATATCCATATTTCTTGAGTTTCTCGTGCTCCATCTGAGAGAGATGAGTTTCTTGCAAAAAGATAATTTGAGCTTTTTCACGTTTCAATTTGGTTATGACTTTGCTCCGTTTAACTGGGTTAACCAGACCATTTACATTTATAGATACCACCTTAAAGTTTCTACTCATCTGTGCTTTAACAACTTAAACCTGACACTGTCAACCCGGAATTCACACATTACTAAACATGAACAGTTAGACATATACACATAGAGAACAGGTGTAACATTAACAAAAACAATACTTGGCTTCCAAAAACAGACGTTCGCTGGCCATCCCATGGCTTAGGTCCCGTTGGGGTGGGGGGATAGGCTCCACTCAAGTGCAGGCCCCCGCGGGAAAAAAAGGAGCTATATAAAAAAAAAAAAAAGTGTCTAGTCTACCTACAGCGTGCCTGAGTGACTCTCGTCGGTCTTTCAATAATCAAGTGGAGTCTGTTAAACTATAAAAAAGGGAGACTAATAGTCATCCAGTCATTTGGGTCAAGGGGCTATTCAGCGTTCACGTGAATAGCTTAGAGCTAGTCCACATTAGATCCAACAAAAACTCGGAACGTCGAGTCAAAACAACACAATACAGCCCATAGTCCGCGACATATTCGGGCAGTTCACTCACGTCACGTTGACTTAACTCACCAGTCTTATTATGCTATGTATTTCTCACCCTGAGATTTATTTGCTGGTGGTACATTGATAGTCCTGCAGTCTGTTCTTTGCTCGTTGGGCTATTCCTCTCTCCCTCTCGCTCGTGTCTCCCGGGTGTCTCTCCTTCCTACCAGCGCGCTGCCACGGTTGTCCTCGCTGTAGTCGCTCGTCCTGGTCTGTTCTAGCAGCGCGGGGGGCTGGTTCCTCCACAGCGACTCCTCTCTTCTTCAGATCCTGTGCGGCTTCCTCGGCGCTGTCATATGTACGTGTGCCGGAGTCCCAGTGGATTCGGATCTTAGCGAGGGGTGTCTGGAACCGAATCCCGTTTATTTTCAGTGCCCTTTTGATGCCACCATATTCTCTTCTCCTCTGCATCACCGCCGTCGCGTAGTCATGGTCAAACGACAAGCGTTTGCCCTCGATCTCGATCTTCTTCTGCCAGGCTTTACTGATGACCATCTCTTTGGTAGTGAATTGGAGGAAGTTTATTATAATCGACCTAGGTGGTGCATCGGGTCCTGGCTTTTGAGCCAATGCTCTGTGGGCCCGCTGGATCTGCAGGTCGGTATCTGTCGGTAGTGAGAGCTCAGCTCTTAGCAGTTTATCAATAAACTCCGGGAGAGGGCAGTCTTTCTCCGTTCCCTCCGGTACGTTATAGATGCGCATATTTGTTCTTCTGGACCTCCCTTCCATGTCCGTTAGCGCTTCTTGCATGGCTCTCTGCTGTTCCAAAGACATGAGGAGTGTTTCCTTGACTGTCATATTCCATGTTTCTGTTTCTCCGATGCGCGCCTCTGCCTCGTGTATTCTGGTGCTTTGTGCTTTGGCCTGTAGTGCGTTAGCTCTCAGTTCTTGATTAATTTCCTTTTTAAAATCTTTGAGTTCTGTCATCAGTTCTGTCTTTAATTCTTCTTGTGTCGTTTTCAAGTCGTTCTTCAGTTCTGTCTTAAGGTCGCGTATCTCTCTGCTAATGTTGGCAAGTCCCTCTTGAATTGTTTCAGTCGTGTTTTCACCGCCGCCATCTTCACCCATGTTAGTTGATCTTACTTTGTCCATCTCGCCGTTTCCGTCGTCTTTCTCCCGTTTCTTACAATTCCTTCGACTCCTTCGACTCATAGTTTATGTCCTCTCACTTATTTCCGAGTATTTCATTATTGTTTGAGCTTTTCTTTTGAATTTGGAGAGGTTATCTCAATCGACCGTCGGGAGCTACAACTTCAAGCAGCCATCTCGTGTGCCTCTCCCTACGGAAGCCTAGCCCCCTAACTTTTGATTGCAAAGTCTGACATTGACCCCCTTTGCAGGAGTTGACCTAGAGCCCACCAAGGTCATGCATATCAAGTTTGGTCAATGTCAGACCTTGCAATACACTGTAAGGCACTGTAAGGCTACTGTCCTGCCTCACTTCCAGTGATGAAGCTAAGCTATGCTAACGGAGCGTCTATTCCCAAAGCTAAAATGCACGCACAGAGACAAAAAAGGTATGTATCTTCTTGTCTAACTCCAGGGAAGATGTTAAATAAGCTAATTTCCCAAAATAGTGGAGTTATCCTTTAAGTAAAAGTCATGTTATTGATATAGTTTCTTTTGTCTTTTTTCCTATTTTCATCTACGTCATACTATAGTTTACCCTTTAACTCTGGATGATAGCATGTACAATAGTGCTGTATATACTGTATATATACATTTATATATAAATGGATATATATATATATATTAGGGCTGCCAAAATGTATGCTTTAACTCTGGAGATTCATTTAAATTATTTAAAGCATTAAACAAATTAATCTAGATTAATCTATGGAGTGAAACATTTTCAATATAATATAAGAAAGCGGTCTAGCTGAGTCAATGTTGATGGTTTTGTTGAACATTTGTATTTCACAGGAGAGAAACTGTATTCAAAGAAAGCTATTAAAATAGTATTTGAATCTAAATATACTTTATTTGTGTTGATTTTACATTACCCTACACCTGCTCCGGCTGCTACGCCGGCTCCCGGCTCCTCGACTGATCCTGGCTTAGTGTCTAGTTGTGTTTATGGTGTCATTGCTTTTGTGTCTAGGTTGTGTTTGTGATTCTGTGTTTTGGCCAGGTGTTTATCATTGTTAATTAGTGTGGGTATTTAGGTGTCTGTCTGTCCTCATTTCCTTGTGGTGTCATTTCCTCCAGTACCCCGTGTTGTCCCCGTGTCGTGCCTGCCTTCCCTGTTGATGTCTAGTGAGTCCTTGCCTGTATACTCCTGTCGTTTTCTTGTTTTCCTTCGTTTTCTTTGTTAGTAGTAGTGTCTTTCATTTGTATTGTATATTGGATCAGTAGTAAACACCCCTTCTTCAAGCATCGCTCCTCGTCTCTGCCTCCGTTCTTTCTCCCTTGTCTGCAAACTGTGTTCTCACCTTCATCATCACCCCCAATCGTTACACATTTGCACTCTGGTTGGATGCCAAACTTATTTTTGTTGTGCTGTACTTGTGCTGTATGATGACAATACATTTTAATCTAATCCAATCTAATAGTTGGCGTTGAGGTAACCCAAAAGTAACTAATATTGTGATACCTAAGAGTAAGTTAGTGAATACGTTTTTCAACAGGTTCATTTGCAATTGTAACGGAATACATTTATACAGTAACCCTCCCTGCTCGTTAACCCTCCATGTGCACTCGCTGAAATGGCCGTGACTGATTCCCACCAGAGAGAGAGAGCTGTTACACAGTCACCCTATGAGAGCAGTGTGCTTGAGACAGACTCCCCTGTCCCCCCCCCCCCCCCGTCCGTCCGTCCGTCCGTCCCCCCCGTCCGTCCCCCCCGTCCCGCCATCTGTGTTTTCACCGGTGGCACAGCACCAGCGCGTGTCCCCGGCCGGTGCACAGCCACGACCCCCGACCCCCTCACCAGATGGGTGCCTCCGAGGAGCGTGTGTGAGAGAAGGATGAAGAGAGCAGGAGGAAGAGAGTGTGAGAGCAGGATGAAGAGAGCAGGAGGAAGAGAGCAGGAGGAAGAGAGTGTGAGAGCAGGAGGAAGAGAGCAGGAGGAAGAGAGCAGGAGGAAGAGAGTGTGAGAGCAGGAGGAAGAGAGCAGGAGGAAGAGAGTGTGAGAGCAGGAGGAAGAGAGCAGGAGGAAGAGAGTGTGAGAGCAGGAGGAAGAGAGCAGGAGGAAGAGAGCAGGAGGAAGAGAGTGTGAGAGCAGGATGAAGAGAGCAGGAGGAAGAGAGCAGGAGGAAGAGAGTGTGAGAGCAGGATGAAGAGAGCAGGAGGAAGAGAGCAGGAGGAAGAGAGTGTGAGAGCAGGAGGAAGAGAGCAGGAGGAAGAGAGCAGGAGGAAGAGAGCAGGAGGAAGAGAGCAGGAGGAAGAGAGCAGGAGGAAGAGAGTGTGAGAGCAGGATGAAGAGAGCAGGAGGAAGAGAGCAGGAGGAAGAGAGCAGGAGGAAGAGAGTGTGAGAGCAGGATGAAGAGAGCAGGAGGAAGAGAGCAGGAGGAAGAGAGTGTGAGAGCAGGAGGAAGAGAGCAGGAGGAAGAGAGCAGGAGGAAGAGAGTGTGAGAGCAGGAGGAAGAGAGCAGGAGGAAGAGAGCAGGAGGAAGAGAGTGTGAGAGCAGGATGAAGAGAGCAGGAGGAAGAGAGCAGGAGGAAGAGAGTGTGAGAGCAGGAGGAAGAGAGCAGGAGGAAGAGAGCAGGATGAAGAGAGTGTGAGAGCAGGAGGAAGAGAGCAGGAGGAAGAGAGTGTGAGAGCAGGAGGAAGAGAGCAGGAGGAAGAGAGTGTGAGAGCAGGATGAAGAGAGCAGGAGGAAGAGAGTGAGAGAGCAGGATGAAGAGAGCAGGAGGAAGAGAGTGTGAGAGCAGGAGGAAGAGAGTGTGAGAGCAGGAGGAAGAGAGCAGGAGGAAGAGAGCAGGAGGAAGAGAGTGTGAGAGCAGGATGAAGAGAGCAGGAGGAAGAGAGCAGGAGGAAGAGAGTGTGAGAGCAGGATGAAGAGAGCAGGAGGAAGAGAGCAGGAGGAAGAGAGTGTGAGAGCAGGAGGAAGAGAGCAGGAGGAAGAGAGCAGGAGGAAGAGAGTGTGAGAGCAGGAGGAAGAGAGTGTGAGAGCAGGAGGAAGAGAGTGAGAGAGCAGGAGGAAGAGAGTGTGAGAGCAGAAGGAAGAGAGCAGGAGGAAGAGAGTGTGAGAGCAGGAGGAAAAGAGTGTGAGAGCAGGAGGAAGAGAGTGTGAGAGCAGGATGAAGAGAGTGTGAGAGCAGGAGGGAGAGAGTGTGAGAGCAGGAGGAAGAGAGCAGGAGGAAGAGAGTGTGAGAGCAGGAGGAAGAGAGTGTGAGAGCAGGAGGAAGAGAGTGTGAGAGCAGGAGGAAGAGTGTGAGAGCAGGAGGAAGAGTGTGAGAGCAGGAGGAAGAGAGTGTGAGAGCAAGAGGGAGAGTGTGAGAGCAAGAGGGAGAGAGTATAATAATATAATAATAATAATATAATAATAATAATAATAATAATAATAATAATAATAATAATAATAATAATAATAATAATAATAATAATAATAATAATAATAATAATAATAATAATAATTGTTAGACTAGAAGTCTTTATTTGTCATGCAGTTTTAACACACACACACGCGAGATGGGCGACCCACAGGAACACACACACACATGCACTGAGTCGCCGATGAAATGCCACAGCGTTAGTGATCTGTTGTGCATGTTTTTCCATTGGGTTTATCTTATCGGGGGGGAAACCCTTGCGAGCACGGGGAGAACATGCAAACTCCACACAGAACGGCCTGGGAGATACCCCACCTGGGTACCTGGCATCATGGAAACCTGGTCCCCAAGCGGGAATCGAACCCTGGACCTTATGTGAGGTGACAGTGTTAACCACTACACCACCGTGCCGAAGAGAGTGAGAGAGCAGGAGGAAGAGAGTGTGAGAGCAGGAGGAAGAGGGCAGGAGGAAGAGAGCAGGAGGAAGAGAGTGTGAGAGCAGGAGGAAGAGAGTGAGAGAGCAGGAGGAAGAGAGTGAGAGAGCAGGAGGAAGAGAGTGTGAGAGCAGGAGGAAGAGAGCAGGAGGAAGAGAGCAGGAGGAACAGTGTGTGAGCTGCAGAGGTCTAGTCTACTAGTAGACACTCCCTGAGGGCAGATGACTGGGACAGGAGAGACAGGGGCAGGGCAGTGAGGGTGTGTGTGTGCGTGCGTGTGTGTGTGTGTGTGTGTGTGTGTGTGTGTGTGTGTGTGTGTGTGTGTGTGTGTGTGTGTGTGTGTGTGTGTGTGTGTGTGTGTGTGTGTGTGTGTGTGTGTGTGTGTGTGTGTGTGTGTGTGTGTGTGTGTGTGTGTGTGTGTGTGTGTGTGTGCGTGCGTGCGTGCATGCGTGTGTGTGTGTGTGTGTGTGTCGATGCGTAATTCGATTAGATTAAATGAGATTCAAATGTATTGTCATCATACAAGTACAGTACAGGGAAAATAAGTTTGGCATCCAACCAGAGTGCAAATGTAACAGTAAAGTGCAATAGTAATATACAATGTACAGGTTATTATTACACTGCATATAACATATATACATTATTACTACCGAGTGCTAACAGTGCTAATCAGATGTATGTACAGAGTTGTAGTATTAATATGTACAGTGATACAGGTATAAATACACTATGGTAGTAAGTAATACTGGCCAGCAGCGTAACTAGTAAGAGTAGATAAGGGATATGTACAGATATAGCTATGGTACAGTATCTACATAATTTTAGGGCTGAGCCCAAACGTTCGAACGTTCGAACCTTTGTTCGTTACGTTGGCATTCGAATTCTAAATCAACATTAATTCTTTTTATAAAAAAAAAAGAAAAGAAAAAAACTATTTTTTAAGATTTTTTTCTATTCATTCTGTTTAAACCAATGGGGTTTTTCTTCACAGTTCCAGATAAAGATTAGGCTACACTAATATTATAGTATTAAAAGAAACTGATGAGTTATATTGATTAAATAAAGTTGATTTAATTGATTTAGTTGGGCTGGGGCTTCTCCCTGGGCTGGGTCTGGGGCTGGAAAGTTGATTTAATAAAAAGAAAAAAATACTAATTTAATCAGATTAATCACTTTATTCAAATTGAGGATTTAGTTTGAGGATAGTAAAAACAGAAA
This sequence comes from Notolepis coatsorum, assembly GCF_963971535.1. Lineage (NCBI taxonomy): Eukaryota > Metazoa > Chordata > Actinopteri > Aulopiformes > Paralepididae > Notolepis > Notolepis coatsorum. Next base: position 59,686,571 of record NC_140183.1, read on the forward strand.
AAAAAAAAATATATTATTAAAAAAAGATTAAACTTTAAATTTTTAATTTTTAATTTCTTTATTAAACGAAGGTTCGAACGATCGTTCAAAAAACCCTGACGAAGTTCGAATCCCAAAAACAGGGTTCGGGGACAGCCTTACTACAGATATGTAAAAGGATTACGTTCAGGTATGTACAGAGACAGATGATGTGCATGTGTATTTATGTTTATGTTTACATTCAGTCATTTAGCTGACGCTTTTATCCAAAGAGACAAGTTCTGTACAACAAGTCAGCAGGAAGGGTAACACTCTGGCAGCTAAGGGTCAGTGACGTTGTTTGACAAACAGTGTAGAACTTGAGCGCTACAGTGTTGAGTGCATAGTAGTATATACATATTATAGCATAGTAGGTAGTAATATAGGCGGTAGATTAGAGTGCATGCTAGTAAAAGACAGTATGCAGGTTAGTAGCTACCATATCCGTCTGTGTGTGTGTGTGTGTGTGTGTGTGTGTGTGTGTGTGTGTGTGTGTGTGTGTGTGTGTGTGTGTGTGTGTGTGTGTGTGTGTGTGTGTGTGTGTGTGTGTGTGTGTGTGTAAGAGGGAGAGGAGGTGGACAGCAGCAGTCTCTAAGAGGCCTGTCAGACAGTCCGTCTCTTGGCCTGGGGCAGTGTCAGAGAGGTCACACTCTTTATGGAGGAGGGGAGGGGGGCTGAGGAACACTACCCATGGGAACTTCCTTTCAAAAAGACAGGAAGAGCAGACAAATGTCCCTCTCAGCTAAAAAAATAAAATAAAAACCTGTGACCTAATATGCTCATAGGTGCAACAGACAATGGCAATAGCACACAGGCTCCGACACACACGCACGCACGCACGAACACACACACACACACACACACACACACACACACACACACACACACACACACACACACACACACACACACACACACACACACACACACACACACACACACACACACACACACACACACACACACACACACACACACACGGAACAATCGGCACTATTGTTACGGGAGAGATACGAGGGGGAAAGAAAAGGACAGGAAGATTATTAAAATGAATAATCCACTTACTTATTCCACGCTTGTCGGAGCTTCTTAGCGCTGTACACTGTAAACCGATCTGTAGCGGGGAGGAGCACAAAACAAAAACAAACATGTGATTCCGACCTCTCACCTAGTTAAAAATGTGTGATTCAGACCGCTCACCTAGTTTAAAACGTGTGATTCAGACCGCTGACCTAGTTTAAAACGTGTGATTCAGACCTCTCACCTAGTTAGTTTAAAACATGTGATTTAGACATTTCACCTAGTTTAAAACATGTGATTCAGACCCCTCACCTAGTTTAAAACATGTGATTTAGACCTATCACCTAGTTAGTTTTAAACATGTGATTTAGACCCCTCACCTAGTTTAAAACATGTGATTTAGACCTATCACCTAGTTAGTTTAAAACATGTGATTTAGACCTCTCACCTAGTTTAAAACATGTGATTTAGACCTCTCACCTAGTTTAAAGCATGTGATTTAGACCTCTCACCTAGTTTAAAACATGTGATTCAGACCCCTCACCTAGTTTAAAACATGTGATTTAGACCTCTCACCTAGTTTAAAACATGTGATTTAGACCTCTCACCTAGTTTAAAACATGTGATTTAGACCTCTCACCTAGTTTAAAGCATGTGATTTAGACCTCTCACCTAGTTTAAACATGTGATTTAGACCTCTCACCTAGTTTAAAACATGTGATTTAGACCTCTCACCTAGTTTAAACATGTGATTTAGACCTCTCACCTAGTTTAAACATGTGATTTAGACCTCTCACCTAGTTTAAAACATGTGATTTAGACCTATCACCTAGTTAGTTTAAAACATGTGATTAAGACCTCTCACCTAGTTTAATACATGTTTATTTAGACCTCTCACCTAGTTTAAAACATGTGATTTAGACCTATCACCTAGTTAGTTTAAAACATGTGATTTAGACCTCTCACCTAGTTTAAACATGTGATTTAGACCTCTCACCTAGTTTAAAACATGTGATTTAGACCTATCACCTAGTTAGTTTAAAACATGTGATTTAGACCTCTCACTTAGTTTAAAACATGTGATTCAGACCCCTCACCTAGTTTAAAACATGTGATTTAGACCTCTCACCTAGTTTAAAACATGTGATTTAGACCTATCACCTAGTTAGTTTAAAACATGTGATTTAGACCTCTCACCTAGTTTAAACATGTGATTTAGACCTCTCACCTAGTTTAAAACATGTGATTTAGACCTATCACCTAGTTAGTTTAAAACATGTGATTTAGACCTCTCACTTAGTTTAAAACATGTGATTCAGACCCCTCACCTAGTTTAAAACATGTGATTTAGACCTCTCACTTAGTTTAAAACATGTGATTCAGACCCCTCACCTAGTTTAAAACATGTGATTTAGACCTCTCACTTAGTTTAAAACATGTGATTCAGACCTCTCACCTAGTTTAAAACATGTGATTTAGACCTCTCACCTAGTTTAAAACATGTGATTCAGACCTCTCACCTAGTTTAAAACATGTGATTTAGACCTCTCACCTAGTTTAAACATGTGATTTAGACCTCTCACCTAGTTTAAACATGTGATTTAGACCTCTCACCTAGTTTAAAACATGTGATTTAGACCTATCACCTAGTTAGTTTAAAACATGTGATTAAGACCTCTCACCTAGTTTAATACATGTTTATTTAGACCCCTCACCTAGTTTAAAACATGTGATTTAGACCTATCACCTAGTTAGTTTAAAACATGTGATTTAGACCTCTCACCTAGTTTAAACATGTGATTTAGACCTCTCACCTAGTTTAAAACATGTGATTTAGACCTATCACCTAGTTAGTTTAAAACATGTGATTTAGACCTCTCACTTAGTTTAAAACATGTGATTCAGACCCCTCACCTAGTTTAAAACATGTGATTTAGACCTCTCACCTAGTTTAAAACATGTGATTTAGACCTATCACCTAGTTAGTTTAAAACATGTGATTTAGACCTCTCACCTAGTTTAAACATGTGATTTAGACCTCTCACCTAGTTTAAAACATGTGATTTAGACCTATCACCTAGTTAGTTTAAAACATGTGATTTAGACCTCTCACTTAGTTTAAAACATGTGATTCAGACCCCTCACCTAGTTTAAAACATGTGATTTAGACCTCTCACTTAGTTTAAAACATGTGATTCAGACCTCTCACCTAGTTTAAAACATGTGATTTAGACCTCTCACCTAGTTTAAAACATGTGATTCAGACCTCTCACCTAGTTTAAAACATGTGATTTAGACCTCTCACCTAGTTAGTTTAAAACATGTGATTTAGACCTATCACCTAGTTTAAAACATGTGATTTAGACTAGCGATGTCAGGCGATTAAAAAATGTATCTAATTAATTACAGGAATTGTAATTAATTAATCTAATTAATTGCATTTTAATCGCATAACCATTTTAGGCCTGATATTCTATATTCTATAATCATATTTCAAATTGCATGTGTCCGGATGGCAGAATTCAGTACTGTATCTACAAAACCTTCTGTTTAATCATCTTCCATTTATTCATTTGCTTAGATTTTTCAGGTCTGGTCAATTTTAGCATGGTGTTATTCACAGTCAAAGATAAAAAAAAATACAAATTTAATTGAATAGATATTCTCATTTGGTTCATTACAATTTACTCAAGCCTAGTAACATACACAGTATTTCTGACACTGGGAATACATTCCCTGAGATCCATAGATGTCCCTAGAATCAGATACCAAGAACATGCAAATGGACCATTTAAAAAAAAGTCTGTAAATGTTTATTCTACATTCGTATATAATGAATGAGATAAAAAAAAAATATATATATATATATATATATATATATATATATATATTTTTTTTTTTTTTTTAATTTTGAGTTAATTTTCATAACGCGATAATTTGCTGTGTAATTAATTAATCTAATTAACGCGATAAACTGACAGCCCTAATTTAGACCTCTCCCCTGCTTTAAAACATGTGATTAAGACCTCTCACCTAGTTTAATACATGTTTATTTAGACTTCTCGCATAGTTTAAAACATGTGATTTAGACCACTCACCTAGTTTAAAACATGTGATTCAGACCTCTCACCTAGTTTAAAACATGTGATTTAGACCTCTCACCTAGTTTAAAACATGTGATTTAGACCTATCACCTAGTTTAAAACATGTGATTCAGACCTCTCACCTAGTTAGTGCAAAACATGTGATTTAGACCTCTCACTTAGTTTAAAACATGTGATTTAGACCTCTCCCCTGCTTTAAAACATGTGATTAAGACCTCTCACCTAGTTTAATACATGTTTATTTAGACCTATCACCTAGTTTAATACATGTTTATTTAGACCTCTCACCTAGTTTAAAACTAGTAAAAAAAAATCTGGTAATACAATTATGCGTGTGGCACGGTGTTCCAAAATGGGCATACTGTAGGAACACAAGAGTGACCCTTAATGAGCAGAACATGGACTGTCTGACTGTGTTTCCACATCAGTGTGTATTATGCTGTGCGCCTTCGCTCTGTGCAGACTGTCCCACACTTCACTCCTCATGCCAAGACCTCTGTGTGGACAAAGACAAGTCTTCTGAGGCCGCCAACCTCTCTCATCCATCCAACCAACCAACCAACCAACCAACCATCCATCCATCCATCCATCCATCCATCCATCCATCCATCCATCCATCCATCCATCCATCCATCCATCCATCCATCCATCCATACATACATACATACATACATACATACATACATACATACATACATACATACATACATACATACATACATACATACATACATACATACATCCATCCATCCATCCATCCATCCATCCATCCATACATACATACATACATACATACATACATACATACATACATACATACATACATCCATACATACATCCATACATCCATACATCCATGCATCGCAACAGTGGCTCAGGAGGTAAATCGGTCGTCTGGCAATCAGAAGGTTCCCGGGTCGATTCCAGCTCCTACCGGCAGCGTGTCAAAGTGTCCTTGAGCAGGACGCTTAACCCATAACAGCTTCCGACAAGCAGGTCAGTAGCCTCCGCCGTCGGTGTGTGAATGTGCGAGTGAACGGGTGAATGTGAGGCATAACGTCACGGTGACCAAATGCGTCCACATTTTTATAGGATTCTATCACATTTTCATAACAATAGCGAATATAACTTACCCTGCACCGTTTTCATTGAGGTTTCTTACAAATTAACGATGTTTTATTTGTCCTTTATATGCGGATAACATTAAAATCTTAAATTGTACCATTATGTTTCCCTTTAGACAACAAACATAATGCTAATGATGCACTTTTCTTAAGATAATTAGGTGACCATTCTCGGTCACTATATTCAGGCCGCATTAATAGTTTAAAGCTAGAAAGGCCTGTGGTACAGATGGCATATTGAATGAAATGATTAAACACAGCTCTGAAAAATTCCAACTGGCTATTTTAAAATTATTCAATTTGACACAAAATTTAGGCTATTTTCCTGATGTTTGGAATGAAGGACTCATAACCCCAATATTCAAGAGTGGAGATAAATATGACCCAAAAAACGATACATGTATCTGTGTGACAAGTAATTTGGGCAAACTTCTATGTAGTATCATCAACACCAGACATAGAATTCCTTACGGAACAGTGTTCTAAGTAAAAGCCAAATTGGATTCTTACCAAATTATCGTACCTCTGACCATATATACACTCTTAAAACCTTAATTGACATTCACGTGAAACAGAACAAAAACTAAATATATTCCTGCTTTGTCGATTTTGAAAAAGCTTTTGATTCAATTTGGCACAAAGGTCTCTTCTTCAAGATTCTAGAAAGTGGCGTTGGAGGAAATACATATGATTATTTTTTTTTAATGTACCTTTTCTCCCCATTTTTCTATTTTTCTCCCGTCCCCAATTTCGTATTGTCCAATTCTACCCTCCCCTGTCTCGAACGTTGTTAGGCCATGCCTCCCACAAGCCGGCTGCAATGTGGATGAAGCCTTGCATCACGTGTCCCCTCCGGTACTCGAGGAGGCAGCCGTCGCATCTTTTCACCTGCACAGCGCAATCTCTCAGCGGCGAGGGTCTGCGTGGGAGGGACACGCCGCCCTCGTCGCTTCCTGATTCTACTGCGCAGGCGCACCAACCGACCTGTAGGAGTCGCTGTCCACAACGTCCGATCCCCACCCACCAGCTTCCCACCCCCTAATACTGCCAATTGTATTAGTATGAACGACCAGCCAAGCTGGTAGCAACGCCGAGAGCTGGGCTCGAACCCAGCATCTCCTGCGTTGCCCACTGCGCCACCTAGCCGCCGAAATACATATGATTTGATCAAATCCATGTACACAAAAAACAGATGTGCTGTTAGAATTGGCAATAAAAGAACACATTTCTTCACCCAGGGTCGCGGAGTCCGCCAGGGGTGCAATTTAAGCCCAACGTTGTTTAATATATATATAAATGAATTAGCAAAGTTATTAGAACTTTCTACTGCACCCGGTCTGACTTTGCACGATACCAATGTAAACTAGTTGATGTATGCAGATGATCTAGTTCTGCTGTCAGCCACTAAAGAGGGTCTACAACAGAACCTAGACATCCTCCACCAGTTCTGCCAGACATGGTCTCTGAACGTAAACATGAAGAAGACTAAAGTCATGGTCTTTCAAAGGAGACACAAGTCTCAGAGTTCACATAATACATTTAAATTAGGCACACGCATATTAGAAAACACAAAAAGTTACCCATATTTGGGATTGAAAATAAATCATAATGGTAACTTCAACATGGCTGTGAATGAACTGAAGGAGAAGGGAAGAATGGCTTTCCAATTGACATCCCAATTAGGACCTGGCTCAAAATTCTAAATTCTGTAATAAATCCAATAATATTATATGGCAGTGAAGTGTGGGGTCCATTAACTAACCAAGACTTCCCAAAATGGGAAAAACATCCATTAGAAGTACTGCATGCAGAATTGTGCAAAAACCTACTTAGGGTTCACAGACACACTGCCAATAATGCATGCAGGGCAGAACTTGGCCAATACCCTCTAATTATAAAAATTCAAAAGCGAGCCATCAAATTTTATACACACCTCCAATCAAGTGACCCCCACTCCTACCACTACAAAGCCCTTCAGAGCCAGGAGATGAACCCAGACAAGAGTCCCCTCTGCCAGCTAGTCAGAAATCTCTGCCCACAAACACCAGGGCCCTCATTTATCAACGATTCTTAGAAAGTGTTCTATCTTTGTTCTTAAGCACATAATTTAGAATGTGTGTACGCACTAAGAAAACTGGATTTATCACACATGCGTACACAGGTCGTACGCACACCTGTCTTGATAAATATCACTTTGATCCTACGCTGCAGCTCGTGCACGGTTTTACATATTTGCATACCAAAACCGCCCCGATTATCCATATATGGTAATGAAACACCCCCATGGGATGTGAAATAATGGACTGACCCGAGCGAACTCTGAGAAACTCCACGAGAGATTGTTCACAGAGGCGCTGCCGAACCAAGAAGACACAACCCGTGTTATGGCATAATAAATAAAATGCTGGCGGACTTGTACATGGTGATGTCAGATATCAACGACTCCCTAAGACCATTGCTGCAATTCTGCCTGGACAGCTCAAAATACTAATAAAGACCATTCGTTAACCACTGTTTGGCGCGTTGGTGTGTCATTATTATAACCATGCTGGAATATGGATTGGCTACCGGGTATAATATGATGTGTGTAGAGGCATATGATACTAGAGCTGCCGCGGTATTGATGTTTTCCTTACCGCACAAATTTGTGAAATATTTCCTACCGCTGCGGTTATTACCGCACACAAGAAAATAAAAAATAAAAAAGTTTGAATGCATTTTTTTTTTTTTTTGTAGTCTACTCTTTATAGCATATAGCCTGCCTCTAGTCTAAATGTCTATCTTTAGAGGATGACTTTGCAGTATGAATATTGTTTGGGATTCGGCAAGCACGCATTCGTTATTGAAAGTGAAACACGGATTCGAAGTCTCCCCTCTGGTCGTGCGCCGTTCACTCTGTGTCGCGGGCAGGGGTGGTAGCGCCCGGCGGTTACCCCCCCGACCCTTTCTTCTTCTTATTATTATTATAAAGTTACTACTTATGATTAACAAAGGCATTCGTTTTGTGGCATTAATGTTATATAGTTACACGTTCAATAACATCAGCATATTTACCGGACCATAGCAAGGCAAGCATTACTCAATTCATATCTCAGTTCCTTTCTTTGCTCAGAGCGTGCCGAGTTGTGCCCATTCTGCGGTCTGTTAAAAAAGTTTTCAATCAGACAAGTGTATAGAATGAAGGGCTTTTATTATAACATTCGTTGCAGTAAAATCATTATGCCTCGTTTAGTACTCCTGAGGAGTGATGGTAATCCACTCCGGCGGGGAGCTAACGTTATTAGCCGTGTTGTGAGCTCTGATCAATGGCTGACATTCAGGACGTAAAAAACTAATACGCGCTTGCCGATTGGTGGTAACACACTGCAGGACGCTCCAACATGTGACGCGTCTCTCTTCTGACCAATCAGTGGTCTGCAGTGTTTCACGTGACTTTTCTGGTACCCAATAGGGTCGCTTGGAACCTCGACAGAGGAGTAGGGTATATCTGCAGAGCCGCAAGCCCAACGAGAGCAGGGTACTTTATTATTATTATTATAAAAAACAGCAGTGATGCGGTATTCAGCCTAACTCTGCGGTGGGCGTGATGTAACAGCGATACCGCGGTAATGCGATAATCGCGGCAGCTCTATATGATACAATCTATTTTGTTGTCGGTATTAGGTAGCCTATATGAATTACATATAATAGCAGCCAGCCCATAGCCTACATTATGCAACAGTAACTTGCGCATATATAATAGCACATGACACAGCCCTGCGAACCCTGCACAATAAACTAACTTGATCATTAATCTAGCTGTTGTATCTTTACGCTTATGAAAACATTAAATAATATGTATAGGCTATAGGCCGTCGCTTTGCATTAATTCTCAAATGGCATTTAATGGCTATCCGACTCCTCGCTATCCTCGCGGACGAACCAGTATACCTTATATCATATCATATTCATATCATAGTTTACTCTATCAGCCCACCCAGCATGTAATACGTTCTTTGTTAGAACTCAACTCGTTATTATTTTGCGCATAGATTGCAGAAATACGGGAACGTTTTGATTTAGGCTATGACATTGTAAAACTAAATAAGTGAAATTCTGTAAGCAGAATACAAGTCATGATATCACCCACACGATATATGCTCTGTATCCAGAGCATGTATTTTCATTCATTTAAGACACATTTATTGCAAGGGTTTTGTAATACACATACACTCAACAAATAACCTCTGTTCTCGTTGCAATGCGTTTTTAATTCTTTCTTATACAGTAGGAAGGGGGAAGAACACTATATCGTGGCCCACGATTCGTGGGTGTTCATATGACTTGTAGACTTGTATTCTGCTTACAGCTTCGGGGTTCCACTTATTACGTTTAACAATGGCAAAGCCTTTTAAATATAATCAAAACGTTCCCGTATTTCTGCAATCTATGCGCAAAATAATAACGAGTTGAGTTATACGCGGAGCGCAGTCAGTGCTTATTTCCGCGTTGTAAACAGCTGTGCGTAGATATAAGCACAGAGTCAAGCACAAGTTCAAATTGATAAGTCCCACACTTTGCTTAGAAATGATCGTACGCACGGGTTAAGCACATATCTGTGCGTACGCAACGTTGATAAATGAGGGCCCAGGGCTTCAGGACAGACACCAAGCAATCTGGCCCAACCAAATAATCTCAAAACAAAAAGAAAATTATATAGAATATTGGAACAAATCAACCAAATCTCAAAGTAAATTAGAATTCTATTTGACCCTAAACAGAGAGTACACGGTGGCAGAATACCTGACCACTGTGAATGATATAAAATTAAGAAAGACATTGACACGGTACAGACTGAGTGGATATAGCCTAGCCATAGAAACAGGCCGTCACAGAGGCCAGGCTGTGTTCACTTTGTCATCAGGGGGATGTTGAGACAGAACCTCACTTCCTACTACACTGTGAGAAATATAAGGATCTAAGAGAAGTTTTCTCTGATAAAATAAATAAAATTGATCCACAGTTTATCCATCTCCCTGATCATCAAAAGCTGTTGTGGGGAGAAAAGTCAGTGTACAGCATTAGCTGCAAAATATGTAGATGGTTGTCATACAATAAGAGAACAAGCTTTGTAAATACATGTATCTGGGTGGCTACATCTGTAAAATGACTACCCGATTGAATGATTATTTTGTAATTGAATATGTTTCTGTTGATTGTCTTTACTGTTATTACTAATATTATGGTATTTTATTGCTTAATATATATGTTATTGTTTGTATGTTGAACTTGCTTTGGCAATAAGTATGTTAATATTTCATGCCAATAAAGCCTATTTGAATTGAATTGAATTGAATTGAGAGAGCATGCTTGGTCTTCTCTCACGCTGTGTCAGTCAGACATCTCCGTAGCCTCAAAACGCTGAGCAGGATCCACACTCTGCCCCCGTGAAGCCCGGGCTCCCGACACCCCGAGGTCAAGGCCACGTGTCACATCTGACCTGCCAACAAAAACTGACGTGTGTTTTGCGAAAGTGAGGGTGAAAATAAACCGGCTTATTGTAAACAGTGTCTGTCTGGGAGCGACACTCGGAATAATATGTGAAAAATCGTAAACGGAGTTGCTGTTTTCATTATCGGCGTCTGCAAACACTGCCCGGTTGAGAGGGAGAGAGGGGACTGTCTGAGGGGCTTCGGCTCAGAGACAGAGAGCTCAGGACGTGCACTGTGTGCAGCGTGAGGCAATACTGCCACCTGCTGTGTGGAGCGTCAAACTGCACCAACAAAGGATTTTGCTTGTGGTGTTTCACTGTAATGGTAAATGGAAAATGGCTGCATTTATATAGCAGCTTTTATCCAAAGCTTTACAATTTGTTCCTCACATTTGACCTGTTCACTCACACATTCACACACCGACGGGGGAGGCAACCATGCAAGGTGCCAACCTGCTCATCGGGAGCAGTTAGGGGGTTAAGTGTCTTGCTCAAGGACACATCGACACGCTGTCCGGGAGGAGCGGGACATCTTCACCCCTTGCAGCCCAAGACGAGGAGGGACGCCGGGCGGGCCCCAAACGCCACACTGGGTGTCGACGTCGGGGTGGCCCATGACTCATGTGTGGGAGTTCCTTCCCAGGCCTAAATACATCTCTGAGTGGCTTCTTCTACACCATGAACCCTCTAGACCTCTGAGGTCACCAGGGACTGGTCTGCTACAGTAACTGTTCCCTGGACCAAAACAAAACACGTGAAGCCGCGTTCTGCCACTATGCCACACATAGCTGGCATAGAGTCCTAATTGGCAAGCTATGTCATCCTGGAACAGACTCCCACTGTATTTAACCCAGATTACAAGTAAGATCAGTTTTGAAAAGAAATTAAGAACAGTAATTAGGTCAGTTTGGACTATATTATGTGATATTCTCTGAGGTGATGGCTGACTACAATTGTAGTGCTTACTGCTTAAGCATAACATGTTATTCTGATAAGAGAACTTCCTATATTATTATCATCATCATCATCATTATTATGTATTTATTTATTTTATTTCAATTGTTTTATTGATAATTGTAACTGTGTTAATGTACATCATGTGATTTCCAAGGCAACGGCCAATGGGGATCCTAAATAAACATCAAATAAGTATCACACTTTTTAAGTAGTTGACATATATCTGTAATAAAAAGTTGATTTAATTTGATATACCAATATTATATACCATTATTTTATAGAATATTTATGATTATACCATGACCCGGGTGCATACTGCAATGTTCCGATTGGCCGGCAGGTGTGCGTTAAAACCGTTTAATGCACATGTAGTTCGGCTTGAGACTAATCACTGTTCTAAAATCAACCGCTACCCAACCTGTAACCCGTAGCCGGCTTGCTAGCCACACATCTCTCCCAAATCAATAACCTTTGTTCACATCAAATATGCGTGGCAGCTGTATCACTGTCAGTCGACTTATAGCCTCGAGTGCATTCATTGTTGTGAGTTGAATTGCAAGAATGGAATGTACAAGGAGACAGAAAGATCCTTGTACAAACATATGTAACCTAGTAGCCTAGTCTATTAGTCAGTCTGTCTAAAGAGTGTTAATATACAATAGTACACTTGACTGCCTCTGGTATGGTGTCTCTGGGGCTGTCTAAAGAGTGTTAATAATATACACTAGTACACTAGACTACCTCTGGTATGGTGTCTCTGGGGCTGTCTAAAGAGTGTTAATATACAATAGTACACTAGACTACCTATGGTATGGTGTCTCTGGGGCTGTCTAAAGAGTGTTAATAATATACACTAGTACACTAGACTACCTCTGGTATGGTGTCTCTGGGGCTGTCTAAAGAGTGTTAATAATATACACTAGTACACTAGACTGCCTCTGGTATGGTGTCTCTGGGGCTGTCTAAAGAGTGTTAATATACACTAGTACACTAGACTACCTCTGGTATGGTGTCTCTGGGGCTGTCTAAAGAGTGTTAATATACAATAGTACACTAGACTACCTCTGGTATGGTGTCTCTGGGGCTGTCTAAATAGTGTTAATAATATACACTAGTACACTAGACTACCTCTGGTATGGTGTCTCTGGGGCTGTCTAAAGAGTTTTAATATACACTAGTACACTAGACTACCTCTGGTATGGTGTCTCTGGGCCTGGGGCTGTCTAAAGAGTGTTAATAATATACACTAGTACACTAGACTACCTATGGTATGGTGTCTCTGGGGCTGTCTAAATAGTGTTAATAATATACACTAGTACACTAGAGTGACTAGACTACCTATGGTATGGTGTCTCTGGGGCTGTCTAAAGAGTGTTAATAATATACACTAGTACACTAGACTACCTATGGTATGGTGTCTCTGGGGCTGTCTAAAGAGTGTTAATAATATACACTAGTACACTAGACTACCTATGGTATGGTGTCTCTGGGGCTGTCTAAAGAGTGTTAATAATATACACTAGTACACTAGACTACCTATGGTATGGTGTCTCTGGGGGCTGTCTAAAGAGTGTTAATAATATACACTAGTACACTAGACTACCTATGGTATGGTGTCTCTGGGGGCTGTCTAAAGAGGTGTGGTTCATTTTACTAATATTTCAAATAAAGCTTTCATATTTGGTTTTACACCAAACACAGTGGTGGAGAGAACCAATAACTGAATTGAAGAATCTTTTTATTTAGAATATTTCAGAAAAAGTTTGTTCCTTCGTGTCGGCTGAGAGAAATGTGAAAACACGGCTACTGTAAAGCTGCAAATCGATATATAAATATGTTCCGGAAAATCAAACTGCAGAGAGAATGTGAAGAATGAACATCTGGAGGAGTTGTGTGTGCGTCCGAGGGCGAGATTGTCTTTATACGCATTCCCCTTCCTGTGTTCTGTAAACCTCGTGCTCATAACAGCCACAGATGCAGTGCTGCGAGGCAGTGACCAAGCAGAGTGCTGTGTGTGTGTGTGTGTGTGTGTGTGTATGTGTGTGTATGTATGTATCTGTGTGTGTGTATGTGCGTATGTATGTGTGTGTGTGTATGTGTGTGTACGTGCGTATGTGTGTGTGTATGTGTGTGTGTGTATGTGTCTGTGTATGTGCGTGTCTCAAACACAGCCGCACAGCTGTTCGACACAGTATGTGCGACAGGCCAACAAAAGCTGACTGCGGCTGTAGCCACGGGGTGTGAGATTAAGTGTGTGAGCGTGTGTGAGAGAGCCTGCAAGTGTGTGTGAGAGAGCCTGCAAGTGCGTGTGAGAGAGCCTGCAAGTGCGTGTGAGAGAGCCTGCAAGTGCGTGTGAGAGAGCCTGCAAGTGCGTGTGAGAGAGCCTGCAAGTGCGTGTGAGAGAGTGTCTGTGAGCCTGCGTGAGAGAGCCTGCAAGTGCGTGTGAGAGAGCCTGCAAGTGCGTGTGAGAGAGCCTGCAAGTGCGTGTGAGAGAGTGTCTGTGAGCCCGCGTGAGTTATCTCCCCGCCGAGCCACCCAGGTCGCTCCCTAATTGGTCGCGGGAGACGGGGGATTCTCTGTCGCATCTCTTCATCGCGCCACGCGACCCCTCGCATTCCTCTTCATCCTCCCTCTGCGTTCACATTTACATTTTACGTTTGGTCGTTCAGCTGCCGCTTTTACCCAAAGTGACTTGCAAATTGCGAACAACAAGTCAGAGGGGTACCTCTCTGGCAGCTGAGGGTCAGTGGCGTTGTTCATCAAATAGTGTTGAACTTGAGTGCATAGTAGTATAGACATATTAGCATGATAGGTAGTAGTATAAGTATAGTAGTGTAGTAGTAAGGTACATAGTAGTAAAA
>NC_140183.1:59708624-59713624 GCF_963971535.1 Notolepis coatsorum
TATATATATTTATTCTTACCGTGTATATATATCTACCTACATCTGTTTGTACATATATACATATAATCCTTTTTGCATATCTGTAGATACTATATCTATATCTGTACATATCCCTTACTTACTCTTACTAGTTACGCTGCTGTATACCTGTACACACACACACACACACACACACACACACACACACACACACACACACACACACACACACACACACACACACACACACACACACACACACACACACACACACACACACACACACAACAACTCTGTACATACATCTGATTAGCACTATTACTCAGTAGTACTAATTGATATATTGTATACCCAGCTTAATCACCTGTATATTGTATATTGCTGTTGCACTTTACTGTTACATTTGCACTCTGGTTGGATGCCAAACTTCCTTTTGTTGTACTGTACTTGTGCTGTATGATGACAATACATTTGAATCGAATCTAATCAGCAAAAGTGCAGAGGATACAAATCATAAAAATACGTCCTCACAACAATAGTGCAACTAGGCCCTCTGGGAGATGCTACCCTTGCATTATAGCACACGCTGACCTGTAGATCCACCCTCCAGGCACGGAGTTATAGGAGAAAAACAAAGTACACTAAGCAGTCTCATTATAATGTTGTACTAGTGTGAGTAGACGTTGTGCCGACCTTGCTCTCCTGTACTGTAAATAAAGGTAAAATAAATAAATAAAATAAAACAAATACTCCTGTACTGTCATAAACCCAACTGACATCACTCAGTCAGATATGTAACATATCCAACCAGGTTTCAGCTAAATCTGATAGGTAATGAGCAAGTTCGGACGGACGGACGACAGACAGACAGAATATTGACTGGATTTTCTAGAAATTATGGATCATTGTCTACTATTATTCATATATATATATATATATATATATATATATATATATATATATATATATATATATATATATATATATATATATATATATATATATATATATATATATATATATATATATATACTGTATATATTCTTTTTAAGCATGTTGGCAGTCCCCAAATATCAGAACGGTATAGCCAGGAGACATATAACTCACTGGTCAGACCCTCGTAGCGAAACATGTACCAGAAGACAGGCTACTGTGTCTGAGTGTAAAAAGCTAAATTTGTGACATGGTGAATGTGATGTAATACCACTGAGCTCCAGTAGAGTGCAGTAGTGCACCATGTCCTGGACAGAGCTGAATGTGATTTTGATAAGAGTCAGGGAGAAAGGGATTTGTATTGTACAGGCCAAACAACTAAACTGATTTATTTTATTGATGGAAAAATAAATCCCTTTGTTCTCTGCAATACATTGCTAGACTGAACAGGCGGCAAGACAATTAAGCACTTTAATATATTAATCTAGAGACTATGCCAAAATATTCCAATGTACCATTTTGGTATAGACGGTTTCAACAAAGTAACAACAATACCATTCAAGAAATTACTATAATAGTCCAAACTGTTCCCTAGCAACAGAATCCCAGTGAAACTGTCTATATATGTTCAAAATAATGAACCAACACCAACATTAAAGGAGACACGAATGACCAGGCCAGGGTTTGATGTCTTCAGATTAACAAGCATAAACAGACTGTTCAGAATGATTGCTCTTTGTGATGTCACAAGGGAACACAAGCAATACATTAGCTTCAATTAATCAGTCAGCTGTGCTTTTTGGAGCAAGGGACACTGCCTACCTACTACACTGCCTAGTTTGTAAACATCTTTTAGGGTAGCCAGGCAGGGAAGGACATCATTAATTAATACAATATATACTTGCTAAGCAAAATACTCAACAAACATGTTCCACAGATTCAAGTAGGATGTATACAACTGTTGAAAAGATACATGTATATATATCTGTATATTATATATTTATTTATATATATCCCCTTTAAATGACGACACAGTGAAGGTTGAAATGGCTCAGCGGTGATGTGGCTGGGGCATTCCCTGGCAAGGTCTGGGTCCAGTCTAGACTAGCAATATTAGAGTCATTACTAACATAACAATCAAGCAGTTATCAACTTTTATGGCTATTGCATTTATTTTTTGATAGGAGCAACTTTTATCCAAGATGTCACTGCCCTCACCCACTGTGCACATATTGCTTTAAAGGGCATGGTAACTATTTTAACCACACTAGCTGAAGATATGAGTGCAATGAGGGACTGTAGTAATGCTGAATATGTAGATGTAGGGTAGACTTGTCTCTGTTCCTGGATCTGTGACGTGTGTTCCTGGATCTGTGACTTGTGTTCCTGGATCTGTGACTTGTGTTCCTGGATCTCTGACTTGTGTTCCTGGATCTGTGACTTGTGTTCCTGGATCTGTGACTTGTGTTCCTGGATCTCTGACTTGTGTTCCTGGATCTGTGACTTGTGTTCCTGGATCTGTGACTTGTGTTCCTGGATCTGTGACGTGTGTTCCTGGATCTGTGACTTGTGTTCCTGGATATCCTACTTATTTCAAATAGCATACTGACATTTCTCAGAGTGGCCTGAATCAGATTCTTCTGGCCTGCCATGTGGCGTTCCCAGAGTTGCATCAGGAAAACTAACGCCACCATCTTGCCCCTCGTCGAAAAAAAGAACAGTGAACAAAACAGCCGATCAGAGGCTGGGAAATATATATTTTTGTATTATTTGTTGATAACTCCAGCTTGAAGCTAGCTCCCTCTGTTGCATGTGTACAGCGCTGTCAGCGCATCTCCCTCGGTTTGAAAAGTGACACCAAGCTTGCTCTATTTCTGCTGGACATGTAGGCTTCACTCTTGCTCATTTCTACAAAAATTACCTACCCCACATTTAACCCTTTCACTACCACACTACCAACGGGTTAACCCTTTCACTGCGACAATACAGAATGTTAACCCTTTCACTGCTGCACGACAAATGGTTAACCCGTTCACAACCACACTACATACGGTTAACCCTTTCACAACCACACTATATAAGGTTAACCTTTTCACAACCACATTACAGCAGGTTAACCCTTTCACTGTGTGGCAATACATACGGTTAACCCTTCCACTGCCACACGACAACATGTTAACCCTTTCACAACCACACTACACACAGTTAACCCTTTCACAACCACACTACATAATGTTAACCCTTTCACAACCACACTGCAGCAGGTTAACCCTTTCACTGATACCATACATAAGGTTAACCATTTCACAACCACACTACAGCAGGTTAACCCTTTCACAACTACACTACATAATGGTCACCCTTTCACAACCACACTATAGAAGGTTAATTTCACTGCAACAATACAGAAAGTTAACTCATTCACTGCCACACAACAAATGGTTAACCTTTTCACAACCACACTACAGAAGGTTAACCCTTTTCACTACCACACTACGTAAAAAGGATAACCTTCTGTAGTGTGGTAGTGAAAGGGTTAAGTTAAGTCATACTTCATTATATCCCCATGAGGAGAATCAGTCCTATCATCAGTGCGTAAAGGAGCAGCGGGAAGCCACAGACAGGAGCCCGGGGACCAGGTCCAATATGTCTGTCCCAGACTCTTAAGAGTTTAAGAGTTGACTGAGTCCAGCGGTCAGCTCTTAAACCGCTGGACTCGGTCCATCATGCTGCCCTCAGATTTATTACCGGTGACAGGTATGATATCCACCACTGTGTCCTTTATGAAAATGTCGGATGGCCGTCTCCGGTTGAATGGCGTAATTATCGTTGGTATTTTGTTTATTTTTAAAGCCCTTATTGGTAAACCTCCCCCTTACGTCACAACACTGTTGGAATGGAACGTTGGAACCTATTCTCCACGTTCAAATGACTGGTTCTTAGGGTTCCTAGAGTTTGCTCTGAACTAGGAAAAACTGCCGTTTCCTTTGATGCTTCCAACATCTGGAATGCCCTCCGACTGACTCTGAAGCTGAAGGTTCTTCCTTCTCTTGCTGCATTTAAAAGTATTTAAAAGTATGATCTAAAAGTCATCATTCTAGCATCCTCTTTGGCTGTTAACTAAGTTCCCTCAGCCCTATGTTCCCACAGCTCTAAGTTCCCACAGCCCTAAGTTCCCACAGCTCTAAGTTCCCACAGCCCTAAGTTCCCACAGCTCTAAGTTCCCTCAGCTCTATGATCCCACAGCCCTATGTTCCCTCAGCTCTATGATCCCACAGCCCTATGTTCCCACAGCCCTATGTTCCCACAGCCCTATGTTCCCACAGCCCTAAGTTCCCTCAGCCCTATGTTCCCACAGCTCTAAGTTCCCACAGCCCTAAGTTCCCACAGCTCTAAGTTCCCACAGCCCTAAGTTCCCACAGCCCTATGTTCCCACAGCTCTAAGTTCCCACAGCCCTAAGTTCCCACATCCCTATGTTCCCAAAGCCCTATGTTTCCTCAGTTTAAAATGGCTGATTGATCCCTGGAAACCAGGGAGGATGTTCTACTTGTTCAGGATGTGTTAAATGCTTGACATTGTGGGGCAGCTTAATTATTAATGAGGGCAGACATACTTAATTAAAGTCCACCGTCGAGGATTTATGGTGGAATGTCTCAACGTCTCTCTCAACATTTCAATAGGAATCTCTACCTTCACATTCCCTGTCACCATGGCAACAAATAAGAACCGGGTAGATCACTCCGAATCATCTCCAAATCCCAATCAAAGCCACGAGTGCCGTCTTTGTCGGAGACGAGTGGGTGCCAGAGCGGGGCCAAGTGAGAGTCCCTCACATCGGGCACAGAGCGCCCGTCACCGAGGTCAGTCTTATAGAGGGATAGAGTTTTCTCTTCTGTTGTCCTGTACGAGATGACCCGCTGACATCAATCCCATTTTTTTTTTTATTACTTGAAAATACTACACAATGTTGTCTGTCGAAGCCTCGCATCTGACATGCTGACTTAATAAGGCGGTAGAAGAGCACCCCTCAGTACCAGACGATGGAAGAACACTGTGGATGTTCTTTATCACTTCATCAAGGACACGG
>NC_140183.1:59718624-59756505 GCF_963971535.1 Notolepis coatsorum
CATACATGTAGATCGACGTATAGATTCACAGACACAAATCCGTGATCCGGATGACCAGACAACTGCTCTACCTCCTGAGCCACTGTCGCCCCCCATCATTTGTGACTATCACATAACCCATAAGGATATACAAGCTGAGTGTAAAGAAAAACACCTGAAACATTAGAACAACGAGGCAATAGCTAAAAGATAGCAAAAGTGGCCAAGGAGGCAACAGTGGCTCAGGAGGCAGAGCTGAAGGCTCCCAAATCGATGGCGCCCAGCAGCGTGTGGGAGTGTCCTTGAGCAGGACACTTAACCCCTAACTGCTCCCGATGAGCGGCTCGTCGCCTCCGCCGGCAGCGTGTGAACGGGTGATTGTGAGGCGCGAGTTGTAAAGCACTGTGGATAAAATCGCTGTATAAACGCAGCCCATTCATCTTCTGCGTGATTTGGTTCCAGCACAAAGGGATCGTTTTTGCAGACTTTGAAAACGGGAGGCGCTCGCTTTGCCAGGTGTGTGTGTGTGTGTGTGTGTGTGTGTGTGTGTGTGTGTGTGTGTGTGTGTGTGTGTGTGTGCGTGTGCGTGTGTGTGTGTGTGTGTGTGTGTGTGTGTGCATGTGAGTCATACAAAGGCAGTCTCCAGCGGACCATAAAGATCACTTTGAAGATGCAGAAAGTGACGCTGCAACTTCTTCCCATACTGTAAGTGCTTTGAACTCCGCTGCCTATACTCAATGTATTCCTACCTACTGCTTCCACTGTCCACAACTGTCTTATACTGTAATTATAGTAATCATAATAATCTACCTACCTCATACTATAGTCTACCCATATAACTCTGTATGATAGCATGTAGAATAGTGCTGTATACAGTATCATATATATTTACAGCATATATATATATATATATATATATATATATATATATATATATATATATATATATATATATATATATATATAGGGATTAAAGCAAAACAAATTCTCCTGACTGAACTTTTTTTTAAGGGAGCCTACTTGTAGAGCCTACTGTCCTGACTGTGACTATAGACCCTGCTGTTGTGGTTGTTGTGCCAGGCAGGGAGGCTGTGTGCTGGAGAGCGTGAATGCAAGTCTTGTGGCTAGCAGTAGCTTCTGATTGATGGCGAGCTAGCACCCTTGTCCCATTACTTTGAACCATGAACTAACCGGCTTGTTATCATACAAACAAGGGACTAAACATGTTTCGCAATTATGCCACAACAACAATGGACAGTCTCCTCCCCACCGTTTGTATATATTTTTTACCACCCACCCACCCCCTCCTAATGTAGTCTCCTCCTCATCATATGTATATATTTACTGTTAGGATCTCTGGGTAACAGTACTGTATATTTGCATATCGTATATGTGACCCGCCGTGACCAAACCCGATTTGATCCGCAAAGGGGGAGGTGCTCTGAAATGAACTTAATGTCTTGCTGTCCAGAAAATCCCAAAAATCGAAATCTTGATTTTTTTTACATATTTGAATTGTCATTAATCTGTTCCATTATTTGCCCTTAGTTGCAAACTTAAATACAACTTGTAAATGAGGTAATTATTGCTATAATAGTTCCACAAATTTTCTTTCAATTGACGATAAAAAACTACACGAGCGGGCTTGGGCCTGTCCACAGGGGGCTTAATAGGTGTACTTAATAGGTGTTAACACACAGACGTCATTATTTAGCTCTCCTTTCTCAGAGAGAGAATAACACACTATTAATACACTATCTTAATGTTATAAGTTATAAGCAACGTAACGCAGTGTCTAAAAAAAAGATTAAAAAAAAAGAGGCCTTGACAGCCGTTATAAAACGCGTGTTTTAACTTAATTAAAAACCATTAAAACACAGTTCGAATTTTATGAGCGAACAAATTTCGGTAGGGTGCATTTTTTCCAACCTAATGGCTAAAAGTAAATTAATTTAATACGGAAACGGAGTGATAAAAAATGGCTTTTTCATCGGAGCGAGAGATTATTATTATTGTGGGGGCCCTGATGTAAACTATTTTCTGCGCTGGCATTCAGCACGGAATCTGTTAATACAGTTAAAAGTAAGTTGTTGTTGTTGTTGTGTCTTTCACTACCACACTACATGTATTTACATCTAAATACATCTAAATGCTTAACTGTTACTGCACCGTGTATCCCTCCTGTCTGGACGTTATGAATGTGAATGTGCGCAGCACCGTGTATAGGCAGGGGAGATGAGATGAGGCGCGCGTTAACCCTTTCACTGCCACACTACAGAAGCGCTTAGTAATGCTTCGCCTCAACTCCGTTTCTGGTCGAACTAGTGAGCGAATCTTTAATATTTTTTTTGATTCATATTCAGAGGTAATTCGTCGAGATATTTCTAATTGGTATTTATCAAAAATAAATAATAGAAATATGGTCAAACAACATTTCGAACCGCTGAGCGCTTCGTAACGTTCGCCTCAACGCCGTTTCTGGTCGAACTAATGAGCGAATCTTTAATATTTTTTTTGATTCATATTCAGAGGTAATTCGTCGAGATATTTCTAATTGGTATTTATCAAAAATAAATATTAGAAATATGGTCAAAACAAACATGTATCCGTCTTTTTCGATGAAAAAACATTTTTTTTCAATAAAAACTGACGTGGTATCAAACAAACACTAATTTAAGTGGTTAAAATTCGAGAATATGTGTAATTTTTTACAGATATCTTGAGAATAGGCTATGAATGTTAAACATGGGTAAAAAAAATTTTTTTAAATAGTAAACAGTTAAAATTATATGGCTTTAAACATGATGTATCTTTTCCTCTCCCTTAAGCCCAGTGAGCTCCCTCATCGTTAGGACAGCACAAGGGTTAACCTTTCACTACCACACTACAGAAGGTTAACCTTTCACTACCACACTACAGAAGGTTAACCTTTCACTACCACACTACAGAAGGTTAACCTTTCACTACCACACTACAGAAGGTTAACCTTTCACTACCACACTACAGAAGGTTAACCTTTCACTACCACACTACAGAAGGTTAACCTAGTTGTTGTGTCTTTCACTACCACACTACATGTATTTACATCTAAATGCTTCTGGAGAGGCCATCAGAACATTGAACATTGACTTTAGCATGTCTATTTTTATCTCGTGTTATTTTAAATGCTAATAAAATCTTGAAACTTGATTAAGTTTCTTGTTTATTATCAGGGTCCCTTTCACTACCACTACCAGTCACCAGACTCATTGTAATAACAAAGAGCCTCAGACTGGAAAGCTGCCAGGTGTTAATTGCCCTAGAGAGAGGGGGGCCATGGATTACAATGACTTCTGGGTAGTGTTGTAGTTGTTTCACTATTGTCACTGAATAGCCTGCTCGTCTCTTGAAGGCTATTATCTCTGAATACGTTTTGTGATAATCACCATGAATCATAGGAAGTAGCTTGCAAAGTATCCCACCAAAATGTTCAAGTGATGGCTTATTTTGAAGGTATGAATCTGTACTTTCATAATATGTAAAAAAAAAAAATGAAGATCCCTCAACATGACCCTGAAGTCCATACCTGGTCACATATGTGACAAATGTAACAGTACTATATACCTGTAAGTCATGTATGTCCCTATGTCATAAATGTCATTCATTCATGTTGTGTATGTCATAAATGTCACTATGAATTGAAAATGGGGGACCCTGATGATGTAAACAAGACAAACATCTTTCTCTGGTCTGCATCCCCTTAACAATTGTGTGTATTGCTACTGGATTTACCAGATCCAGAGTGAATGAATTAATGAGGAAGTCAGGTAAGAGTGAGTCAGGTAATAGTGAGTGAGGTAAGAGTGAGTGAGGTAAGAGTGAGTCAGGTAAGAGTGAGTGAGGTAAGAGTGAGTCAGGTAAGAGGAAGTCACGTAAGAGTGAGTCAGGTAAGTCAGGTAAGAGTGAGTCAGGTAAGAGTGAGTCAGGTAAGAGGAAGTCAGGTAAGAGTGAGTGAGGTAAGAGTGAGTCAGGTAAGAGGAAGTCATGTAAGAGTGAGTCAGGTAAGTCAGGTAAGAGTGAGTGAGGTAAGAGTGAGTCAGGTAAGAGGAAGTCAGGTAAGAGTGAGTCAGGTAAGTCAGGTAAGAGTGAGTCAGGTAAGAGGAAGTCAGGTAAGAGTGAGTCAGGTAAGAGTGAGTCAGGTAAGAGTGAGTCAGGTAAGAGTGAGTCAGGTAAGAGTGAGTCAGGTAAGAGGAAGTCAGGTAAGAGTAGAGGTCCTCAGTGCATCGAGCTCTGTGGAGCCTCACGGTGTTAACCCGCTGTTTCTGTGACATTTAGAGTGGCATCACCCCCCGCTTTTCATTGTATACGTGTATGCCGTGACAAATAAAACTCTTGACTTGACTATCATCCTGACCTCCTCCCCTCCATTTCTCAGCCGCCTCACCTCTTGGCCTCCGAACGTGTTCATTTACAGCGGCAGTGGGATTGGTAATCTGTCCGTGCGGCTCGGCCTATATACTATATATACACACCTCTCCTTCAGGACACGCTCGTCCGGAGTCGTATCAACCCAAAAAAACCCGGGAAGGTGGAATCTTTCTCCCCTGTAAATTGAGAACACAACCTCAAAACGGCTCTGTGTACTGTACCGTCTGTTTCGGGGGGAGGCGGCGAAATAACCTACCCCACCCCCACCTGGGAACAAAAGCAATTTGGAGCCAGATCCGTCAACCTATTGGATTCATATTGAGGTGTGATATGTTTTCTCGACGACCCCACTTCAGAGAAACAGATGTTCCCGAGGAGAAGGGTAACCTTGGCCTGACAGATGAGGCCGGGGCTTCGAGAGACCCATTACCAGCGGTGGAAGAGGTACACGGTTCCTTTACTTAAGTAAAAGTAGAAATACTCTGGTAAAAGTCCTCCATTCAAAGTAAAAGTATTTGCTATTGAATGTACTTAAGTATCTAAAGTAAAAGTACACATTCTACATGACGTTTTTTGTGTATCCATTGACCTCTATAGGTTGTGTTAGAATGGTGTGTAGTCCAGTTATGCTGCTCTGACTAAAGGTTATGTTTTTTTTTTGTCAATTCTTTCCCCCCTTTTTTCTGTATTTTTCTCCCATCCCAATTTAGTTGTTATGCCAATTCCCTTCCTGGTCGTTGCGCACATTTTTCCCCCACTTGCCGGCCTAGGGAGGGTTGAAGACTATCACATGTCTCCTCCGATACATGTGGAGTCAGCCAGCCACTTCTTTTCACCTGACAGCGAGGACTCTCACTGGGGGAGTGTAACGCATGGGAGGATCACACTACTTCCCCCAGATCCCTTCCCTGCTGAACAGGCGCCCCGACCGACCAGTAGGAGTCGCTGTTTACAACGACCAGGATACATACCCCACCGGCTTCCCACCCGCTAACACTGACAATTGTGTTAGTAGGGACGACTGACCAAGCCGGAGGTACAGTACCACTGACAGCTGGATTCGATCCCAGAGTCTCTGCGGTGGTAGGCGAGTGCTTAGTTCACTGCGCTACCCAGCCGCACTGATTAAAGGCTATGTTAAAGTGGTATGTGATCCAGTTACACTGCTCTGATTAGTTGACAGGCTTCAAATGTGAAAGTATATAATCTTCATAATTTCTTTATTTTGAATATATTGTGTTTTCTATGTAAAATCCTTTTCTTCAAAGTAACTAGTAACTGATGGGTTCAGATAAATGTAGTGGAGTAAAAAAGTACAATATTTCCCTTGAAATGTAGTGGAGTGGAAAAGTATAAAGTTCCCTAAAATGAAAACGCTCACACAAAGTACAAGTAGCTCGAAAATGTACTAAGTACAGTACTTGAGTAAAAATACTTAGTTACTTTCCACCACTGCCCATTACTCCTGAGATACCACACGTACGCGGCGGGTGAGACGGAGGACACGAGACGGGGCTGAGACATATAAGCCCTGGACATTGTCGCGGACAAATTTCTGCACGTGCGTGACCTCGCATGCCTATAAAAAGTCTCAGTGTGGAGCCCCGGGCCGCCCCCCCCCCAACAACATGCCCAGACCATTAGCGCTGACAGACAGGGAGATAATCCAGGGGGGGGGGAGGGCCCTTGGCCCTGTCTGTTGAGGGCCGAGCGTGGATCAAGCGGATCCGGTTTCACGTGAGGAACGAGGTTTCTTGGCTCTATAAGGGACTAGGCAAGAGGGAGGATAGGGGCTCGAGTAGAGAGGGAGATGGGGGTGGGGTGGGGGGGTTCTACACAGATGGAGAGGGGTGGCACACCTGTCCCGTGCGCTGGGAGGGTTCCATTTTCAGGGTTGGACGGGCACAGTGGGGGCAGCAGAAGGGATGGAGAAGTGTGGAGGATAGGGAGTGTAGGGGGGGGGTAAAGGGGTGTGTATGTGTGTGTGTGAGAGAGAGAGAGAGAGAGAGAGAGAGAGAGAGAGAGAGAGAGAGAGAGAGAGAGAGAGAGAGAGAGAGAGAGAGAGAGAGAGAGAGAGACGGTCCCAATCTGGTCCGCAGAGTTGGAAACAGCTTGCATTATTGATGGAGAGAGTTTAATACTCTTTGAAGTGGAGAGAGGAAGCACAGGGTTGGGGGTTGGGGGGGGGGGGGGGGGAGGAAGAGGAAGGAGCCTGACACATAACAGACAACAACAACAGCCATCAAACGGGCCCAATTTAGGAGCTCCTCAGATCCCCCTCTCGACTCTTGAGAGTGTGATGTGGTGAGGGGCCGGAGGTGGTGTGGGGAGGGGCCCCGGAGGTGGTGTGGTGAGGGGCCGGAGGTGGTGTGGGGAGGGGCCCCGGAGGTGGTGTGGTGAGGGGCCGGAGGTGGTGTGGGGAGGGGCCGGAGGTGGTGTGGTGAGGGGCCCCGGAGGTGGTGTGGTGAGGGGCCCCAGAGGTGGTGTGGTGAGGGGCCCCGGAGGTGGTGTGGTGAGGGGCCCCGGAGGTGGTGTGGTGAGGGGCCCCGGAGGTGGTGTGGTGAGGGGCCGGAGGTGGTGTGGTGAGGGGCCGGAGGTGGTGTGGTGAGGGGCCCCGGAGGTGGTGTGGTGAGGGGCCGGAGGTGGTGTGGGGAGGGGCCGGAGGTGGTGTGGTGAGGGGCCCCGGAGGTGGTGTGGTGAGGGGCCCCGGAGGTGGTGTGGTGAGGGGCCGGAGGTGGTGTGGTGAGGGGCCGGAGGTGGTGTGGTGAGGGGCCCCGGAGGTGGTGTGGTGAGGGGCCCCGGAGGTGGTGTGGTGAGGGGCCCCGGAGATGGTGTGGTGAGGGACCCCGGAGGTGGTGTGGTGAGGGGCCGGAGGTGGTGTGGGGAGGGGCCGGAGGTGGTGTGGTGAGGGGCCGGAGGTGGTGTGGTGAGGGGCCGGAGGTGGTGTGGTGGCCGGAGGTGGTGTGGTGAGGGGCCGGAGGTGGTGTGGTGAGGGGCCCCGGAGGTGGTGTGGTGAGGGGCCGGAGGTGGTGTGGTGAGGGGCCGGAGGTGGTGTGGTGAGGGGCCGGAGGTGGTGTGGTGAGGGGCCGGAGGTGGTGTGGGGAGGGGCCGGCGGTGGTGTGGTGAGGGGCCCCGGAGGTGGTGTGGTGAGGGGCCGGAGGTGGTGTGGTGAGGGGCCGGCGGTGGTGTGGTGAGGGGCCCCGGAGATGGTGTGGTGAGGGGCCGGCGGTGGTGTGGTGAGGGGCCGGAGGTGGTGTGGTGAGGGGCCGGAGGTGGTGTGGTGAGGGGCCCCGGAGGTGGTGTGGTGAGGGGCCGGCGGTGGTGTGGTGAGGGGCCCCGGAGGTGGTGTGGTGAGGGGCCCCGGAGATGGTGTGGTGAGGGGCCGGAGGTGGTGTGGGGAGGGGCCCCGGAGATGGTGTGGTGAGGGGCCGGAGGTGGTGTGGTGAGGGGCCGGAGGTGGTGTGGTGAGGGGCCGGCGGTGGTGTGGTGAGGGGCCCCGGAGGTGGTGTGGTGAGGGGCCCCGGAGGTGGTGTGGTGAGGGGCCCCGGAGATGGTGAGGCAAAGAACCACGGCAGCAGTGCTACATCTGTTTCATCAGCGCGCTTTCTTTGGCGGGGGGGGGGCTTTCCAAGCACTTTATCTGGTCTTAAGTGCTGTAAGTAGTATTTTCTTTGTTAAAATATTAGTTAAATAGCTCTACATTCCAACAGCCACCACTGATACAGAGTGTTTGGTCCGTAACATGGGTCTCCCAGTTCCCCCACTCTAAATTTTTTGGTATCCCGTTCTTACTGTATCCAATCAGGAGGGATATTTGTACTTGTTTAAAAAAATCTCGCAGAGCCAAATTTGCTTACTGCCTGGTAGCTTATTTTACTTGTTTCAAGGACACATTTGGTTCTCTCTCCTGATTGGATAACGTGGGAACGGGATTCCAGAACATTTATTTTCTCTTATTTATTTATTTTTGAGAGACCCATGTTGCTGACCAGACACTCAGTATATCAGTGATGGCTATCAGAATGTAGAGCTATAAACTTTAAGAAAAAAAACACAACTTACAGTACCTTTAGGTTTTCAAGAGTGCACGTGGAGAAAGACCCTTGTGAAGTCACACACAGCAGGGTGTCAAGACGTTCCCTTTTATGAAGGCGGTCCATGGTGACCTCCAGACAGAGAAGGAGAGGTGACACACTGGGGTTAATGGGAGTGGTTGTTCCAGACTTATCCCCCCACGCGCACCACAAACCGCCTCGGCCGGTCCTTTGTGCCGGCAGCCATCGGGCTCCACAACCGTGGGCACGGACTGCCGCCAATTGCTGGAGTTCTAACGTCTGGTGACCTTGAGAACTGTATGACATGTATGGCTGTATAAGGAGATTGTTGTGAAGGATCAGATTAAACCGAATATATATATTTATTTATGGATATATATTTAATAGTATTTGTATATCGTTTGATATCCCTTGTATATTCCTTGTACATATACACTGAATATCCCTTTAGTCTACTAACAGCCCATAATAGTTTCATTCTCTCATTGGACAAGAACCTGGCGCCAGCAGCCAAGCCCCTTGGTTCAAGTTCAATCGTGCCGACGAACATGTCGTTACTAGCCCGGTTCCGCGTAGGAATACGTCTGGCGAAATACGAATGGTACTATTTGTTCACAGCGCATATATATATGGCGCAAGTAAAGTAGAACTTTCTTTTAGTCCCTTAGCCCTTAGTTCTTTACCCTCCAACCTAGTGGCAAGACGTTAAGCCTCACCCACGATACACGTGTGGTGCAGTATGGTCAACTTGGCCTCAGAATGGCATTGAGACATCGTGTGGATTAATAGTTGAATTGTCATAGTTTGGCACTATACCGTCGAGTGGGACGTATTTCTATTAAGTTAATAATAGTCTATTATGTATGGTGCATCGTTCGGTTAGAGTTATAGAGTGAGCAGTACCCCCATCGTTCCTGGCGTTATCTAGAGTCTTAACCAGGCTGGGCAGACCACGTGTGGTGCTTTCATCCGAGGAGTTCTGGGCCAGGACGAGTGGACCTGCACATTGGATTACCTTACCCGGACGACGGCGAGCCCTACACGGCTTGGATTATCTACTTGCTTTGGGTGCTTTGATTTATGCCATGGATACCAGCCAACACTGGTGAGTGTTGGAACTACCCCCTGAGAGGAGTCCAGGTGAGACGGCGCTCTACCCCGAGTGAGGTCGCCTCACGTCTCTTCGTTGTGGACCGGCAGCTACGTCTACAAGAGGGCCCAGCTGTATTCATCTGTGGACCGAGGTTCTGTGGGCACCGTGTTCAGCACTCTGAATTCTCCCAAGAAATCGTTGGCCAGATGGGATATCGCCAGCGGCTCTCCTAACCCCCCCCCTCTACTGACTTACAACCAGCGGGACCCCCTTTTAGTATATCCAGCTATAATCATTTAAGTACCATCGCTATAGTTCCCTAAAGAACCAGGTTGCATACTTGCTCCCTGCGTAACCAGAGATTGGACATTCAATGTTGATTTGCCTACGAATACTCATTTGCCTTACAAGTGCATTCAAATCATAAATGTCATTAAGTGAACGTTGTATATACCCTTTGCTATATAAAATATTCGATTTATACATTTGTGTGGACTTCGTTTCATGGTGGGAAAGTGTTCATCATATCTATATCATGTACTGTGTGGCCAGTAGTTAAAGTACATAATCGGTAGTGGTTTAATGATATAATATAATAATGCAGGACCTGCTCAGAGGTCTTTAATTGGCATTGGCAATTATCCTCAACACACACACACACACCGGAACACACACGCATGCATTGTCTGTAGGATCGCTGATGCGATTCGTCTCTGCGATTAACCCATCCCGTCGTCCTTCCCCCCCAAGGGCAGCCGGGAGCAGACAGGCGTCAACGTGAGCCGCGCCAGGGGACCAATCCAAGTGCTCCTGTCCGTCTTCGTCAAGGACGCCACAGCGTTAGCGATCTGTTGTTGTGCATGTTTTTCCATTGGGTTTATCTTATCGGGGGGAAACCCTTGCGAGCACGGGGAGAACATGCAAACTCCACACAGAAAGGCCTGGGAGATACCCCACCTGGGTACCTGGCATCATGGAAACCTGGTCCCCAAGCGGGAATCGAACCCTGGACCTTCTTGCTGTGAGGCGACAGTGTTAACCACTACACCACCGTGCCGCATACCATACTTATCAATACAGTCAGGGAATTGTACCCCTCAGTTACAATTGGTCCTTCGAGCCGGAGGGTAACTAGTGTAATATTAATATAGTGTTATTAATATTGAAATGGCCTATGATGAACACTCCACGAAACGGTCCTCCTAACGTAGAACGCCCGCGGCGCAGACGACAGCCACCTCCGTACTTAGAGGATTACGCTGTCAGTCAACTACCTAGCCTTCGACAAACGGTAAACGCGGTAAAAGTAGAAAGTAAAATTATGTCTGACCTTAACGACCAGGTTACCCCGACCACAGAGGCCCTAGTGGGTTCTAATGTAACTGACCAAGCTCACGGTGGGGACCAGGAGGGAGCTGACATGCCTTTACCCCCCGCCAATACCGAAGAAGTAGTCCCCGACCAGCCCCGGGAGGAAGACAACCCTACAGAGAGAGAACTCTGCACGGAAGAAGAGGAGGAGAGCGCCGAGGAAATAGAGCTCCAGGACTCCCCAACGAGTACAGCCAGGAGCGGCTCACCTCTACAACCGTCTTCCCCCAGCGAAGCGGAGAGGATGCTATCACAGGCGTTCCTCGTCAGCCTGACAGCCTCTACCGAACGCGATCGACTCCAGGGTGAACGCGATCGACTTCAGGGTGAACGCGATCGACTCCAGACACAGCAACGGAGCGAAGAAGAGCGCATACGCCTGGAGATGAGACGCCTTCAGACGGAAGAGAATATGGCAAGAGACCGAGCAGACACCCAGCGTGCCGCTGCCGGTGCCCAAAGAGAAACAGAGCGCGACCTCGCTCTCATCCAGCGCGAAACCGAGCGCAACAGACTACAGGGCGAGCGCGACAGACTACAAGCCGAGCGCGACAAGTTACAAGCGCAGCTAATGGAGCAGCTGATCCTCAAGGCAACACCCTCTCCCTCCGCCAGGGGTTCAAGGAACTCGTCGAGACAACAGTCAAGGGCAGCGTCTCCTAACCGAGCAAGCGACCCTGAACTTGACCAACAGACCAAGCCTATACCCCCCGCAGACCCCCTTCCCAGACCGGTCCAAGCGAGACCCAGCTACAAGGAAGGAGCGGCATACACTGCGGAGAAGCTAAATAAACGACTACAGGATCTAGAGGACCTGATAGAAGAAGAAGAGGGAGAGGAGGAGAACCAAGCCCGACGACAGCACAGTACTCCACCGGACCAGGAGGTCCAGTACAGCCCAGGCTATACCCCCGCGGCGCTGCGCTACAGACCCCCGACCCTATTCACGGGTGAGCACGACGCACAACCAGCCCCGAGGAATAGCACCTGGACCAGCGGGCCATGGTACCCTGCCGGTACCAGCCCACAGAGAGGCGCAAGAGGAGACTCGCCTAGGAGGTCTCTCCCCCAACGCTCGCCGATGTATCAGCCATCCACGGCGTCATACATTGCCACACCGACGTTTCCAGACTTCACCTATGAGAATCGAGCACAGTACACAGAGCTCCGGATGTGCTTAGAGACAATGATGGTGGATGTCGCTGATGAACGCCACAAGTATGCAATATTACTGAAGCACCTGAAAGTACCCCGGGCGCACAATATAGCGCTAGCCTATGCCACCTCTACGACCCCATACACCGCGGCTCTAGCAGCGCTGGACCAGAGATATGGACGTATATGGGATTACGTAATCCAAGAGATAAGGCATATTGACCGCCTACCCCCAGCAACAGACAATCGCTCATTAGACGACCTGTCTATAAAAGTGCAGTCCCTGGTAGGGATGCTGGGAGCGCAACGGGAAAAGGGTATGCACGAGCTATACGCCAACTCTAACGTCGAGAGGATTTTAGAGAAGCTGCCACCCGCCAGACAAGAGCGCTTCAGGCGGCAGAGAGACCACCGTGATCCTAACGGTCCCGAACCATCCCTCCTCGATCTAGCCGACTTCCTGGCGAGAGAAGTCAGCAGCTTACGACTGGATACGTTCGTGCGGAGCACACCAAGCTCCAGAGAGGGACCCAGGAGAATAAACGATGGAAGAAGATCGGTGACTGTCATGCACCAATCAGAATCAGTACCGAGCAGTAAGAACCACAGTACCCCCTCGAGAAAAGAGAAGTGGAAGATGGTGTGCCCGTACTGCGAGAAGGAACACTGGCTGTCACAATGTGACCTGTTCACAAAGATGAATGCAGAAGAAGTGAGTCAATGGATAAAGTCCAACAGGCGCTGTTACCGATGTGCGCGCAATCACATGGCAGCCGAGTGCCGCCTAAAGAAGAGGTGCAGTCGGTGTGACGGAGCACACCTAGATGTCCTACACGACAGTAACAGAAGAAAGCCTGCACCTGCACCATCGAGCAGCACCAAGGCAAGTGTCATGTACATTGACCCCGCCAGCAGCAGCGGCGCCCAAGTGCTCTTAAAGGTAGTCCGTGTAACATTGAGCTACCAAGATAAAGTCATGGACACTTACGCCATCCTTGATGACGGGTCAGAGAAGACCCTTCTGCTCGCGTCCGCTGCGGCCCAGCTGGGACTGCGGGGGAGCGAGAACCAAATGACGATTCGGACAATAAGAAGAGATTTAAAGACGATAAAGGGCGAGAATGTCTCCTTCACTATCGCAGCAAGCGGGCAGCCAGAGCGACGGTATAGGATTACAAATGCTTTCACCAGCCAAGAAATAGGACTATCACAGTACACCTACCCCATCGCCAAGCTGATGGATAAATATGTGCACCTGCGTCAACTACCTATCCCGCTCATAGACGGCGCCACCCCGACCCTGCTGATAGGCTCCGACCATGCAGACCTCATAGTCCCGATAGACCGGGTCCATACAGGACCCCGAGGCTGTCCTGCAGCAGTCGAGACCCGCCTAGGATGGACACTACAAGGCCCCCTCGCTAAATCTCTCAACCAAACAGCAGCCACTAGCTGCCTCCACTCCAGAGTGACAGAAGAAGACACCACTCTCCTGCAGCATGTCGAGAGGCTATGGACACTAGAGACAATGCCCTTTAAGAACGAAAAGAAAGACATTCGTTCTAAAGAAGACATTTACGCCATAAACCTCCTCGAGCAAGGGACAAAGAGAGTCACAGTCGGCGGAGTGATGAGATACGCAACTCCACTCCTGAGGCGAGAGGGAATGCCCACCTTTCACGCAAAGAAAGACGCTACGGAGCGGTATCTATTGAACACAGAGCGGCGCCTAGCCAAAGACCCCGCTCAAGAGAGTGTGTACCGCGCTGAGATTGAGAAGCTAATCACAGCGGGACACGTAAAGAAGATTGACTGGCGACGCCGAGCGCTGCTCCGCGCCTCTCTGATCAAAGACGGCTTTGATCTCAGGCAGTGGGCCAGCAGCGACCCGCACGTATTGCGCAGCCTCTCCCCCGCGGACAAGGCTGCCAGCAGCGAGACCTGGATGGCGACAATCCCAGGAGAAGCCCAAGAAATGACACTAGGACTAGTCTGGCGCTTCAAAACAGACTCGCTCCACTATAGACACAAACCCCTGACCACGGAGCAGGGAAGGTCGACGGCGATACTGACCACCAGACGGAGTGTGTACAGAACACTCGCCAGACAATATGACCCGTTGGGATGTATTCTACCTTACACCACCAGGGCAAAGATGATTGTACGAGCACTATGGGACAAGGACCAGGGCTGGGACGACCCAATACCCGCACCCCTTGCCTCCACATGGAGAGAGTGGGAGACGGAGCTCCGCTCACTCCCAGGCGTCAATATACGCCGCAGCTACTTCCCACCCACAGTGAGGCCAGAGACATGCAAGATGGATCTACACGTCTTCAGTGACGCCTCCGAAGTAGCCTATGGATCGGTGGCCTACTTGCGTGCCCAAGAGAAGGGAGGAGAGATACACACTGCTTTCATCCTGGCTCGCTCAAGAATAGCCCCACGAAAGCAACAATCTATCCCGCGTCTAGAGCTCTGCGCAGCCCTAGCAGGAGCGCATCTAGCCACGTTAATCCAACGTGAACTCACCATTCCGGTGCACAGAACAATCTTGTGGTCAGATTCCACGACAGTACTCACATGGATCAAGTCTGATTCATGCAGATACAAGGTCTTCGTGGGAGTCAGAGTCACCGAGATTCAAGAGTTAACAGAAGCAGCGAGCTGGCGGTATGTGGACACCAAACACAACCCAGCTGACGTCATCACCCGGGGAATGTCCCTAGATGACCTCACCCGTTGCAACATCTACAGTGACGGACCCGAGTTCCTCAAGCTCCCGGAAGAAGAGTGGCCTACGCCCACCCCACGGGAAGCGAGTAAAGAGGAGGCTGAGAACAAGAAACCTATGTTCTGTGGACTGAGCCTCCACAGACCCCAACATAGATGATTGCATTACCCTACAGAGTGCGCAGCTAAAGACATTCCTGTGGCACCACCCAGAGATTCAGTCCACTGCCGACATTTCAGCAGCTGACTACGAAGAAGCAGAACTTCTTCTACTACAACGAGCCCAGAGAGACTCGTTCCCCGATGAGCTAGACTGTCTACAGGGAGGAAAGCCCGTCCCATCAGACAGCAGATTGCTCCACCTGGCACCCGAGAGCGACGCCCATAATCTCATCAGAGTGGGTGGTCGTCTGCGGAGAGCCCCCGATCTACCGGATGACGTTAAGTACCCGATAGTCTTGAACAGCCGACACAAGGTCACAGAGCTGATCATAAAGAAATACGACGAGGATGTACACCACGCAGGAGCAGAGAGAGTCTTCGCGGAGATCAGACGTCGCTATTGGATAGCAGTGCGACGCTTCCAGCGAACCTGTCTAGACTGCCGAAAGTGGCGCGCGCAGCCCAGCATACCCCGGATGGCTGACCTACCTCCCTGTCGCCTCCGACTCGGCGACAAGCCATTCCACTCCACAGGCATGGACTGTTTTGGCCCGTTGTATATAAAGAAAGGAAGAGGAACCGAGAAGCGGTGGGGTATTGTATTCAAATGCATGACCACCCGAGCGATGCATATAGAACTCCTTTCAACCATGAGCACAGACTCATTCCTTATGGCCTTCCGAAGATTCACATCACGGAAAGGAAAACCGTCTACATTGTTGTCTGATCACGGGACAAACTTCAAAGGCGGAGAAAGAGAGCTGAGAGAGAGCTTCCAAGCTATGGGCCCAGAACTTAAGACCCACCTCGCTCCATCCCAGATTGACTTCCAGTTTAATCCCCCGAACGCACCCCACTTCGGTGGAACCTGGGAACGAGAAGTACGTTCTATAAAGACAGCCCTGTACGCCGTGCTTGGGGCCCAGACTGTAGCGGAAGAAGTCCTAATGACAGTCCTCACGGAGATCGAGGGAGTATTGAACTCAAAGCCCCTCGGTTACGTCTCAAGTGATGTAGCAGATGTCGACCCAGTCACCCCCAACACACTCTTGATGGGGCGGCTGGACCCCGCGCTAACCCAGACAATGTACAGGCCTGAAGAAGCGAACGGCCGAAGAATGTGGAGGTACAGTCAAGTACTAGCTGACAAGTTTTGGAACAGCTTTCTACTCCACTACCTACCGTCTCTACAGACCCGCCAGAAGTGGGTAAAAGAGAGAGACAATTTGACAGAAGGAACAGTCGTCATGATTATCGACCAGTCACTACCCAGAGCTATGTGGCCGGCTGGCCGCGTAAGCAAAGTGATCACCGGTGCCGATGGCAAGGTCCGAGCAGCTGAGGTGCTCGTCCAAGGGCGAACTTACACACGACCCGTGGCGAGGCTAATAGAACTGCCCAGACTCCCAGACACTATCGATGACGACCATGACCCCACGACTTTGTGAGTTGACTGACCCTTACAGCGGACCTTGAGTGGTAGACAGTGCGGTTAATCTGTCTCTGCTTAGCTAATTAGGTGGGACTAATTAGGGGGCGGCTGTTGTGAAGGATCAGATTAAACCGAATATATATATTTATTTATGGATATATATTTAATAGTATTTGTATATCGTTTGATATCCCTTGTATATTCCTTGTACATATACACTGAATATCCCTTTAGTCTACTAACAGCCCATAATAGTTTCATTCTCTCATTGGACAAGAACCTGGCGCCAGCAGCCAAGCCCCTTGGTTCAAGTTCAATCGTGCCGACGAACATGTCGTTACTAGCCCGGTTCCGCGTAGGAATACGTCTGGCGAAATACGAATGGTACTATTTGTTCACAGCGCATATATATATGGCGCAAGTAAAGTAGAACTTTCTTTTAGTCCCTTAGCCCTTAGTTCTTTACCCTCCAACCTAGTGGCAAGACGTTAAGCCTCACCCACGATACACGTGTGGTGCAGTATGGTCAACTTGGCCTCAGAATGGCATTGAGACATCGTGTGGATTAATAGTTGAATTGTCATAGTTTGGCACTATACCGTCGAGTGGGACGTATTTCTATTAAGTTAATAATAGTCTATTATGTATGGTGCATCGTTCGGTTAGAGTTATAGAGTGAGCAGTACCCCCATCGTTCCTGGCGTTATCTAGAGTCTTAACCAGGCTGGGCAGACCACGTGTGGTGCTTTCATCCGAGGAGTTCTGGGCCAGGACGAGTGGACCTGCACATTGGATTACCTTACCCGGACGACGGCGAGCCCTACACGGCTTGGATTATCTACTTGCTTTGGGTGCTTTGATTTATGCCATGGATACCAGCCAACACTGGTGAGTGTTGGAACTACCCCCCGAGAGGAGTCCAGGTGAGACGGCGCTCTACCCCGAGTGAGGTCGCCTCACGTCTCTTCGTTGTGGACCGGCATCTACCGTCTACAAGAGGGCCCAGCTGTATTCATCTGTGGACCGAGGTTCTGTGGGCACCGTGTTCAGCACTCTGAATTCTCCCAAGAAATCGTTGGCCAGATGGGATATCGCCAGCGGCTCTCCTAACCCCCCCCCTCTACTGACTTACAACCAGCGGGACCCCCTTTTAGTATATCCAGCTATAATCATTTAAGTACCATCGCTATAGTTCCCTAAAGAACCAGGTTGCATACTTGCTCCCTGCGTAACCAGAGATTGGACATTCAATGTTGATTTGCCTACGAATACTCATTTGCCTTACAAGTGCATTCAAATCATAAATGTCATTAAGTGAACGTTGTATATACCCTTTGCTATATAAAATATTCGATTTATACATTTGTGTGGACTTCGTTTCATGGTGGGAAAGTGTTCATCATATCTATATCATGTACTGTGTGGCCAGTAGTTAAAGTACATAATCGGTAGTGGTTTAATGATACCATACTTATCAATACAGTCAGGGAATTGTACCCCTCAGTTACAGAGATGCATAAAGGAACACATGACTTGATGTACTGATCATCTCTCTCTCTCTTTATCCATCTCTCTCCCTCCCTCTTGTTTACTCCATCTCTCTCTTTCTCCATCTCTCCCTCCCTTTCTCTCTCTTTCTCAATCTCCCTCTCTGTATCCATCTTTCTCTCCCCCTCCCTATATATCCGTCTCTCCCTCTTTCTTCATCTCTCTCTCTCTCTCTCTCTCTCTCTCTCTCTCTCTCTCTTTGACATACAGGCATTCCTTTGGGGTCCTAGGGGCATGACCCTGAGCTATGCACACACTATCTGTCTGTCTCTTTAATCCCTCGTTCTCTCTCCAATTTTCTCTCTCTATTCCATTACATCCTTCTCTCTCTTCATCTGTCTCTCTCTCTTTAACTTTCTCTCTGTCTATTTCACTCTCTCCCTCTCTCTCTCAATAACTGACATCCAGGCATTCCTTTGAGGTCATAGGGCATGACCTTGAGCTATGCGTACACACACACAGACACACACACACACACACACACTCCGCCGTCAGCCAAAATACAGACCACCCACCCAGAGACAGACACAACTTATGAGTCTCTGCTTGTCACCAAAGAGTTGTAATATAATATATGGGTTGTCTCAGGCGGTCTGGTCCCATGTGTTGTTTACATTGGCTTTAAAACTCTTTTAGAGGAGACAAGGTTAAGTTAGGAGCTTAGCTGAGCATTACGTTTGTGCTCCGACACAGAGAATGAAGAGATTAGAGCGAGCACGGCCGAGTCGGGCCGTCACTAAAACCAGGTCAGACAGACAGAGTCACAGATAGCCGGGTCATAATTAGTCTCTGGACCAGGACACGGTGAGCCCGGCTTCGGTCAAAGCACCAGAGACCCGGTCCCTGCCCTCCGAGACCCTCGTTCCAGCCCTCCATCTCTCTCCCTCCCGTTCTCTCTTTTACTCCATCGCTCTCTCTTTCTCCATCTCTCTCCCCCCTCTCTATTTTTCTCCATCTCTCTCTTTCTCCATCTTTCTCTCCCCCTCCCTCTCTCTATATATCTGCCTCTCCCTCTTTCTCTGTCTCTCTCTCTTTCTCTCTTTCTTAATCTCTCTCCCTCCCTCTCTTTTTTTCTCCACATCTCTCTCTTTCTACACCTCTCTCTCTCTCTTTCTATATATATCTGTATATGCCTATTCATATCCATATTCCAGGTCAGACAGACACAATCACAGAGAGCCGGTCCTGGTCTCTGGACCAGGACCCGGTGAACCCGGCTTCGGTCCACAGCACCGGAGACCCGGTCCCTCCGAGACTCAAAACCGAATTAATTGAGTACTTTTACTCGAGTACTATACTTATAGGTGCTCGTGCGTTTCCATTTCAGGGAACCTTATACTTTTAAGATGAGATAAGATATTCTTTTATTGATCCCCTTGGGGGAACGGCATGGGGGAGGGAAAGTGCAGGTACAGGTAGGGTAATAGTAGAAAGACATAAATATAGGCAATACAATTAGATCTGAATATAAGAATATGAGAAAAATAAAACAAAATCAGTTATATTACACGTTAATACATCGGTTATATTATCCTGTTTTACTATACAAAGGCAATGTCCTATTCTTGACTGCACTAAAGTCATCTGAATTCCCGCAGCTGCTGGTTACAAAACATGCAATGAGTTGATGAAAGTGAAGCACTTTCAACATTCAGACCCAGACGAGAGGATGCGACCGCAGCAGAACTGAATCACTGCGTCGATACGACCTTTTTTTTTATCCACTTTTTCTCCCACTGGTCGGCTGCAATGTGGAGGAAGCCTTGCATCACGTGTCCCCTCCGGTACACGAGGAGGCAGCCGTTGCATCTTTTCACCTGTACAGCGCAATCTCTCAGCGGCGAGGAGTGACGCGTGGGAGGCTCACGCTGCCCCCGAAGCTTCCTGATTCTGCTGTACAGGCGCACCAACCGACCTGTAGGAGTCGCTGTCCACAATGTCCGATCCCCACCCACCAGCTTCCCACCCTTAACACTACCAATTGTGTTAGTATGAACGACCAGCCAAGCTGGTAGCAACGCGTCGATACGACCTTGAGAGGTTAGCGCGTTCGAGAAATGAATATTAGAAAAACACAATATGGAATGTGTGTACTTTTCATTTTTGATACGTATAAGTAGCACTCGGGTTAGTTTCGGAAACGGTTCGTGCCATGCTTGCAACATTTGGGGGGGGGGGGGGGGGCGTCACGTCGGAGCCAAGAGCTCCACCAGAGAGTGAACATATCAAAGGACAGAGAGGCACTCACTGAGCATCACTGAGCACAGGGTGACAGTATTATCAAATCCTCCTGGACTTTTACTTTACTTTTAAATCGACACTGTAAAATTCTACACTTTACTTTACTGTATATTTCTGTATATTTTGATTGTATATTTAATATTTTAGAATGTATATACATAACATAGAAAATGTATATACCGGCCGGTATTTTATTCGTATTCTTATTTTCATTGTTATTCGTGACTTTTGTTTTTGACTACCTAAATGTTTACCGTTTACTGTGAGCGATTTGTAGTGCCGAATTTCCCTCTGGATAAATAACGTTTTTCTATTCTATTCTATTCAATGAGGGCATGACGGATCCAAACACAGGTTTGATGCCTAATTTATACTTAGACTTCAAAGCAGTTGCGAAGGTTGCGGGCGAGTCTGCTGACCGGCGAGGCCTATACGTGCGGCTGGACAAAAATGTTACCGTGTTTTGCAAATCGACGCAGAGCTGACGTGGACAGCGCAGAGCTGTGATTGGCCGCTGCCCTATGGGCCGGGCTGGGCCAGCGCGTACACGTGTTCCGTTCATCATCTCGGGAGCTCGGTCGGAGCATTCCCGTTGCCGATGGTGATTAACTACGTTACAAACACGGACCGAATCGAAGAAAGACTGGCCGAGGAAGTCCAAAAATATAGCCGTTTATACAACACGACACAGCACAACCATCTAGTGGTTCAGCGGGGTACTGCAACCCACGCGTTGAACTGATGTGGAAGCATGTTGCAATGTTTTCTTTTGCATTGTCCCTGACAAATAAACACATCTATCCCCCCCCCCCCCCCCCCCCCCAGGCCCCAGCCAAACAGATCGGGGTCATCTCCAGGCTGGGGTCGGGGATGGATCAGAACCAGAGCCAAACGGATCAGGCCGTCTCCCGCAGCGACCGCATGGAATGTGTTCAGTAAGCCTCCCACCCGGCCTCCCCGGGACGTGGCAGATGTACGGTCACATGGCGCGGCCGCGGAGGTGGCGGCTGTCTCTGAAATGATGTCATTTATTTCCCCAGCAGGTCTCTCTCTTTCTCCATCTATCTCCCCCCCTCCCTCTCTCCATCTCTCTCTCCCCCTCTCTCCCTCTCGTTTACTCCATATCTCTCTTTCTCCATCTCTCTCCCTCCCTCTCTCCATCTCTCTCTCCCCCTATCTCGCTCTCGTTTACTCCATATCTCTCTTTCTCCATCTCTCTATATTTCTCCATCTTTCTCTCCCCCTCCCTCTCTCTATATATCTGTATCTCTCCCTCTCCCTCTCTCTCTCTGCTCGTGCAGTGTCTTACTCTTCATACCATGCTGATGCTGTATTACTGATAGATGGGGAGATAAGTACATGGGGCTTAGGAATAATTCAAACCTACATTCTGTGGTTCACTGGCATCTTCCCCTCTGGATGCCTATGTAAACAGAGCTGCACACACACACGGACACGCACACACACACACACACACGCACAGGCACACACACACGCACACACACACACACACACACAGAGTAGATGACATAAACAAACACATACAGCAGACACACACACACATACAGCAGAGACACACACACACACGCACACACAGACGGACACACATACAGCACACACACACACACACACACACACACACACACACACACACACACACACACACACACACACACACACACATACATACAGCACACACACACACGCAAACTAATTCAGAATTATTGCAAGACAAGGGGCTTTCTGACATATTAATGGTCCTCAAAATTCGTCAGATCAGCTCCAAAAAGAGGGAACACATGCCTCCTGTACTCGCTTCACTATCAACACTACCGACTCCAGAACTGGATTTAAATAATCATACTGTTTGGTTTAAAAAGCCTTACACTGTCTCTCTCCTCTAGGTCTCTGCTAGGTATAATATACTGTAGGTCTACTATACTACTAGGTCTACTATACTACTAAGTCTACTATAAAACTATACTACTAAGTCTACTATAAAACTATACTGCTAGGTCTACTATAAAACTATACTGCTAGGTCTACTATACTACTAGGTCTACTATACTACTATACTGATATGTCTACTATACTACTATACTACTAGGTCTACTATAAAACTATACTGCTAGGTCTACTATACTACTATACTGATATGTCTACTATACTACTATACTGCTAGGTCAACTATATCTACTATACTGCTATACTGCTAGATATACTATACTACTATACTACTAGGTCTACTATAAAACTATACTACTAGGTCTACTATAAAACTATACTGCTAGATATACTATACTACTATACTGATATGTCTACTATACTACTATACTGCTAGATCTACTATACTGCTAGATATACTATACTACTATACTACTAGGTCTACTATAAAACTATACTACTAGGTCTACTATACTACTATACTGCTAGGTCTACTATAAAACTATACTACTAGGTCTACTATAAAACTATACTGCTAGGTCTACTATACTACTATACTGATATGTCTACTATACTACTATACTGCTAGATCTACTATACTACTATACTGATATGTATACTATAAAACTATACTACTAGGTCTACTATACCGATATGTCTACTATACTACTATACTACTAGGTCTACTATACTACTATACTGCTATATCTACTATACTACTATACTACTAGATCTACTATACTACTATACTGCTATATCTACTATACTACTATACTGCTATATCTACTATACTACTATACTGCTAGATATACTATACTACTATACTGCTATATCTACTATACTACTATACTGCTAGATATACTATACTACTATACTACTAGGTCTACTATACCGATATGTCTACTATACTACTATACTGCTATATCTACTATACTACTATACTACTAGGTCTACTATACTACTATACTGATATGTCTACTATACTGCTATACTGCTAGATATACTATACTACTATACTACTAGGTCTACTATACTACTATACTGCTATATCTACTATACTACTATACTACTAGGTCTACTATACTACTATACTGCTATATCTACTATACTACTATACTACTAGGTCTACTATACCGATATGTCTACTATACTACTATACTGCTATATCTACTATACTACTATACTACTAGGTCTACTATACTACTATACTGCTATATCTACTATACTGCTAGATATACTATACTACTATACTGCTAGATCTAATATACTACTATACTGCTATATCTACTATACTGCTAGATATACTATACTACTATACTGCTAGATATACTATACTACTATAATGCTAGGTATACTATACTACTATACTGCTAGGTCTACTATACTACTAGGTATGTTCCAAGGTATCTAATATGGAGTCAAAGGGTGATCAAGCACTCTGACCATCTATTATATGTTTTGTGTGTTTTGTATGGTTGTGTGGTTGTGCATGTGTTTTTATATTTATTCTGTCTGTTTTGTAAAGCGATCAAACTTGTGTTGAAAGTAATATATATAACTAAAGTTGGCTTGACACACACACATGTATACTATGCACAGATGCACACACACACATGTATACACACATGCACACACGGACAGACACACTCAGTCAATACGAATACGTGATTATTCTTTTTCAGCCTCGGTTTTCGATTTCCGTCTTTGTCTCTGTCCTCGTGTCAACGACCCTTCTTACTGGAGAGTAGATGACATAAACAAACACATACAGCAGAGACACACACACATACATCAGACCCCCACACACACACACACAGCAGACCCACACACGCACATACAGCACACACACACACACACACACACACACACACACACACACACACACACACACACACACACACACACACACACACACACACACACACACACACACAGAAGATTTGCACAAACATGAGCTTTCATATTATCCAGGCAGCTCGCTGGTGTGATCACAAATGACTGCTCTGTCAATCACACTAATGCAAGGAGGCAGCTTGTCGTCTTTTACACACACACACACACACACACACACACACACCCACACCCACACCACACACACACACACACACACACACACACACACACACACACACACACACACACACACACACACACACACACACACACACACACACACACACACACACCTCTGCCCTGACAGGCTATTTCCCGCAGATAGACCTGTTCATATTCATACAGTTTTTCCACTCTGGAGGTAATCTTTTGCTGGGTGACAGTTAGTTAACCAGCTGCAGCAAGCCTGGCCTCGTAGCACCCGCAACTCTAATTCGTCTGGACAGAGAGGGAGAGAGAGGGAGGGAGGGATGGAGAGGGAGGGAGAAAGAGAGATGCGTCACCCTCCCCATAGGGTAGCCATAAGACCTATGTAAAGCGTCTCAATGCACTAGAATGGT
Organism: Notolepis coatsorum; assembly: GCF_963971535.1. Classification (NCBI taxonomy): domain Eukaryota; kingdom Metazoa; phylum Chordata; class Actinopteri; order Aulopiformes; family Paralepididae; genus Notolepis; species Notolepis coatsorum. The sequence goes on from NC_140183.1 coordinate 59,743,198, forward strand.
CACTGCTACAGAGGATTACTAAAGATGCTGACGTTGATCTGAAGCAGGCGCTTTGAATACATAAATTATTCACATCCCACACACACACACACACACACGCACACACACGTAAGGGGCGCTGTAGGGACTGTAATAAGCCCAGGCGATGGGAGGGCCCTAATGTTGTCATGGATAATAATAATAACACTGATCTCTCCTTGTTTTAACAGAGAATACACAGAACAGCTCGTATAACACATGCTGCACAGCGAGGGCATGACTGTACATCCATTAAACAGGGATACGGGATCCAATTTGATGCAATGTAGCCTATAGGAAATTGACTCATTTGTCAACTAAATCGATTTGTTGATTTCATTGAAAAATCTGTAACATTTCCACGTAAAAAAAACACAGAGAGGGACCTATTTATATCTAGTGCTTACCAGGGATGTGCTTATCTTTCAGGAAATAACTTGATTCATGGTGAAAAGCGTAACAATTTACTAATCCAACTAACGAAATCTTGGGTTGACTGATTAATCAACTAATGGACTGTGACATGGCAGGGGCAGGGCAGGGTTTCTTCAGCTGGATCATTAGGGGCTTGAGTCATCCTGTTAGTGCAGACAACTCCCGCTTCCTGTCAAAGTGGGCGGGGCAGCACTGTCACTCCACTTTCCAGGCCAAAGCCAGGGAGGGGGGGGGTCCTCGCTTCTTATTGGCCAAAACATTCCTTTTCAACATCATAATATCATATTAGACACAAAGGGTCCTTTTGTCATTGTCTCCGGGAAATTATACAAATGTAGTGTTTGCAGATGTATACGCCCCTTAATGCAGATGATGAATGAATGAATGAATGAAAACGTTATTTAACAGATTGCAGAATGGGGTACAATACAGTACGGCTCAATACACACAAGTGTTAAGGGGATGCAGACCAGAGAAAGACTTTCGTCTTGTTTACATCAGGGTCCCCCGTTTTCAATTCATAGTGACATTTATGACATACACAACATACATGACATCATGACATTTATGGCATAGGGACATACATGACATACAGGTATATAGTACTGTTACATTTGTGACATATACGATATGCAAATATACAGTACTGTTACCAATATATCCTAACAGAGATTATATACATATGATGGGGAGGATACTGTACATTAGGAGGGGGTGGGTGGGTGGGAGAAAAAATATACATACGGTGGGAAGAAAATATATACATATGGTGGGGGGGAGACTGTCTATTTGGGGGGGAGGGGGGTAATTAGGGGGGGGTTATGATGGGTGGAGACAATCGGGTATTGGACCGTTCTTATACATTTTTATACATTTACATTTAGTCATTTAGCTGAACGCTTTTATCCAAAGTGGCTTACAAGTTCTGTACGACAAGTCAGACAAGTATAACTCTTTCAGAGTAACAATGTTCATCAAAGTGTTGAAACTTGGGTGCTGCAGTGTTGAGTGCATAGTAGTAGAGACATATTAGTATAGTAGGTAGTAATATAGACAAGGAAGCTTAATTAGTGGAAGAGTGCATGATAGAAGACAGTAAGAAGGCTAGTATTCTTTTTATTTATATTTTTTATTTCAGATATTGATTGAATAAGTGTGTTTTTAGTCAACGACAACTCCCAATCCCGGGACAATAAGTAAGTGGGCTACATTTATTCAAGCCTTCTCATCTTCTCATCTAATCATGGCGTCTCCGATGAGTGGCGCTCCCTCTATCCAATCAAAAGAGACTACACCTTCTCACACGTCCACCATGCATTTTATAGGGTTGACTTGTTTTGACTGTTCCCATCGGCCTGTTCACCAGCCCATAGTGATATCAGACCACACCCCTGTTGTATTATCTATGACCCTCACTGGCCTTCCTCCAACAAAAAGACATTGGTGTTTTAATTTGACTCCATTATCACATAATCCACTTTATGAAATTTATGGAGGAACATATAACCTTCTTTTTTTTAGTACCTGAGACCTCAAACCTGATTATCTGGGATGCCCTCTAAAGCACGTCTTAGGGGACAAATAATGTCATACACCGTGAATAGGAAAAGATAAAGACCCATGAAGAATGACTAGAAATAAATAATAAATGTATATATATATATATATTTAATAATAATTCATAATTAAATCTGTAATACGCTCAAGCTAAAAACCCAGAATTATATTAAAGCCTTTTTTTTCCGCCGGTCTAAACAACATTGCATGCGTGCACGAGGAAGGATAATAATTATGATCTAGCGTTGATTTCAGGAAGATCCGATAATCAGGCGAAAAATTACAACATGTTTATTGAATTACACAAAAACGCAGTTTTCGCGTCTTTTCCCTGGAATGACTCAGACGCACCCAAACTATATTCATATTCAAAACGGTATAAAACGGAAATGTACAGATGAAAAAATAATCTGTTTTTTGCACGTCACTGAGACTCGACGGCGTTATTAGACCCATAGGTATAGTATAAAATATAGGTTTAGCTCTACAAACTACAACTACGTTTACATGGGATTAATGGACAGCAGATTATTTTATAATCAATGACACATTTAGGAACTTGTACTCTCAACTATATACCTCAGAATATCCAAAGGATAATACTTTGGTGGAGAAGTTAAACATCCCTAGACTTTATCTCAACAAAACGAGACTCGAGGAGCTTATATCACGAGAAGAAAGAACTACTGCTATCTTTTCATAACAATCTGGAAAAGCGCCAGGACCCGACGGGTTCCCTGCAGACATTTCTCAAATCATTCTTCTCATTGCTTACATCCCAACTAAGCTCAGTACTTAGTATCTGATTTGTTTTAAATAAAGTAAACGTCCACCTTCATTTAATGAATCATGCATCACCCTAGCAAAGAAAAGGAAATACCCTACAGAGTGCGCCTCCTACAGGCCAATAATCTCTTTACTAGATGTTGATGCCAAAATTTGGGGTAAAGTTCTGGCCCGTAGAATGGAGAACCTTTTTTACCATCAAATGTATCCGTAGATCAGACTGGCTTCGTTAAAAACAGTCAAAATATTATTATTTTTTATTTTTTTCTGGCACTTTAAGCACTTCAAGGACCTTGTCCGAACACTGACATTCATTACTTGCCATCAGGGGGAACTCCTGAGTGTGTCCTCTCTTTGCTTTGACCTCATGGAGTGCGAATACTTGTTTTCAACTTCAAAAAATGTTTACTTTGCACCAAACTTTATCGCATGGATGAAATTATTATATTTATGTCCCAAAGCTACAATTCTTGCTAATTCCCAACAGTCACAACCTTTCGATCTCCGACAGGGAACTCGTCAAGGTTGCCCTTTAAACAAATTACTTTTTGTTTTGGCCATAGAGCAGCAAGCAATTGTGCTCCATAGCTGTGAGGAGATTGTAGGGGTTTGTAGGAAAGGAGTTGAAGGAAAGTGTCCCTATATGCGGATGACCTTCTGATATGTCAAGCCCAGATACCTCTCTACCCCCACGCTGTCTCTCTCACTCAATTTAGTCCATTTTCAAGATACAAACTAAACCTACACAAAAGTGCCCACATCAGAGCACACCAACCACCCTTTTATGATTGTGGATAATACATTTACGTGTTGGTGTTACAGTCACAAGAAAACACAAGTGTCTTTTTACAAGCGCCCCCGGCTAAATAAGAGTAATTCCCACCACAGTCAGGACAGCTGAAAACCAGCCCAATTTGCTGTTGTTGACTAAAAACACACTTCTTCAATCAATATCTGAAATGAAAAATAAAACGAACCTTTGTACTGTCTTTTACTAGTATGTACTCTGCTACTAAGGAGTTGACCTTGCCTATATTACTACCTACTACCTGCTAATATGCACTCAAGTCTGTAGCACTCAAGTTCGACACTGTTTAACGAACAGTGTTACTTCCTCTTAGCTGCCAGAGTTGTCCCCTTCCTGCTGACTTGTTGTACAGAACTTGTAAGTCGCTTTGGATAAAAGCATTCAGCTAAATGACTAAATGTAAATGTTATTCAAAAATCTAAAAGCGACGGAGGCATGGCACTGCCTAATTTTCGCTTTTACTACTGGGCGGCTAATATCCACCGTCTCATGTTCTGGTTACACTTTTTTAACCAAACTGACTGTTCCAGCTGTCATGGGCTGTCAAAATTTCCTCTATCAAGCCCCATCTTATATAATCATCTTCCAGTCTTCCAACATTAACAGTTTGAGTGCCAGCCATTAACAGTTTCAGTGCCGTTGATTAACATGGTAAAACGTCCTTGGATGCCAGCATCCACTTCAATGATAGCGTTAAAAACGCATAATCTATGGCTTAAATTTAATTATGTGTCTAATCTGCCCGTCGCTTATCAATGACTTGTATGCAGTCAACATTGTCGAAACGGATTGTTTTTTAATCTGTTCATTTCCGTTTTATAGCAGTTCGAAAAGCTATCGTTTTCTTGAAAATTTCAGGAAAATAGAAAGATTCCGTCAAAAAACGACATTTACTGGAATATTCTCGAATACACTAGAAACATTGTCATTTTTCGGCCTATTTATGAATCGTTTTCAAATAAACGCTAGATTATCGATAGTATATGTGTACTTATGCACGCTATAGAAGCGAGCTGAGAAATCGATTCTCTCATTTCCTTATCAACGCGCACACACACACACACACGGCACTCTGTTATCTCAGTGAAAATAGCTCAGATTATCCTAAAACTGGTAACATAGACTCCTTACCTTATATCAGATGTTCTCCAAAAAGATTATTCCAATTCTTGATCGCCATTCCAAATATCGATCGTGTTTATTGATTGATTATTGGCTACTGTAAATATATATTCCAGGTTGCTTTCCATCTCGCAATCACTTCCCTGTTCCTCAGATCCCTCGCCAGCATAGTGGAGCGAGGAGGCTCCCCCCCCACCCAACCCACAGTGTAATCGAATGGGGTGCAGTTACACATGGATAGACGATAGGGGGCGGTATTTTCCCATTGGAGCTAAAAGAGAGGCTGCTGTATGAGGCTCGACTGATGAAATATGAATTCAGATCGCTAATAAACGACATTTAGCGTCGTCGGCTCTCAACGGGGGGCATGCAATAACGATATATAGCGTCGTCGGCATTGAAAGTGTTAACATGGGAAACATGGTTAAATGCTAGGACCCACTTCAATGATAGCGTTGTGAACGCATAATCTCTCTCTTAAATTATGGCTATGTGTCTAATCTGCCTGTCGTTTATCAATGACTTGTTTGCAGTCAACATTGTCAACACGGATAGTTTTTTAATCAATTCATTTTCGTTTTATAGCATTTTGAAAAGCCCTCGTTTTTCAGGAAAATATATAGATTCCGTGATAAAAGGCATTTACCGGAATATTCTAGCATACACAAAAACGTTGTAATTTTTCGGCCTATTTATGAATAGTTTTCAAATAAACGCTAGATTATCGATATTATATGTGTACTTATGCACGCTATAGAGGCGGGCTGAAACATCAATTCTCTCATTTCCTCATCAGCGATCACAGCCACACACACACACACACACACACACACGCATAGGACAAACGCTATCTGTGAAAAAAGCTCTGATTATCCTAAGACTGGTCAAATAAATTCCTTACCTGAGATCAGATGTTATCCAAAAATATTATTCCAATTCCTGCTCGCCATTCCAAATATCGATCACGCTTATTGATTACAGTGTTGGGTCCTGTAAATACATAATCCACGCATTTTCCGGGCCAGCGAGCACAATCGATCCTTCAGTTGGCTTGACGGAAAAGTAAAATGAGCAAACTGGCCACTCCCCCTGCATCAGTGTAAAGTAATGGGGTGCAGTTACACAGGGAGAGACGATAGGGGGCGGTATATTCCCAATTGAGCTCAGAGAGACTCTGCAGCACTAACCCGAGGCTCGATTGATGAAATATGAATTCAAATCGCCAATAAAAAAAAAACTACAAACAAACGCTATATAGCGTCGGGGGCACTCAAAGGTCGGCATGAACTAACGACAAAACGCGTCCGTGACACTCAATGTGTTAAACACTTTATTCTGCTTTTCAAGAAACGGCATTGGGGCGCTTTAAAATATATTTTTATAGAATCACTTGAACAACTCTTTGAAAGGTTCAAACTACTACTAGGCATTTTTGCAGATACCTGCAAATCAGACACTCTCAAATAGCTAGCTTCCCCGAGGCACCTGATACCAACACTGCCGACGTGTTATTATTAGTGCTGTCAGGCGATTAAAAAAATGTATCTAATTAATTACATGATTTGTAATTAATTAATCTAATTAATCACATTTTAATCGCATAACCATTTTAAGCCTGATATTCTATATTCTATAATCATATTTCAAATTGCATGTGTCCGGATGGCAGAATTCAGTACTGTATCTACAAAACCTTCTGTTTAATCATCTTCCATCTATTAATTTGCTTAGATTTTTCAGGTCTGGTCAATTTGAGCATGGTGTTATTCACAGTCAAAGATTAAAAAAAAATTATTGATATTCTCATTTGGTTCATAACAATTTACTCAAGCCTAGTAACAGACACAGTATTTCTGACACTGGTCCATAGATGTCCCTAGAATCAGATACCGAGAACATGCAAATAGAACATATTAAAAAAAAAAAATCTGTAAATGTGTATTCTACGTTCTTATGGAATGAATGAGATACAAATAAAAATATTATAAAAAGAATATAACAAAAATAATAGTAATTCATTTTGAGTTAATTTTCATAACGCGATCATTTGCTGTGTAATTAATTAATCTAATTAACGTGATAAACTGACAGCCCTATTTATTATGTTTGCATCCGACACGCAAAGGGACTGATATCTGATATATATGACAGGTATCTATGACTAACAGGTATAAGACATGCTCCTACTGACAAAATTAAGAATGCATGGGAATGAGATGTAAACCTTTCACTCTCAGACGACGTATGGGATTAATTTCTTGAGTTGGTTCATTCACTGTGCTCTGCGCTCGTCATTGTCTGTTACGGGTTAAGGTGGCGCACGGAGCCCACGTTTCAAAAGCCAAACTATCACAGTATGTACGCAGATGTGAATCCCCGCTGTGACAAATATAGAAATGGTGAGGTCTCCCATATGTTTTGACATGTCCAAGTCTAGAAAAATACTGGAAAAGGCTTTTCAAACCCTATCTCCAATCCTCAATTTTGAACTAGAACCCAACCCTCTGGTCACGCTGTTCCGAGATGATGTACACACCTGACTCCAATCAAACGTTGAACATTGTCCTGTTCCTCTCTTCTGGCCAGACGTGAAATATTACTTAACAACAGAGAGGTGCTGCCCACACACACACACACACACACACACACACACACACACACACACACACACACACACACACACACACACACACACACACACACACACACACACACACACACACACACACACACACACACACACACACACACACACACACACACACACACACACACACACACACACACACACACACACCACACACACACACACACACACACACACACACACACACACACACACACACACAAACACACACACGCGCAGTGGCATGCCATCAGCACAGTGCGTCCTGTTTAAATCCAAAAAAATATCAGATACGCAGTATGTAACTCGCACTACAAGTTCCAAAAGGTGTGGGGGGGACCTTTCCTGAAACATTTCCAGAGCCTTATATATATAATATATACAGTCTATAGTAACAGTCTATATCTATCGATACCTGGGAACTCCTTCTTCTTTGTATTTGTTTGTCTTTGTTTCTCTATTGTGACCTGCTCTCCAGAAGCGCACTGCACTGCTCTGGGCGTGCTGCTCCACGCATGGGGAGCCGTGGTGGAGGGGCTTCATGAGGGTGAGAGCGGGGGGCGGGGAGTGCTGCTCCACGCACGGGGAGCCGTGGTGGAGGGGCTTCATAAGGGTGAGAGCGGGCGGGGAGTGGAGTATGCTGATTGTTTTTTTTGATAAATGTACAGTACTTTGTGAATTGAACCCTTGCACTCATTTATACAAAGAAATACCACTAACGTCACAACTGAAAATACATGGGCTGTCCAACATATTTCAAAACTGACTTATATGGTTCATATATGTCAGTTTTGAAATATGTTGGACAGCCCGTGCACTTTCAGTTGTGACGTTAGTGGTATTTCTTTGTATAAATAAGTGTTAAATAGCTCTACATTCCGACAGCCATCACTGATATAGAGTGTGTGGTCAGTCACATGGATCTCCCAGTCCCTCCACTCTGCAGTAAACAGGAAATACATTTTCCTGGTATCCTGGTACCACTTTATCCAATCAGGAGAGAGAACCCTAGATATTTTTACTTATTTCAAGAAATCTTACCAAGTCAAATTTGCTTAGTGCACTGGCAGATTATTTTACTCGTTTCAAGTACATATTTGTACTATTTTTGCAGTGTGGAGTTCTCTGCACTGCACACTTTTTAGAACTGTATATAGTACTCTTTATTTTAGTCATCTTATTTGATTATATGCTAAATGTATTGTATTGCACTGCACACTTTTTAGAACTGTATATAGTAATCTTTATTTTAGTCATCATATTTTATTCTATGCAAAATGTATTGTATTTTTATTATTGGAAGCTGCTATGGTCGAGGGACCACAATCAATAGAATTTCACTCTTCTTGCTGTAAAGTACTGAAATAAGTGACAATAAAGGAATCTGAATCTGAAATCTGAATCTCTCTCCTGATTGTATGAAGTGAGAAGGAATACCAGAAAATTTATTTTCTGTTTACTGTAGAGCGGAGGGACTGGGAGACCCACGTTACTGATCAAACACTCTATATCGACAGTGGCTCAGGAGGTAGAGCAGTCGTCTGGTAATCAGAAGGTTCCCAGTTTGAGTCCTTGAGCAAAGACACTTAACCCCTAACTGCTCCCGATGGGCAGGTTGGCACCTTGCATGGTTGCCTCTTCCGTCGGTGTGTGAATGTGTGAGTGAATGGGTGAATGTGAGGCAAATAAATTGTAAAGCGCTTTGGATAAACGCAGTCCATTTATATCAGAGATGGCTGTCGGAATGTAGAGCTACTTAACACTTATTTTAACATGTAGGGGACAGAAAAATCGCTTTAATCTAGATAACCTGTAAGTGTGAATGTGGTGTATCACAAGAGACTGCTCAGCCGTTGCTGTCTTTGACTGGGCAGAGGCTTTATGTGGTTCTTCATCTGAGGTACTCAACTGTTATACAATATATACTGTATGGTTCAGATACATACAATATACAACGCTGAACACATTCTATTAAAGTATCTGAATGCACTGTGCTGATATCAAAGTATGTGAATGTGTCGTGCTGATAGTAAAGTATGTGAATGTGTCGTGCTGATATCAGAGTATGTGAATGTGTCGTGCTGATATCAGAGTATGTGAATGCACTGCTAATATCAGAGTATGTGAATGTGTCGTGCTGATATCAGAGTATGTGAATGCACTGTGCTGATATCAGAGTATGTGAATGCACTGCGCTAATATCAGAGTATGTGTATGTGCTGTGCTAATATCAGAGTATGTGAATGCACTGCTAATATCAGAGTATGTGAATGTGCTGTGCTAATATCAGAGTATGTGAATGTGTCGTGCTGATATCAGAGTATGTGAATGCACTGTGCTGATATCAGAGTATGTGAATGCACTGTGCTGATATCAGAGTATGTGAATGTGTCGTGCTGATATCAGAGTATGTGAATGCACTGTGCTGATATCAGAGTATGTGAATGCACTGTGCTGATATCAGAGTATGTGAATGCACTGCGCTAATATCAGAGTATGTGAATGCACTGCGCTAATATCAGAGTATGTGAATGCACTGCGCTAATATCAGAGTATGTGAATGCACTGCTAATATCAGAGTATGTGAATGCACTGTGCTGATATCAGAGTATGTGAATGTGTCGTGCTGATATCAGAGTATGTGAATGCACTGTGCTGATATCAGAGTATGTGAATGCACTGTGCTGATATCAGAGTATGTGAATGCACTGCGCTAATATCAGAGTATGTGAATGCACTGCGCTAATATCAGAGTATGTGAATGCACTGCGCTAATATCAGAGTATGTGAATGCACTGCGCTAATATCAGAGTATGTGAATGCACTGCTAATATCAGAGTATGTGAATGCACTGCGCTAATATCAGAGTATGTGAATGCACTGCTAATATCAGAGTATGTGAATGTGTCGTGCTGATATCAGAGTATGTGAATGCACTGCCCTAATATCAGAGTATGTGAATGCACTGCTAATATCAGAGTGTGAATGTGAATGTGCTGTGCCGATAAATTCTATTCAATTGAATGTTTAAGAGGAGACAGGCCGACTCTGGAAGTCTCTGGTGCCTCTCCAGCGGTGATGAAGGCTGACCTTTCGGCCGCACCTCTACAAACAACGTGGCCTTTAAGGCGCCTGTGACTCCGCATAACGTATCGACGGCTGAGGCTGTGCGTCGCAGGGCTCAAACCCCCGGACCCGCTGATGCCCGGCGATGGCGGGGCGATCCAGAGACAAGGGGTTGGTAGGTGGAAGAAGGAAAGATCAACAAAAAGAAAGAGAGAGAGAGAGAGAGAGATAGAGAGCAAGAAAGAGGGATGGAAATGTCAGTGTCATATAACTCTGACAGGTGGGCTTGTTTGGCGCTAACACGCCGCCCCGCCGAGCCCCGTACCTCCACATTTCCATTTTTATCCGACCGCCCCGCTGACAGCTGAATACACACAGACATGCAAAACAAGCAGACGTGAGCGGGATGGGAAACATGTCAACGCCTCAATTTGGCCAGTCAGTTGTTTTTTTGCCTGAAAAATATATTAACAACATCGTACACGTACACGTACACACACACACACACACACACACACACACACACACACACACACACACACACACACACACACACACACACACACACAAAGAGGTAAATTCCATCTGTGGTTGAAATGTTAATATACAGTCTATTTCAATATTTCAAGATAAGATATTCCTTTCTTGATCTCCTTGGGGGAAATTTGGGCATCATAAGCAGCATGGGGGGAGGGGAGATACAGGTATGTGCAGGGTAATAGTAGAAAGACGTAAATAATATAGGCAATACAATTAGATCTGAATATAAAATATGAGAACACATAAACAGTGTAAACAATATTATGAACCTGATATAGACCCGAGTGGCTATCGGCTCCAACATGGCTGACACCACCCAGTCCAACATGGCTGTCGCCACCCGGTCCAACATGGCTGACACCACCCGGTCCAACATGGCTGACGCCACCCGGTCCAACATGGCTGACGCCACCCGGTCCAACATGACTGACGCCACCCGGTCCAACATGACTGACGCCACCCGGTCCAACATGGCTGACGCCACCCGGTCCAACATGACTGACACCACCCGGACTGACTCACATGTGGCACCGAGATCAGCCGGCGAAGGGAAGAGATGCCAGAGAAAAGAAAGAACTGGGACTGGAATCCTTCCAAAGCATCGGCCCTGTGTTGATATCAAAGTGTGTGAATGCACTGCGCTGATATCAAAGTATGTGAATGCACTGTGTTGATATCAAAGTATGTGAGTGCACTGTGTTGATATCAAAGTATGTGAATGCACTGCGCTGATATCAAAGTGTGTGAATGCACTGCGCTGATATCAAAGTATGTGAATGCACTGCGCTGATATCAAAGTGTGTGAATGCACTGCGCTGATATCAAAGTATGTGAATGCACTGCGCTGATATCAAAGTGTGTGAATGCACTGCGCTGATATCAAAGTATGTGAATGCACTGCGCTGATATCAAAGTGTGTGAATGCACTGCGCTGATATCAAAGTGTGTGAATGCACTGCGCTGATATCAAAGTGTGTGAATGCACTGCGCTGATATCAAAGTGTGTGAATGCACTGCGCTGATATCAAAGTGTGTGAATGCACTGCGCTGATATCAAAGTATGTGAATGCACTGCACTGATATCAAAGTGTGTGAATGCACTGCGCTGATATCAAAGTGTGTGAATGCACTGCGCTGATATCAAAGTGTGTGAATGCACTGCGCTGATATCAAAGTGTGTGAATGCACTGCGCTGATATCAAAGTGTGTGAATGCACTGCGCTGATATCAAAGTGTGTGAATGCACTGCGCTAGTGATAGCGGAGTCAAGGCGATACAGTAAAGCCCCACTGTCCACACAAGGCACTGACCTCCACGCTGGAAGGCTTACTGTACCGGCGCTGTCTGGCCTGTGCTACTTCATAACATGTGATCCCTCAGGTAATCCTCTTAATGCTGGGAGACGCATGGAGGCATTAGAAGGCAACGCAGAATATAATCGGAACACAACAGATAAGACCTCACCCTCTCTCACCCTCTCTCTCTCCTCCTCCCCCCCACCCCCCCAGATATACCTCAAGAGCAGTTTACAAAGGAAAAACCCTGATCTTTCCACTGGCACCCCAGACTGTCAGATTCATCCCTGCTGCCCTGTCTCCTCTTCCTCCTCCTCCTCCTCCCCCTCTGTCCCTCCCTCACTCGACCTGATAGCTGCCAGGAGGCCCATCGACCCCCCCCCCCCCCCCCCTCCCTGGAGCCGATGCTGTATCCTGGAAGTGGGGTGCAGGTGCAGCCCATACCCAGACTGGCTACGGGCCATCCCACTGCTGGGCCGCTGGGCCACTTTTCCCCTCTCTTCCCTGTCTGTGTGTGTGTGTGTGTGTGTGTGTGTGTGTGTGTGTGTGTGTGTGTGTGTGTGTGTGTGTGTGTGTGTGTGTGTGTGTGTGTGTGTGTGTGTGTGTGTGTGGGTGTGTGTGTGTGTGTGTGTCTGTGTGTGTGTGTGTGTGTGTGTGTGTGTGTGTGTGTGTGTGTGTGCGTGTGTGTGTGTGTGTGTGTGTGTGTGTGTGTGTGTGTGTGTGTGTGTGTGTGTGTGTGTCTGGGAGTGCTGAGTGGATACAGACGGCTAGAGAAAGAGAGAAGGGGAGAGAGAGAGAGAGAGAGAGAGAGAGAGAGAGAGAGAGAGAGAGAGAGAGAGAGAGAGAGAGAGAGAGATAGAGATAGAGAGAGAGAGAGATAGAGGGGGGGAAGGAGAGATAGAGAGGGGGAGTGGGTGGCGGGGTCGGAGCCCCCTCTTACAGATGCGTGCAGACAGCCCCAATTTTCTCCTTGGCATAAAAGACAATCAATAAAGAGTTTTTTTTCTCTCCTCCCAGGATGCCAAGCTTTGTGTAAGATCCCCCGCCAGGGCGCA
>NC_140183.1:59756705-59795644 GCF_963971535.1 Notolepis coatsorum
TATAGCTACTAGGTCTACTATACCGATATGTCTACTATACTACTATACTGCTATATCTACTATACTACTATACTACTAGGTCTACTATACTACTATACTGATATGTCTACTATACTGCTATACTGCTAGATATACTATACTACTATACTACTAGGTCTACTATACTACTATACTGCTATATCTACTATACTACTATACTACTAGGTCTACTATACCGATATGTCTACTATACTACTATACTGCTATATCTACTATACTACTATACTACTAGGTCTACTATACTACTATATCTACTATACTGCTAGATATACTATACTACTATACTGCTAGATCTAATATACTACTATACTGCTATATCTACTATACTGCTAGATATACTATACTACTATACTGCTAGATATACTATACTACTATAATGCTAGGTATACTATACTACTATACTGCTAGGTCTACTATACTACTAGGTATGTTCCAAGGTATCTAATATGGAGTCAAAGGGTGATCAAGCACTCTGACCATCTATTATATGTTTTGTGTGTTTTGTATGGTTGTGTGGTTGTGCATGTGTTTTTATATTTATTCTGTCTGTTTTGTAAAGCGATCAAACTTGTGTTGAAAGTAATATATATAACTAAAGTTGGCTTGACACACACACATGTATACTATGCACAGATGCACACACACACATGTATACACACATGCACACACGGACAGACACACTCAGTCAATACGAATACGTGATTATTCTTTTTCAGCCTCGGTTTTCGATTTCCGTCTTTGTCTCTGTCCTCGTGTCAACGACCCTTCTTACTGGAGAGTAGATGACATAAACAAACACATACAGCAGAGACACACACACATACATCAGACCCCCACACACACACACAGCAGACCCACACACGCACACACACACATACAGCACACACACACACACACACACACACACACACACACACACACACACACACACACACACACACACACACACACACACACACACACACACACACACACACACACACACACACACACACACACACACACACACACAGAAGATTTGCACAAACATGAGCTTTCATATTATCCAGGCAGCTCGCTGGTGTGATCACAAATGACTGCTCTGTCAATCACACTAATGCAAGGAGGCAGCTTGTCGTCTTTTATACACACACACACACACACACACACACACACACACACACACACAGACACACACACACACACACACACACACACACACACACACACACACACACACACACACACACACACACACACACACACACACACACACACACACACACACACACACACACACACACACACACACACACACACACACACACACACACACACACACACACACACACACACACACACACACACACACACACACACACACACACACACACACACACACACACACACACACACACACACACACACACACACACACACACACACACACACACACACACACACACACACACACACACACACACACACACACACACACACACACACACACACACACACACACACACACACACACACACACACACACACACACACACACACACACACACCTCTGCCCTGACAGGCTATTTCCCGCAGATAGACCTGTCCATATTCATACAGTTTTTCCACTCTGGAGGTAATCTTTTGCTGGGTGACAGTTAGTTAACCAGCTGCAGCAAGCCTGGCCTCGTAGCACCCGCAACTCTAATTCGTCTGGACAGAGAGGGAGAGAGAGGGAGGGAGGGATGGAGAGGGAGGGAGAAAGAGAGATGCGTCACCCTCCCCATAGGGTAGCCATAAGACCTATGTAAAGCGTCTCAATGCACTAGAATGGTCACTGCTACAGAGGATTACTAAAGATGCTGACGTTGATCTGAAGCAGGCGCTTTGAATACATAAATTATTCACATCCCACACACACACACACACACACGCACACACACGTAAGGGGCGCTGTAGGGACTGTAATAAGCCCAGGCGATGGGAGGGCCCTAATGTTGTCATGGATAATAATAATAACACTGATCTCTCCTTGTTTTAACAGAGAATACACAGAACAGCTCGTATAACACATGCTGCACAGCGAGGGCATGACTGTACATCCATTAAACAGGGATACGGGATCCAATTTGATGCGATGTAGCCTATAGGAAATTGACTCATTTGTCAACTAAATCGATTTGTTGATTTCATTGAAAAATCTGTAACATTTCCACGTAAAAAAAACACAGAGAGGGACCTATTTATATCTAGTGCTTACCAGGGATGTGCTTATCTTTCAGGAAATAACTTGATTCATGGTGAAAAGCGTAACAATTTACTAATCCAACTAACGAAATCTTGGGTTGACTGATTAATCAACTAATGGACTGTGACATGGCAGGGGCAGGGCAGGGTTTCTTCAGCTGGATCATTAGGGGCTTGAGTCATCCTGTTAGTGCAGACAACTCCCGCTTCCTGTCAAAGTGGGCGGGGCAGCACTGTCACTCCACTTTCCAGGCCAAAGCCAGGGAGGGGGGGGGTCCTCGCTTCTTATTGGCCAAAACATTCCTTTTCAACATCATAATATCATATTAGACACAAAGGGTCCTTTTGTCATTGTCTCCGGGAAATTATACAAATGTAGTGTTTGCAGATGTATACGCCCCTTAATGCAGATGATGAATGAATGAATGAATGAAAACGTTATTTAACAGATTGCAGAATGGGGTACAATACAGTACGGCTCAATACACACAAGTGTTAAGGGGATGCAGACCAGAGAAAGACTTTCATCTTGTTTACATCAGGGTCCCCCGTTTTCAATTCATAGTGACATTTATGACATACACAACATACATGACATCATGACATTTATGGCATAGGGACATACATGACATACAGGTATATAGTACTGTTACATTTGTGACATATACGATATGCAAATATACAGTACTGTTACCAATATATCCTAACAGAGATTATATACATATGATGGGGAGGATACTGTACATTAGGAGGGGGTGGGTGGGTGGGAGAAAAAATATACATACGGTGGGAAGAAAATATATACATATGGTGGGGGGGAGACTGTCTATTTGGGGGGGAGGGGGGTAATTAGGGGGGGGGTTATGATGGGTGGAGACAATCGGGTATTGGACCGTTCTTATACATTTTTATACATTTACATTTAGTCATTTAGCTGAACGCTTTTATCCAAAGTGGCTTACAAGTTCTGTACGACAAGTCAGACAAGTATAACTCTTTCAGAGTAACAATGTTCATCAAAGTGTTGAAACTTGGGTGCTGCAGTGTTGAGTGCATAGTAGTAGAGACATATTAGTATAGTAGGTAGTAATATAGACAAGGAAGCTTAATTAGTGGAAGAGTGCATGATAGAAGACAGTAAGAAGGCTAGTATTCTTTTTATTTATATTTTTTATTTCAGATATTGATTGAATAAGTGTGTTTTTAGTCAACGACAACTCCCAATCCCGGGACAATAAGTAAGTGGGCTACATTTATTCAAGCCTTCTCATCTTCTCATCTAATCATGGCGTCTCCGATGAGTGGCGCTCCCTCTATCCAATCAAAAGAGACTACACCTTCTCACACGTCCACCATGCATTTTATAGGGTTGACTTGTTTTGACTGTTCCCATCGGCCTGTTCACCAGCCCATAGTGATATCAGACCACACCCCTGTTGTATTATCTATGACCCTCACTGGCCTTCCTCCAACAAAAAGACATTGGTGTTTTAATTTGACTCCATTATCACATAATCCACTTTATGAAATTTATGGAGGAACATATAACCTTCTTTTTTTTAGTACCTGAGACCTCAAACCTGATTATCTGGGATGCCCTCTAAAGCACGTCTTAGGGGACAAATAATGTCATACACCGTGAATAGGAAAAGATAAAGACCCATGAAGAATGACTAGAAATAAATAATAAATGTATATATATATATTTAATAATAATTCATAATTAAATCTGTAATACGCTCAAGCTAAAAACCCAGAATTATATTAAAGCCTTTTTTTTCCGCCGGTCTAAACAACATTGCATGCGTGCACGAGGAAGGATAATAATTATGATCTAGCGTTGATTTCAGGAAGATCCGATAATCAGGCGAAAAATTACAACATGTTTATTGAATTACACAAAAACGCAGTTTTCGCGTCTTTTCCCTGGAATGACTCAGACGCACCCAAACTATATTCATATTCAAAACGGTATAAAACGGAAATGTACAGATGAAAAAATAATCTGTTTTTTGCACGTCACTGAGACTCGACGGCGTTATTAGACCCATAGGTATAGTATAAAATATAGGTTTAGCTCTACAAACTACAACTACGTTTACATGGGATTAATGGACAGCAGATTATTTTATAATCAATGACACATTTAGGAACTTGTACTCTCAACTATATACCTCAGAATATCCAAAGGATAATACTTTGGTGGAGAAGTTAAACATCCCTAGACTTTATCTCAACAAAACGAGACTCGAGGAGCTTATATCACGAGAAGAAAGAACTACTGCTATCTTTTCATAACAATCTGGAAAAGCGCCAGGACCCGACGGGTTCCCTGCAGACATTTCTCAAATCATTCTTCTCATTGCTTACATCCCAACTAAGCTCAGTACTTAGTATCTGATTTTTTTTTTAAATAAAGTAAACGTCCACCTTCATTTAATGAATCATGCATCACCCTAGCAAAGAAAAGGAAATACCCTACAGAGTGCGCCTCCTACAGGCCAATAATCTCTTTACTAGATGTTGATGCCAAAATTTGGGGTAAAGTTCTGGCCCGTAGAATGGAGAACCTTTTTTACCATCAAATGTATCCGTAGATCAGACTGGCTTCGTTAAAAACAGTCAAAATATATTTTTTTTTTTTTTTTTTGGCACTTTAAGCACTTCAAGGACCTTGTCCGAACACTGACATTCATTACTTGCCATCAGGGGGAACTCCTGAGTGTGTCCTCTCTTTGCTTTGACCTCATGGAGTGCGAATACTTGTTTTCAACTTCAAAAAATGTTTACTTTGCACCAAACTTTATCGCATGGATGAAATTATTATATTTATGTCCCAAAGCTACAATTCTTGCTAATTCCCAACAGTCACAACCTTTCGATCTCCGACAGGGAACTCGTCAAGGTTGCCCTTTAAACAAATTACTTTTTGTTTTGGCCATAGAGCAGCAAGCAATTGTGCTCCATAGCTGTGAGGAGATTGTAGGGGTTTGTAGGAAAGGAGTTGAACATAAAGTGTCACTATATGCGGATGACCTTCTGATATGTCAAGCCCAGATACCTCTCTACCCCCACGCTGTCTCTCTCACTCAATTTAGTCCATTTTCAAGATACAAACTAAACCTACACAAAAGTGCCCACATCAGAGCACACCAACCACCCTTTTATGATTGTGGATAATACATTTACGTGTTGGTGTTACAGTCACAAGAAAACACAAGTGTCTTTTTACAAGCGCCCCCGGCTAAATAAGAGTAATTCCCACCACAGTCAGGACAGCTGAAAACCAGCCCAATTTGCTGTTGTTGACTAAAAACACACTTCTTCAATCAATATCTGTAATGAAAAATAAAACGAACCTTTGTACTGTCTTTTACTAGTATGTACTCTGCTACTAAGGAGTTGACCTTGCCTATATTACTACCTACTACCTGCTAATATGCACTCAAGTCTGTAGCACTCAAGTTCGACACTGTTTAACGAACAGTGTTACTTCCTCTTAGCTGCCAGAGTTGTCCCCTTCCTGCTGACTTGTTGTACAGAACTTGTAAGTCGCTTTGGATAAAAGCATTCAGCTAAATGACTAAATGTAAATGTAAATGTAAATGTAAATGTTATTCAAAAATCTAAAAGCGACGGAGGCATGGCACTGCCTAATTTTCACTTTTACTACTGGGCGGCTAATATCCACCGTCTCATGTTCTGGTTACACTTTTTTAACCAAACTGACTGTTCCAGCTGTCATGGGCTGTCAATATTTCCTCTATCAAGCCCCATCTTATATAATCATCTTCCAGTCTTCCAACATTAACAGTTTGAGTGCCAGCCATTAACAGTTTCAGTGCCGTTGATTAACATGGTAAAACGTCCTTGGATGCCAGCATCCACTTCAATGATAGCGTTAAAAACGCATAATCTATGGCTTAAATTTAATTATGTGTCTAATCTGCCCGTCGCTTATCAATGACTTGTATGCAGTCAACATTGTCGAAACGGATTGTTTTTTAATCTGTTCATTTCCGTTTTATAGCAGTTCGAAAAGCTATCGTTTTCTCGAAGATTTCAGGAAAATAGAAAGATTCCGTCAAAAAACGACATTTACTGGAATATTCTCGAATACACTAGAAACATTGTCATTTTTCGGCCTATTTATGAATCGTTTTCAAATAAACGCTAGATTATCGATAGTATATGTGTACTTATGCACGCTATAGAAGCGAGCTGAGAAATCGATTCTCTCATTTCCTTATCAACGCGCACACACACACACACACACACACGGCACTCTGTTATCTCAGTGAAAACAGCTCAGATTATCCTAAAACTGGTAACATAGACTCCTTACCTTATATCAGATGTTCTCCAAAAAGATTATTCCAATTCTTGATCGCCATTCCAAATATCGATCGCGTTTATTGATTGATTATTGGCTACTGTAAATATATATTCCAGGTTGCTTTCCATCTCGCAATCACTTCCCTGTTCCTCAGATCCCTCGCCAGCATAGTGGAGCGAGGAGGCTCCCCCCCCACCCAACCCACAGTGTAATCGAATGGGGTGCAGTTACACATGGATAGACGATAGGGGGCGGTATTTTCCCATTGGAGCTAAAAGAGAGGCTGCTGTACTAACGGGAGGCTCGACTGATGAAATATGAATTCAGATCGCTAATAAACGACATTTAGCGTCGAGGTCTGGTCAATTTGAGCATGGTGTTATTCACAGTCAAAGATTAAAAAAAAAATTATTGATATTCTCATTTGGTTCATTACAATTTACTCAAGCCTAGTAACAGACACAGTATTTCTGACACTGGTCCATAGATGTCCCTAGAATCAGATACCGAGAACATGCAAATAGAACATATTAAAAAAAAAAAATCTGTAAATGTGTATTCTACGTTCTTATGGAATGAATGAGATACAAATAAAAATATTATAAAAAGAATATAACAAAAATAATAGTAATTCATTTTGAGTAAATTTTCATAACGCGATCATTTGCTGTGTAATTAATTAATCTAATTAACGTGATAAACTGACAGCCCTATTTATTATGTTTGCATCCGACACGCAAAGGGACTGATATCTGATATATATGACAGGTATCTATGACTAACAGGTATAAGACATGCTCCTACTGACAAAATTAAGAATGCATGGGAATGAGATGTAAACCTTTCACTCTCAGACGACGTATGGGATTAATTTCTTGAGTTGGTTCATTCACTGTGCTCTGCGCTCGTCATTGTCTGTTACGGGTTAAGGTGGCGCACGGAGCCCACGTTTCAAAAGCCAAACTATCTCAGTATGTACGCAGATGTGAATCCCCGCTGTGACAAATATAGAAATGGTGAGGTCTCCCATATGTTTTGACATGTCCAAGTCTAGAAAAATACTGGAAAAGGCTTTTCAAACCCTATCTCCAATCCTCAATTTTGAACTAGAACCCAACCCTCTGGTCACGCTGTTCCGAGATGATGCACACCTGACTCCAATCAAACATTGAACATTGTCCTGTTCCTCTCTTCTGGCCAGACGTGAAATATTACTTAACAACAGAGAGGTGCTGCCCACACACACACACACACACACACACACACACACACCACACACACACACACACACACACACACACACACCACACACACACACACACACACACACACACACACACACACACACACACACACACACACACACACACACACACACACACACACACACACACACACACACACACACACACACACACACACACACACACACACACACACACACACACACACACACACACACACAAAGAGGTAAATTCCATCTGTGGTTGAAATGTTAATATACAGTCTATTTCAATATTTCAAGATAAGATATTCCTTTCTTGATCTCCTTGGGGGAAATTTGGGCATCATAAGCAGCATGGGGGGAGGGGAGATACAGGTATGTGCAGGGTAATAGTAGAAAGACGTAAATAATATAGGCAATACAATTAGATCTGAATATAAAATATGAGAACACATAAACAGTGTAAACAATATTATGAACCTGATATAGACCCGAGAGACGCCACCCGGTCCAACATGACTGACACCACCCAGTCCAACATGGCTGTCGCCACCCGGTCCAACATGGCTGACACCACCCGGACTGACTCACATGTGGCACCGAGATCAGCCGGCGAAGGGAAGAGATGCCAGAGAAAAGAAAGAACTGGGACTGGAATCCTTCCAAAGCATCGGCCCTGTGTTGATATCAAAGTGTGTGAATGCACTGCGCTGATATCAAAGTGTGTGAATGCACTGCGCTGATATCAAAGTATGTGAATGCACTGTGTTGATATCAAAGTATGTGAATGCACTGTGTTGATATCAAAGTATGTGAATGCACTGCGCTGATATCAAAGTATGTGAATGCACTGTGTTGATATCAAAGTATGTGAATGCACTGTGTTGATATCAAAGTATGTGAATGCACTGCGCTGATATCAAAGTGTGTGAATGCACTGTGTTGATATCAAAGTATGTGAATGCACTGCGCTGATATCAAAGTATGTGAATGCACTGCGCTGATATCAAAGTATGTGAATGCACTGCGCTGATATCAAAGTGTGTGAATGCACTGCGCTGATATCAAAGTGTGTGAATGCACTGCGCTGATATCAAAGTGTGTGAATGCACTGCGCTGATATCAAAGTGTGTGAATGCACTGCGCTGATATCAAAGTGTGTGAATGCACTGCGCTGATATCAAAGTGTGTGAATGCACTGCGCTAGTGATAGCGGAGTCAAGGCGATACAGTAAAGCCCCACTGTCCACACAAGGCACTGACCTCCACGCTGGAAGGCTTACTGTACCGGCGCTGTCTGGCCTGTGCTACTTCATAACATGTGATCCCTCAGGTAATCCTCTTAATGCTGGGAGACGCATGGAGGCATTAGAAGGCAACGCAGAATATAATCGGAACACAACAGATAAGACCTCACCCTCTCTCACCCTCTCTCTCTCCTCCTCCCCCCCACCCCCCCAGATATACCTCAAGAGCAGTTTACAAAGGAACAACCCTGATCTTTCCACTGGCACCCCAGACTGTCAGATTCATCCCTGCTGCCCTGTCTCCTCTTCCTCCTCCTCCTCCTCATCCTCCCCCTCTGTCCCTCCCTCACTCGACCTGATAGCTGCCAGGAGGCCCATCGACCCAGGCCCATCGACCCCCCCCCCCCTGGAGCCGATGCTGTATCCTGGAAGTGGGGTGCAGGTGCAGCCCATACCCAGACTGGCTACGGGCCATCCCACTGCTGGGCCGCTGGGCCACTTTTCCCCTCTCTTCCCTGTCTGTGTGTGTGTGTGTGTGTGTGTGTGTGTGTGTGTGTGTGTGTGTGTGTGTGTGTGTGTGTGTGTGTGTGTGTGTGTGTGTGTGTGTGTGTGTGTGTGTGTGTGTGTGTGTGTGTGTGTGTGTGTGGGTGTGTGTGTGTGCGTGTGTGTGTGTGTCTGTGTGTGTGTGTGTGTGTGTGTGTGTGTGTGTGTGTGTGTGTGTGTGTGTGTGTGTGTGTGTGTGTGTGTGTGTGTGTGTGTGTGTGTGTGTGTGTGTGTGTGTGTGTGTGTGTGTCTGGGAGTGCTGAGTGGATACAGACGGCTAGAGAAAGAGAGAAGGGGAGAGAGAGAGAGATAGAGAGAGAGAGAGAGAGAGAGAGAGAGAGAGAGAGAGATAGAGATAGAGAGAGAGAGAGAGAGATAGAGGGGGGGAAGGAGAGATAGAGAGGGGGAGTGGGTGGCGGGGTCGGAGCCCCCTCTTACAGATGCGTGCAGACAGCCCCAATTTTCTCCTTGGCATAAAAGACAATCAATAAAGAGTTTTTTTTCTCTCCTCCCAGGATGCCAAGCTTTGTGTGAGATCCCCCGCCAGGGCGCACATCCTCCTCTCCCCACATCCTCTCCTCAACCTCCCCCTCCCTTCCTTCCTTTCTCAACCCCTCCCTCTCCACCTCCCCTCCTTCTCTCCTCAACCCCCCCTCCCCACCTCCCCTCCTTCTCTCCTCAACCCCCCCTCCCCACCTCCCCTCCTTCTCTCCTCAACCCCCCTCCCCACCTCCCCTCCTTCTCTCCTCAACCCCTCCATCCCCACCTCCCTTCTCTCCTCAACCCCTCCCGCTATTTCTCCCTTATTTCTCTCCTCAACACCTCCCTCTATTTATCCCTTCTTTCTCTCCTCCTCCCCTCCCCACCTCCTTTCCTAACCTTCCCTCCTTCTCTCCTCAACCCCTCCATCCCCACCTTCTCTCATCAACCCCCCCTCCCCACCGCCCTTCCTTCCTTCTCTCCTCAACCCCCCCTCCCCACCTCCCTTCCTTCCTTCTCTCCTCAACCCCCCCTCCCCACCTCCCTTCTCTCCTCAACCCCTCCCTCCCCACCTCCATCCCCACCTTCTCTCATCAACCCCTCCCTCCCCACCTCCCTTCCTTCCTTCTCTCCTCAACCCCCCCTCCCCACCTCCCTTCCTTCCTTCTCTCCTCAACCCCCCCTCCCCACCTCCCTTCCTTCCTTCTCTCCTCAACCCCCCCTCCCCACCTCCCTTCCTTCCTTCTCTCCTCAACCCCTCCCTCCCCACCTCCCTTCTCTCCTCAACCCCTCCCTCCCCACCTCCATTCCTTCCTTCTCTCCTCAACCCCCCCTCCCCACCTCCCTTCCTTCCTTCTCTCCTCAACCCCTCCATCCCCACCTTCTCTCATAAACCCCTCCCTCCCCACCTCCCTTCCTTCCTTCCTTCTCTCATCAACCCCTCCCTCCCCAACTCCCTCCGTCTCTCATCACCCCCCTCCCTCACCTCCTTCTCTCAACCCCTCCCTCTATTTTTCCCTTATTTCTCTCCTCCCCTCCCCACCTCCCTTTCTTCTCTCCTCACCCCCCTCCCCCATCCATTCTTAGACACACATCTTTACCGTCCAGCCCGGGGGCCAGGCGGCAGTCTGAGAGCTCCGTCTCCACACCCGACTCATCCGTGAGGCCTGACCCTCTCATCCTCTCACCCCCCCAGTCTGAGAGCTCCGTCTCCACACCCGACTCATCCGTGAGGCCTGACCCTCTCATCCTCTCACCCCCCCAGTCTGAGAGCTCCGTCTCCACACCCGACTCATCCGTGAGGCCTGACCCTCTCATCCTCTCACCCCCCCAGTCTGAGAGCTCCGTCTCCACACCCGACTCATCCGTGAGGCCTGACCCTCTCATCCTCTCACCCCCCCAGTCTGAGAGCTCCGTCTCCACACCCGACTCATCCGTGAGGCCTGACCCTCTCATCCTCTCACCCCCCCCAGTCTGAGAGCTCCGTCTCCACACCCGACTCATCCGTGAGGCCTGACCCTCTCATCCTCTCACCCCCCCCAGTCTGAGAGCTCCGTCTCCACACCCGACTCATCCGTGAGGCCTGACCCTCTCATCCTCTCACCCCCCCAGTCTGAGAGCTCCGTCTCCACACCCGACTCATCCGTGAGGCCTGACCCTCTCATCCTCTCACCCCCCCAGTCTGAGAGCTCCGTCTCCACACCCGACTCATCCGTGAGGCCTGACCCTCTCATCCTCTCACCCCCCCAGTCTGAGAGCTCCGTCTCCACACCCGACTCATCCGTGAGGCCTGACCCTCTCATCCTCTCACCCCCCCAGTCTGAGAGCTCCGTCTCCACACCCGACTCATCCGTGAGGCCTGACCCTCTCATCCTCTCACCCCCCCCAGTCTGAGAGCTCCGTCTCCACACCCGACTCATCCGTGAGGCCTGACCCTCTCATCCTCTCACCCCCCCCCCCCCCCCCCTAATTGTCCGCATTAATTATTCAGTCCCTTCCAGTCTGCGGATCTGAATCCATCACGTCCGTCCCGCTACACGTCCCACCTCAATTAGGGAGGGAGGGGGAAAAAACGGGGGACGGAATTATGGAGACACGATGGAGAGGGTGATTTGGAGGATTCATGAGCCCGTTGAAATATTTATACCATTCCCACAATGCCGTGCAGGGAAATACACATGTATCCGTCACACCGTCCCCCTGTCTGCGGGGCGGGGCGCTCGGAGGAGCTCCTCTGGAATGGACCGCCTGACCCGTGTCTTCATGATGAGTGACAGCACGAGCGAGCCGACCGCGCGGTGCAACACTCGGACGGGGATTAATCCTTGATGTCAGAGGTCAAGTATTCTGCGTAGGACTCGCAGACGACCACTGTATAATACAGCTCAGCGCTCGAGTCCGCGTCAGTCCACGGACAGTAGCACGTGCATGAATGTACTGTGCGAATCCACACACACACACATCCATCCAGAGACAGACGGTACATACATAAATGTATTGTACCAATCGACACACAGTACACACATCCATCTACAGAGTACAGTACATACATAAATACATAAAATGTATTATAAATGTTCTGTACAAATCCACATCCATCCAGAGACAGATGGTACATACATACATACATGTATTGTACAAATCCACATCCACAGACAGACAGTACATACATAAATGTACCGTACGAATCCACATACACAAACATCCACAGACGGACAGTATACCTAATGTATGCGGTAGCGGCTGTGGCGTACCATATCATTCATGATAATACCAGTATACATTTATACATGGAAAGAAAAGTGTCGTGATATCAGTGACATAGCAGCGTGATGACACGTCGACTCATTCGCACAGCGCCCACGGTGGTCTCATCACCAGAGTGACGCGAGTGTGTTCTGAGAGCCAGAGCAGCCTGTCAGTCTCTGTTTGCAGTGATGCCGCTGCCTCTACCTGGTGGCAATAGATGCTACGAACGAATGACGTCGTAGTCAATAATAAGACTCTTGAAGAAGTCTTTAATCATCATGCAGTGACACACACATGCGATGGGCGGCACACTCAGGAACACACACATGCAATTTTTATTTGGGTCGCCAATGAAGAACTTTGAATACCTGAACACACCTACAGTATAGAGAATACCTGAACACACCTACAGTATAGTGAATACCTGAACACACCTACAGTATAGTGAATACCTGAACACACCTACAGTATAGAGAATACCTGAACACACCTACAGTATAGTGAATACCTGAACACACCTACAGTATAGTGAATACCTGAACACACCTACAGTATAGTGAATACCTGAACACACCTATAGTGAATACCTGAACACACCTACATTATAGTGAATACCTGAACACACCTATAGTGAATACCTGAACACACCTACAGTATAGTGAATACCTGAACACACCTATAGTGAATACCTGAACACACCTATAGTATAGTGAATACCTGAACACACCTACAGTATAGTGAATACCTGAACACACCTACAGTATAGTGAATACCTGAACACACCTATAGTGAATACCTGAACACACCTATAGTATAGTGAATACCTGAACACACCTACAGTATAGTGAATACCTGAACACACCTACAGTATAGTGAATACCTGAACACACCTACAGTATAGTAAATACCTGAACACACCTATAGTGAATACCTGAACACACCTACAGTATAGTGAATACCTGAACACACCTATAGTGAATACCTGAACACACCTATAGTGAATACCTGAACACACCTATAGTGAATACCTGAACACACCTATAGTGAATACCTGAACACACCTATAGTGAATACCTGAACACAGCTATAGTGAATACCTGAACACACCTATAGTGAATACCTGAACACACCTATAGTGAATACCTGAACACACCTATAGTGAATACCTGAACACAGCTATAGTATAGTGAATACCTGAACACACCTATAGTGAATACCTAAACACACCTATACTGAATACCTGAACACAGCTATAGTGAATACTTGAACACACCTACAGTATAGTGAATACCTGAACACACCTATAGTGAATACCTGAACACACCTATAGTGAATACCTGAACACACCTATAGTGAATACCTGAACACACCTATAGTGAATACCTGAACACTCCTATAGTGAATACCTGAACACACCTATAGTGAATACCTGAACACACCTATAGTGAACACCTGAACACTCCTATAGTGAATACCTGAACACACCTATAGTGAATACCTGAACACACCTATAGTGAATACCTGAACACACATATAGTGAATACCTGAACACACCTATAGTGAATACCTGAACACACCTATAGTGAATACCTGAGCACACCTACAGTATAGTGAATACCTGAACACACCTATAGTGAATACCTGAACACACCTACAGTATAGTGAATACCTGAACACACCTACAGTATAGTGAATACCTGAACACACCTACAGTATAGTGAATACCTGAACACACCTATAGTGAATACCTGAACACACCTACAGTATAGTGAATACCTGAACACACCTATAGTGAATACCTGAACACACCTACAGTATAGTGAATACCTGAACACACCTATAGTGAATACCTGAACACACCTATAGTATAGTGAATACCTGAACACACCTACAGTATAGTGAATACCTGAACACACCTACAGTATAGTGAATACCTGAACACACCTATAGTGAATACCTGAACACACCTACAGTATAGTGAATACCTGAACACACCTATAGTGAATACCTGAACACACCTATAGTATAGTGAATACCTGAACACACCTACAGTATAGTGAATACCTGAACACACCTACAGTATAGTGAATACCTGAACACACCTACAGTATAGTAAATACCTGAACACACCTATAGTGAATACCTGAACACACCTACAGTATAGTGAATACCTGAACACACCTATAGTGAATACCTGAACACACCTATAGTGAATACCTGAACACACCTATAGTGAATACCTGAACACACCTATAGTGAATACCTGAACACAGCTATAGTGAATACCTGAACACACCTATAGTGAATACCTGAACACACCTATAGTGAATACCTGAACACACCTATAGTGAATACCTGAACACAGCTATAGTATAGTGAATACCTGAACACACCTATAGTGAATACCTGAACACACCTATAGTGAATACCTGAACACAGCTATAGTGAATACCTGAACACACCTACAGTATAGTGAATACCTGAACACACCTATAGTGAATACCTGAACACACCTATAGTGAATACCTGAACACACCTATAGTGAATACCTGAACACACCTATAGTGAATACCTGAACACTCCTATAGTGAATACCTGAACACACCTATAGTGAATACCTGAACACACCTATAGTGAATACCTGCACACTCCTATAGTGAATACCTGAACACACCTATAGTGAATACCTGAACACACCTATAGTGAATACCTGAACACACATATAGTGAATACCTGAACACACCTATAGTGAATACCTGAACACACCTATAGTGAATACCTGAGCACACCTACAGTATAGTGAATACCTGAACACACCTATAGTGAATACCTGAACACACCTACAGTATAGTGAATACCTGAACACACCTACAGTATAGTGAATACCTGAACACACCTATAGTGAATACCTGAGCAGACCTACAGTATAGTGAATACATGAACACACCTATAGTGAATACCTGAACACACCTATAGTGAATACCTGAACACACCTACATTATAGTGAATACATGAACACACCTATAGTGAATACCTGAACACACCTATAGTGAATACCTGAACACACCTACAGTATAGTGAATACCTGAACACACCTATAGTGAATACCTGAACACAGCTATAGTGAATACCTGAACACACCTATAGTGAATACATGAACACACCTATAGTGAATACCTGAACACACCTATAGTGAATACCTGAACACAGCTATAGTGAATACCTGAACACACCTATAGTGAATACCTGAACACAGCTATAGTGAATACCTGAACACACCTATAGTGGATACCTGAACACAGCTATAGTGAATACCTGAACACAGCTATAGTGAATACCTGAACACACCTATAGTGAATACCTGAACACAGCTATAGTGAATACCTGAACACAGCTATAGTGAATACCTGAACACAGCTATAGTGAATACCTGAACACAGCTATAGTGAATACCTGAACACACCTATAGTGAATACCTGAACACACCTATAGTGAATACCTGAACACACCTATAGTGAATACCTGAACACACCTATAGTGAATACATGAACACACCTATAGTGAATACCTGAACACACCTATAGTGGATACCTGAACACAGCTATAGTGAATACATGAACACACCTATAGTGAATACCTGAACACAGCTATAGTGAATACCTGAACACACCTATAGTGAATACCTGAACACAGCTATAGTGAATACCTGAACACAGCTATAGTGAATACCTGAACACAGCTATAGTGAATACCTGAACACACCTATAGTGAATACCTGAACACACCTATAGTGAATACCTGAACACACCTATAGTGAATACCTGAACACACCTATAGTGAATACATGAACACACCTATAGTGAATACCTGAACACACCTATAGTGAATACCTGAACACACCTACAGTATAGTGAATACATGAACACACCTATAGTGAATACCTGAACACACCTATAGTGAATACATGAACACACCTATAGTGAATACCTGAACACACCTGCAGTATAGTGAATACATGAACACACCTATAGTGAATACCTGAACACACCTATAGTGAATACATGAACACACCTATAGTGAATACCTGAACACACCTGCAGTATAGTGAATACCTGAACACACCTGCAGTATAGTGAATACCTGAACACACCTATAGTGAATACCTGAACACACCTATAGTGAATACCTGAACACAGCTATAGTGAATACCTGAGCAGACCTACAGTATAGTGAATACCTGAACACACCTACAGTATAGTGAATACCTGAACACACCTACAGTATAGTGAATACCTGAACACACCTACAGTATAGTGAATACCTGAACACACCTACAGTATAGTGAATACCTGAACACACCTACAGTTAATACCTGAGCAGTCAATGGAAAATGAACCCGCCCATACCCATGCTGATTGGTCCTTGTGCAACACTAGAAAGCGGGGATCTTTGATTAAACACCTGCTATCAGAAGAATAGACAGTCAGATCCGCATTATGCTGTGGTTAATATTGTGATATTATTCAGGGTACTCCAGTATTCTGTCGTTAATATTGTGATATTATTCAGGGTACTCCAGTATTCTGTCTTTAATATTGTGATATTATTCAGGGTACTCCAGTATTATGCGTTTAATATTGTGATATTATTCAGAATAATCCAGTATGCTGTGGTTAATATTGTGATATTATTCAGGATACACCATTCTGTTTTTAATATTGTGATATTATTCATGCTGTGATGTGAATGCCGTCCATGTTAGTTTACCTTCAATGGAGAAGTGCATTAAATCATTTTAATGCAAAAAAAGTGTCCTCTGTTCTTTCATTTCAGCATTGTCTATCACAGAACACATTCCATTGTGGGCAGAGTGTATTCTTGGTTTCATTCCAGCCTTGCCTAAACACCAGCTGATGATTTCACTAATTGGCTCACCTCTTCAACTAACTCACATGGTGCAATGTATAGTTAAAATGAAAACTTGGCCCACGATGGAATGAGTTTGAGACCCCTGGTGTATCCCTTTAAAAATAATTACTTTTACTTTTTAGTACTTAAGTACATTTAAAAGTAGGACTTTTACTCAAGTGTGTTTTTAGCCAGATACTTTGACTTTTACTTGAGTCAGATTTTGAGACGGTACCCATACTTTCACTTAAGTATAATTTCTGGGTACTTTTTGCACCCCTACCTGAACACACAATATATCACCAGGTACATGCTTGATGCAGTGCTGCAGTACAAGCCTCAGCACAAAGGAATTATTTGGAAAACTCAGCAATGCTGATGCAGGGTAAACACAGGATGTGGAACTGCTACTGTACATCGAGTACCATTGCACCAACACAGGCTTGCGTACACACACACATTTTAAATGCTTTATTTATGTCCACATAAATACAAAGGACATTAACACATTGACCGCCGGGGGTTGTGCCCATCTTATACCACTCTCTGCCACCGTTAAAAGCCTATGGAGATGTTTACCTTCTTTGCAGGGCTATAATTTTTTTATTTTATTTAAAAAATGTTTTTTATCTTTTTCCCCCCTCCTTTTTTCCGATTTTTCTCCCATCCCACTGTTTAGTCGTTATGCCAATTCCCAACCCCCTTCCTGGTTGTTGCGCACTCCCCCCTACTGTTGGTCCGGGAGGCCGGAGACTGTCACATGCTTTCCTCCGACGCATGTGCAGCCAGCCGGCAGCCAGCCTGGCAGCGCAGATTCTCACCGGGAGAGTGTAACGTGTGGAAGGTCACACTACCTCCCTCCAGATCCTACCCTCGCTGTGCAGGCGCCCCGACCGAACTGTAGGGGTCGCTGTCCACAACGCCCAGGACCCACCCATCAGCTTTCCCACCCCTAACACTGCCAATTGTGTTAGTATGAACGACCAGCCAAGCTGATAGCAACGCCGAGAGCTGGATTCGAACCCAGCGTCTCCAGCGTTGATGGCGAGCGCCTTGCCCAATACACCACCTAGCCGCCCGGCTATAACTTTTTAAATTGTATTGCTATATTGACATTACTATGGCCCATTCAACATCAATTATCTATCGTTCAGGATGTGGGAACGTTATACTTTTTCATTCATACATTGTTGTGTTAATACCTTCGAGAATATAAGAATGTTTTTAATCTTTTCTGCTGTAATTCCAAAAACAGTAGTTATAGGCCCTGACGCATATGATAGATTATCGATTGGCGTTTCTTTCCCATACACGCTATATAAAAAAATTCAAATGTATATGATCGGTATACATTATGCTTCATCATGCATGGAGGAAAGGGGGGGGGGGGTCGTTTATAATTCTTTGATCATCAGTAACGGCTTTATGTAGTATGGGTGGATATATTGATCAGACTGTTTGCAAACAAGGAAATGCACAATCGGGTTGAAAATAACGTTACTGTTCTCTTACCGTGGGCCGATGAGACTGGCGGAGAAAGATCCCAATTATTCGACGCAGATCACCTAGATCCATTTCCGGTTTGTATGGCGCAATAAACGCCGAAATCATATCGATTATTGCGTTATGGCAGCGATCCATATGTACTATAGTGTCTGTCAGGAGTCCCGTAGCAAGATGTGACTGCCGGAGGAATTTCCTCGACACACCGATGACAATTTCCGTTTTTTGAGTGTTTTCGAAAAAATGAAATATTGATCTCAAAAACGCTGTACAGCGATGTTGGCGGTCAACGCATGGCGGGCAATAACGCTGGAAAGCGATTTTGGCGACCAATGTGTTAACACATTGACGGCCACAGGGATTAGACGGGCCCACTCTATAAGGCCAGCTTATCATAACATGGTTTAACTATGCGTGAGGCAGCGTTTCCGTTAGCCGGTAATTACCGGTATTTGACCGGCAAAATCTGTTGAAGTCCGACATATTTAATCTCTCCGGTCTTAATGTCCGGTGAAAATAATTCCCTGAGTCTAAGCACAATTTGATTATTTGAATTGTATTAAAATAGGCTAAAATTAAATAGCCTATGCGATGAACGAAACAATCATTACATTTGTTTCATCGTTGCTTCACCAAGCAGGTATAATAATGTTGTCAGCGAGAGCTTAGTGCTGGGTTTTGCGAGTGCATGTGTAGCTGCAGAGCCGGAGCAGCAGTGGCCATTACAGCGGCCATTGCAGTACTCCAATTCAGCCATTGGCAATTCAATGTTGGGTGGAAGGCGCTGCTGTGCGGTTCCCAGATAGAGCCAGAAAAGAGCCAATAACAGCTGAATCTGCTGCTCTGCATCGACATACTCTCGCAAATAAGTCGTTGGGAGGTGGAGAGAGAGAGAGTCGTCACGCAAACCCACGATAATGTTGCCGTCTCTCTCTGCCAAATTTCTCAGTTCTTCGCTTGATATAATTAATACAAATGTCCAATATAACGGAATTCGTTAGCTCATAAAAATGTGATTATAACAGACTGCTGTTTATTATTGTCGGGCGACTGCCCACAGACACCTATTTGATTTAAAGTCGGCAGCAGCACGAGTCTCGGGACTTATTTTATTTGGAATATAATGGCTTTATACGCAAAAGTAGCCTAGTTTTAAGTAAAAATATTATAAATCTACATGCCTTGATGATGTCATTCTTTTGTTTTGTTGTCATTCTTTTGCCTATCAATTGTTTTTAAGCTCAATAAACTCTGACCGGAATTTCTCTCATTTGACCGGTAGATTGAAATCTACCGGACACTGAGGCCGGCAACAATTTTTTCTAACGGAAACCCTGGCATGAGGGTGTTTGTAGAGCTAAATCTATACTTTATATTATTGCTATCTGTCCATTGTCATTGTCAATTGACACTATAAACCGTCCCTTCAATATGCCTTAAATAAATAATTTTTTCATCAATACGTTCCCATTTTATAGTGTCTTGAATATGAACATTATAGCAGAATGTTCTGGGGTATTTCCTGGAAGGCGAGTTACAAGGCGCTAAGCTAATAACGTTAAATTGAATGGCGTTTCGGCTATAGACAAGCTAGAGCTAAAACTCAAAATGCATATTGTCGGTATCATGGTCCACCATGAATGCAAGAAAGGGGACGACGACGACGTCATTTCTGATTATTGATTACCAATAACGGCATTAGCCTCAGTAGCCTCATTCGCTGACCGGGTGGATGGCTATCAAAGCAAGGCCCGACCAAGCTGAAATTGACGTCAAATCGCTCTTATCTGTGGCCGGTTGGACTGCAAAAAGGATTTCCCAGTTATCGATCGCCATCTGGTAGATCCATATGTCCATTGGCTGATGCTATATTCCTTTACTGCATACTGAATTCAGTGTCCCAAAAACTATTCCAGGCGATCGGCTACACGCATAGCTTTAGGCTAACATAAAAGTCCATTCATGATACATTCATGAAAAAAAAACACCGGTCTGTAACAGGGAACACTGCAATATCGAGACAGCGCCCCTACGAGGATCTGGCCGGTAATGCACTTTTCCGAATTCCAAGAGTAGGATAAATCTGCAGTGCCGCTCGGTGACATTGAGTAGGATATTACAATGGAATAAAAGCCAAAACAACCTTACCGGCCCTCAAGCGTTGGATCCGAAACACGTATATATACGTGGTTGGCCCCGAAAGTGTTAAAGGACATAAACACTAACTCATTGGGAGTCATTTAATTACGTCTGTGACTGTGCAGCACCCATCGTACACATACAATATTGACACAGAGGATGTTTCAA
The DNA here is from genome assembly GCF_963971535.1 of Notolepis coatsorum. Classification (NCBI taxonomy): domain Eukaryota; kingdom Metazoa; phylum Chordata; class Actinopteri; order Aulopiformes; family Paralepididae; genus Notolepis; species Notolepis coatsorum. The sequence continues at coordinate 59,778,268 of NC_140183.1, forward strand.
ATCTGGGTTAACAGATACAATAGCATTTCCGTAGAACTATATCTACTCTATGGGTACAAAAAGCAGGTACAGAGCAATACCTTGCTAACTGTTTAGCCTTTCTCTTGGAGATGTGGGCCATCTGAAGGCCCCTAACCACCAGCTTGCGAACATGACCCAGGCTGCCAAAATGTTTACTAAAAGTTGACACTTTTTGTTGCCTAGTTGTGAGATGTTCAGCTTGAGCTGCTGATATTTCAGCAACTTGGTTAAAAAGGCTCACACACACACGCACACACACACACACACACACACGCGCGCACACACACAACACACACACACACACACACACACACACACACACACACACACACACACACACACACACACACACACACACACACACAGAGAGAGAGAGAGAGAGAAACGGCAGCACTGACTCACCAGGAATATCCTCTCCAGTTGGTCTTGTATGTCCTTCATCCCAGGAAAGGCTGCCACTCCTTGGATCATCTCAATGAAGATGCACCCCACTCCCCTGGAACACAACAACACCAGAGCCAATGAGGACGGGCGAGGTCGCTCACAATTAGATCAGAATGTGTTGTCATCATGCAGCACAAGTACAGTACAACGAAAATAAGTCTGGCATCCAACCAAGAGTGCAAATGTAACAGTAATGTGCAATAGTAATATACAATGTAGGTGATTAAACTGGGTATAAAATAAATGAGTACTAAGATAAGATGAGATAAGATTATCCTTTATTAATGCAGGTGTCAAAGTAGCATGGGGGGGGGGGGTATACAGAGCTTCACAGTCCGATATATACAATAGATACAATATAAAAAGTACAAAATACAAGATAGTCCAGTGAGTGCACCTGGATACGAGTCTCAAGTTCTCACGTCCCGAGTTCTGACAACGTTAGTTCTCCTAGCAGCAGAGCCGGCCGTCCGAGCCCTTGGTTGAAGAGTCTGAGTAATAGTGCTAATCAGATGCATGTACAGAGTTGTAGTATTAATATGTACAGTGATACAGGTATGAAGACACTATGGTAATAAGTCCTACTGGCCAGCAGTGTAACTAGTAAGAGTAGGTAAGGGATATGTACAGATATAGATATAGTATCTAGATATCTACAGATACTATAGACAGTAAAAGGGATTATATGCAGGTATACAGAAAGATGTGAATATATATAATATATATATATATTAGGGCTGTCAGTTTATCACATTAATCAGATTAATTAATTACACAGCAAATTATCGTGTTTTTGAAAAGTAACTAAAAATATTTTTTTTTTAAATCATTTTTTTTCTTATCTCATTCATTCCATAATAACGTAGAATAAACATTTACAAACTTTTTTTTAAATGGTCACGTTCTTGGTATCCGATTCTAGGGATATCTATGGATCTCAAGGAATGTATTCCCAGTGTCAGAAATACTGTGTCTGTTACTAGGCTTGAGTAAATTGTAATGAACCAAATGAGAATATCAAATCAAATCAAATCAAATTTATTTATAAGGCCCGACAACACACGTTAATGTCCCCATGGGCCGTACATGTCTTCTTTAAACAAGTCAAGAAGAAAACATAACAATAAGTCAAGAACAGAACAAGAACACCATAAGGTCAAAGGTCAATTCAATTCTTTTTTATTATTTTTTTTTTACTGTGAATAACACCATGCTAAAATTGACCAGAAGCAAATAAATAAAGGGAAGATGATTAAACAGAAGGTTTTGTAGATACAGTACTGAATTCTGCCATCCGGACACATGCAATTTGAAATATGATTATAGAATATAAAATATCAGGCCTAAAATGGTTATGCGATTAAAATGTGATTAATTAGATTAATTAATTACAAATCCTGTTATTAATTAGATACGTTTTTTTAATCGCCTGACAGCACTAATATATATTATATATATTATATATATATATATACTAAGGCCGGGCCGTTAACGCATTTACCGGGCTAATTTAAAAGTTTGAGTGCCCATCACGAGTTTTCTCGGGTTTACGTTAAAAAAAATAATAGAAAAACGAATATTCTCGTGATGGGCCTTCAACCAGCTGGTTAAAGGCCCATCACGAGAATATTCGTTTTTTTTTTTTTTTTTTTTTAGCGATCTGAAATCATATTTCATCAACCAAGTCTACCGTTGGAAATCCAACCACTCCAGGCGCTCAGATGTGAAAAAAGCGCCCCCTATCATCTCCCAGATGGTTTTGGAATGAGAAAATGAATGAGAAAAAAAAACCTGACTCCACATTTTACTTCTCACTCACGCAGCCGGGGTCGGTCAGCTCCACTAGTGAGCCTCAGAGCAGCGGAGATTATGTGTGTTTACAGTATACACACTGAATCAATAAAAATATCCTTTTTTTCGAATGGCGATCAGGAATTGGAATAATCCATTTGGATACCATCTGATCTCAGGTAAGAAATCTATGTTACCAGTATTAGGATAATCAGACTCGTTTTCACAGAGATATAAGCTTTTATGTGATTATGTGATATTGCTGTTTGGCTGTGCGAGCGGTCAGTAACTAACGTTAAAGAAATTTACGCCGTTAATCTATTCTCAAAATTGGGTCTGGGAGCCAATTACATTAGCTGATGTATACCTGGTCGAATTACTCTGTGTGTGCGTAGAACTCATGTGTGCGGAGACACGTTGTGGGCGTGTTTGTTTACACACTCGCGTCGCCAATAAACATAATAGTTTCAAGACATTGCGTCGGTCTGAGAGAAGAATCAAGCATCGGAAATACATTTGGACTGCAGTATTCTGTTGTGGATGGTTAAAACCTTTGTTTACATATTGTGGTGTGGATTAAAACGTTCGTTTTCCGGACCCGTTTGCTGCCTGAAATCAAGCTGGCGGCTCGTTCAGCTAGAACCTCCACCACAAGTCTCTGTAAGTAAGCTAGCTAATGGCTAATGCATCCTTAATGGCAAGTATTTTCATATCTTAACCAACGTTGCAACTCGCAAGGCGCTTATAATGAAACGTTCCAAATCAAATCAAATCAAATCATTCAACCTAGCGTGCACTTATTTTCAACCTAGAACCTAAGCACGCGCTCTCTCTCTCTCTCCTTCCCTCCTTTTCTCTTTCCCTCTCATTCACTCTCTTTTTCTCTCTCTCTCTCTCTCTCTCTCTCTCTCTCTCTCTCTCTCTCTCTCTCTCTCTATCTCTCTCTCTCTGTGTGTGAGAGGGAGGGAGGGAGGGAGGGAGGAAGGAAGGAGGGGTGGGGAGTGAGGAAGAAAGGGGGATAATGAATGAATGAATGAAAACTTTATTTAACAGATTGCATAATGGGTACAATACAGTACAGCTCAATACACACAATTGTTAAGGGGATGCAGACCAGAGAAAGACATTTGTCTTGTTTACATCAGGGTCCCCCATTTTCAATTCATAGTGACATTTATGACATTTATGAGAGACAGAGAGCTAAGAGACATACTAGGAGAGAGAGATTAGTGGAAACTGTCAAAATGATCAACAGATGTTGACTGTAAGAATCTGTAAGGGCATCAATGGGAGCAATATATTTTTTTAAAGTAACTAAATAGTTACTTTTCACAGTAACGCATTACTTTTGGGTGTAAGTAACTAGTAAAGTAACTGAGTTACTTTTGAAATGAAGTAACTAGTAAAGTAACTGAGTTACTATTTTTCAGTAACTTCCACAACACTGCGTAGAACACACATGCCTTCGGCAAACTTCAAATGAGCCATTTTAATCTAGATTAATCTAGATTAACTCCAGGATTGTAGATAATAATTTTTTTTTATCTATGCCCACCTCTAATATATACACATTACGTTAAATTAGGTTAAATTAATTTAACTAAACTAAAGATGGTGTACATTTGAAATGTTGGACCCGCATACACACTGTCCTGGTATTATAGGTGCTCTCATTAGGTGCTCAATAGCTCCTCTGTGTGTGTGTGTGTGCAGGGGAGGAAACTAACTTTTTGGCTTACCAGCCAACTGGCGAGTATGTGATTTTTTTTACCAGCCAAACAGATTTTTTACCAGCCATAAATAAATCGCTAATTGTGATAATTACTTCTTTGTATGGCTTCGTCTCTAAATTGATTTCCAATCATAGTAATAATCACACTGTGTCTCTATTCTTTAAAATATGTATTAGCATAAAACATTAATAAGTGTCTCTACTCTTCACAATATTAGCATAAAACATATATTAATCACACCGTCTCTACTCTTCAAAATATTAGGATATCACATATTAACATGAAAGAGGGAACTATTCTGGACTGTGTTGGGCTGAACTGGGCAGTGAAAGATGCTGGGCTGGAATGGGTTGGGCAGGGAAAGTTGGGCTGGTCTAGGTTGGACTGGGTTGGGCTGGACTGGGCTGGGCAGTGAAAGAACCAAGCATTTCACTGTAATGTAATAGCTAAATAAAACAAAACTTGAACTTGACTTGTTACATTTGCACTCTGGTTGGATGCCAAACGTATTCTGGTTGTACTGTACTTGTGCTGTATGATGACAATACATTGGAATCGAATCTCATGTCAACGTTAGGGGTTCAGCAGGTGTATTCTGAATGACAAGTATGACAACATCACCGTTGTGAAGGGCATATGGGCAAGTGGTGATATGGGGGGAAACCAGGTAATAATTCGGTAATAATAAAATGTCACTCTGCTGCATTTAAGCAAAGCCGCTCAATAGTCGTCCACTATGTTATGATAGCTTGTTACATGCTAGGTAGCTAGCCGGCTAATGCTGGTTGACTTGAGTGAGTGGAATCGTTAGCATCAAGTTCAAGTTTCTATATTAGTTGTCATACAGAAGTACAGAATACTTTTATACAAAATGCTTCTTTCTGTTACGCTCCAGAGACTGTGCTAGACAAAAGATAAGTATAAAATAAAATAAGTATAGCAGTATAAAATAGAAGTCATGTACGTAGACACAAGTGTTCAATATGTACATATGTACAATGTTCAATGCAGAGTAGAAGTAACTGAGTTACCATACAATATACTATACAATATACTAATATACAATATACTATATAGTGCAAAGCAGAAATGGGATGAGGTACAATTTAGGTACAATTTACAGTAAGGTGTACTGAGGTATGGGTTGTAGTGCAAATTCTTTGCCAATAAATATAAAGTGTGTTTAGGTGTTCTAAAGTGTGTAAGTGGGTGCTGCAGTGAGTTGTTTGTTTAAAGTGAGTGTGTGCGTGTGGATGTGTGTGCTGTGAGTGCATTTGATGGTTGTTGTATAGTGTTATTGTTCGTTGAGCAACCTGATGGCCTGGGGATAAAAGCTTCTTCTGAGTCTTTCTGTGCTTGCCATGAGACTCCGGTATCGCTTGCCTGACCGCAGCAGTTCAAAGAGGCAGTTGTTTGGGTGGCTGGAGTCTTAGATAATTATCTTAGCCTTACCCATGCACCGCTTGTTGTAAATGTTCTGGAGAGTGGGAAGCCCCCCTCCAATTGTGCGTTCGGCTGAACGGGCCACTCTCTGTAGTCTGCTACGGTCTTGTGCGGTGTTATTCCCAAACCAGGAGGTGATATTGCCAGTCAGGATGCTCTCTATTGTGCATGAGTAGAAGTTCTTAAGGATCTTCTGACTGACTTGGAACTTCCTTAGGCGCCTGAGGAAGTAGAGGCGTTGCCGTGCCTTCCTCACAACACTGTCAATGTGTGTGGTCCATGTCAAGTCCTCGGATATGTGGACTCCGAGGTACTTAAAGCTGTTCACTCTCTCAACCGGTGTCCCGTCGATGCTGAGGGGGCTGTAGTCCCTGACCCCCGACCTCCTAAAGTCCACAATCATCTCCTTTGTTTTGCTGACGTTCAGGGAGAGGCTGTTCTCTTGACACCATCCCGCTAGGACCTTGACCTCTTCCAGGTAGGCCCTCTCGTCGTTTGCAGAGATCAGGCCCACCACTACTGTGTCGTCAGCAAATTTGATGATTGTGTTGTTGTTCCGCTGTGCCACACAGTCATGTGTGTACAGGGAGTAGAGGAGGGGGCTCAGAACACAGCCCACTTGTCATTCTCATCCGACTCGAAGGAGACGCATCACGTGCTGTTGTTCGCCCCCATGTCAGACCGCACGGAGTCTGTAGGGCCGCACGCAGTGGTCTGTCCACTTTCCCTAGATGGGCGGCATCTTCTAGAAAACGAGTGTTCATTGGAGGAGCTTAGAGCGCAACGATGATGTTCATTGGTTATGGATTATTATGAGGCGCAAATGGGAGGAATCATAAGGGGGGAGTCAGAGTTCGGCTTATGCCAGTGAGCGAATCAGCAGATTGCAGAATGATTTTTTTGTTTTGTTTTGTTTACTACTCGCCAGTGTGGCGAGTGCTCTTCATGAATCACTCGCCAAACATAAAGAATACTCGCATTTGGCGAGTAAAATGGCCTAATTTGTGTGTGTGTGTGATTCGTCGTCCACACACCCTTTCTGAGCACCGATGAATCTCTAAGTCATACACTGTGACTGTTTGCAGTTATTACACGGCACTGTTACAACAGTGTATTTGAAAGTAACCAAAGTCACAGTCACTGGTGAGGAATATTTGTTTTCTGAATGTATGTATCGATTCCCTCCCTTCCTCTGGGCTCTCTCAGAATCGGCGTATGGGTGTAAATCAGTGTGGCGTGTGTGTGTGTGTGTGTGTGTGTGTGTGTGTGTGTGTGTGTGTGTGTGTGTGTGTGTGTGTGTGTGTGTGTGTGTGTGTGTGTGTCTGTGTGTCTGTGCGTGCGTGCGTGCATGCGTGCGTGCATGTGTGTGAAGGGCTAACTTGGAGAGAAAGCAGGGGCGAGGCGGCCTGGCAGGGGGAGGATTTGGCAATCTGTGTGTGTCTGTGTGTGTGTGTATGTGTGTGTCTGTGTGTGTAGTGTGTTTAAAACTGTTGTCAGAGCCCATTTGTCAAAGGGCTATTGTTTCCTGACAGATTCACTTTCTAGCCCAGTGCACACACTCTGTTCCCTCTCTCCCACTCTCTGTGGCACCGGCTATGGGTGGCGAGCTCAGAGCAAGCCACACCACCACAAGAAGAAGAGCGAGAGAGAGAGAGAGAGAGAGAGAGAGAGAGAGAGAGAGAGAGAGAGAGAGAGAGAGAGAGAGAGAGAGAGAGAGAGAGAGAGAGAGAGAGAGAGAGAGAGAGAGAGAGAGAGAGAGAGAGAGAGAGAGAGAGAGAGAGAGAGAGAGAGAGAGAGAGAGAGAGAGAAAGAGAAGAAAGAAAGAAAGAAAGAAAGAAAGAAAGAAAGAAAGAAAGAAAGAAAGAAAGAAAGAAAGAAAGAAAGAAAGAAAGAAAGAAAGAAAGAAAGAAAGAAAGAAAAAGAGTGAATGAGAGGGAAATATACAAGGAGGGAAGGAGAGTGAGAAATAGAGAGAGAGAGAGAGAGAGAGAGAGATAGAGAGAGAGAGAGAGAGAGAGCGAGAGAGAGAGAGATAGAGAGAGAGTAAAATATAGAGAGGGGAAAGAGAGAAGGAGCGAGATATAGATAAAGATAGATAAGGAAAGAGAGGAGGGAATGATAGTGAGATAGAGATAGATAGAGAGAGGGAGAGAGATAGATAGAGAGATAGATAAATGGAGGGAAATAGAGGAGGGGAGGCTATTGATATATAAAGCTATATATATATATATATATATATATATATATATAGAGATAGATAGAGAGAGAGATAGAGAGATAGAAGGAGCGTGAGAGATAGATATAGAGAGAAAGAGAGAACGAGAGTAATAGAGAGAGTGAGAGATAGAGATATAGTGAGAGATAGAGAGAGAGAGTGGGGGGGAGGGAAATAGAGAAGGAGGGAAGTAGAGTGAGAGAGAGATAGAGCGAGAACGAGAGCGAGAGAGAGATTTTTTTGATTTTATAAAAAAACTTTATTTATTTACACACCAATACTACAATGGATACAATCAAAACAAAATACCTCACATCTCAACAAAACAAAAACAAAAAAACTGCAAACTCCAACAACACAACCATGAAACCACAAAAAATACCTATGGTACACTCACATGAAAAGATCACAGAATGCCAACTCCTCATCCACCACCGAGCAAATAACCTCCTTGTAACACCACTGTTCCACAAAAGTATCAACATTTGTCATCTCTTTATAGAATCTAAAATCTATCCAGACCCTTGCTCTTACCAATGCTAAACACACACTGGTCAACTCCTGAACCACCTCACTCTCGATTTTGCTTTTCCTTGTAAGATAAATTGCCATTTTTGCTTCACCCAACAGGAAATTTAACAGTTTCCACTTAAAAGCATTGCTTCTCCTGTACCCAGCTCCAAATATAAAAACAGCCTTGGACCACTCCTTGTTAAGAGACAAAAACAAGATTCTTAATGTATCAAATAAGAGCTCAAGCCTACCACACTCTAAAAAACAATGGAAAATATTTTCCACGCTACCACAAGAATAAGAGCGAGCGAGCGAGAGAGAGAGAGAGAGAGAGAGAGAGAGAGAGATAGAGAGAGAGAGAGAGAGAGAGAGCCACTAGAAATCAATCCCTCGCCCCATCTTAAGAGTCCTCCCTGAGAGCAGCGTCGGTCGTCTGAGAACAGCCCATCCATCTCCATAACACACTTATAACCCAGGCGTCCAATACTTCTACTGGAGCCTATAGAGCAGCTCTCTTCCAGTGGAGGATTAGGGATGTGCGTGCGTGTGTGTGTGTGTGTGTGTGTGTGTGTGTGTCTGTGTGTGTGTGTGTGTGTGTGTGTGTGTGTGTGTCTGTGTGTGTGTGTGTGTGTGTCTGTGTGTGTGTGTGTGTGTGTGTGTGTGTGTGTGTGTGTGTGCGCGTGCGTGCAAGAAATAATGCAATATTCAAACAATACAATGTTCAATATAGTCAATGTAACGCATATGGCCAGCGGGTGCTAGCCATCAGAAAATGTAATGTGCATGGAGCAATACATAAATAAAAAATACTTTCAATGTAGCAAACATGTTTGTAGTATCAACATATCACACCTCTGTAGAGATGGTAAAAGTCCCCGTGTGCACTTTGTAAAAGGGTTCAGTCTTTGTAGCATAGTACAGTCTTTGTAGCATAGTACAGTCTTTGTAGCATAGTACAGTCTTTGTAGCATAGTACAGTCTTTCTAGTGTAGTACATGTATTTCTAGTGTAGTAGAGGTATTTCTAGTGTAGTACAGGTCTTCACATAGCATAGTACAGTATTTCTAGTGTAGTACATTGTCTTTCTAGTGTAGTACATTGTCTTTCTAGTGTAGTACATGTCTTCACATAGCATAGTACAGTCTTTCTAGTGTAGTACATTGTCTTTCTAGTGTAGTACATTGTCTTTCTAGTGTAGTACATGTATTCACATAGCATAGTACAGTCTTTCTAGTGTAGTACATGTCTTCACATAGCATAGTACAGTCTTTCTAGTGTAGTACATTGTCTTTCTAGTGTAGTACATTGTCTTTCTAGTGTAGTACATGTCTTCACATAGCATAGTACAGTCTTTCTAGTGTAGTACATGTCTTCACATAGCATAGTACAGTCTTTCTAGTGTAGTACATTGTCTTTCTAGTGTAGTACATTGTCTTTCTAGTGTAGTACAGGTATTCACATAGCATAGTAAATGTCTTTGTAGCATAGTACAGGTCTTTGTAGCATATTTCTAGTGTAGTAGTCTAAAAGAAAATGTAATTCTTTCCATCTTAAAAATATCATAAATAATATCAATCCAATCATCCACTGTAGGAATTTCTGTTCTTAACCACTTTGTAGTAATGGCTTTCCTGCCAGCAGCACTTAGAATCTGAAATACAAATCTATCATATGAGGTACCATTTTCTGATGGCAGAGCGCCCAAATATAGACTCCAGCTTAAATGGATACCTGGAATACTTTTTGTATTGTTATGTTATGTTATGAACCTCCCTCCAGAAAGGTATCAACAAAGGACAAGACCATAATATGTGGTAATGATTTGAGTACAGGTCTTTGTAGCATAGTACAGGTCTTCACATAGCATAGTACAGTATTTGTAGTGTAGTACAGTCTTTCTAGTGTATTACAGATATTTGCAGTGTAGTACAGGTATTTGTGGTGTAGTACAGGTATTTGTGGTGTAGTACAGGTATTTGTAGTGTAATACAGGTATGTGTAGTGTAGTACATGTATGTGTAGTGTAATACATGTATTTGTAGTGTGATACAGGTCTTTGTAGTGGAGCGCATGTATTTGTAGTGTAGTACAGGTATTTGTAGTGTAGTACAGGTATTTGTAGTGTAGTACATGTATTTGTAGTGTAGTACATGTCTTTGTAGTGTAGTACATGTATTTGTAGTGTAGTACAGGTATTTGTAGTGTAGTACATGTATTTGTAGTGTAGTACATGTCTTTGTAGTGTAGTACAGGTATTTGTAGTGTAGTACAGGTATGTGTAGTGTAGTACATGTCTTTGTGGTGCAATACAGGTATTTGTAGTATAGTACATGTCTTTGTGGTGTAATACAGGTATCTGTAGTGTAGTACATGTCTTTGTGGTGCAATACAGGTATTTGTAGTATAGTACAGGTATTTGTAGTGTAGTACATGTCTTTGTAGTGTAGTACATGTCTTTGTAGTGTAGTACATGTCTTTGTGGTGTAATACATGTCTTTGTAGTGTAGTACATGTCTTTGTGGTGTAATACATGTCTTTGTAGTGTAGTACATGTCTTTGTGGTGTAATACATGTATTTGTAGTGTAGTACATGTCTTTGCAGTGTATTACATGTCTTTGTGGTGTAATACATGTCTTTGTAGTGTAGTACATGTATTTGTGGTGTAATACATGTCTTTGTAGTGTAGTACATGTATTTGTGGTGTAGTACAGGTATTTGTGGTGTAGTACAGGTATTTGTAGTGTAATACAGGTATGTGTAGTGTAGTACATGTATGTGTAGTGTAATACATGTATTTGTAGTGTGATACAGGTCTTTGTAGTGGAGCACAGGTATTTGCAGTGTAGTACAGGTATTTGTAGTGTAGTACAGGTATTTGTAGTGTAGTACATGTATTTGTAGTGTAGTACATGTCTTTGTAGTGTAGTACATGTATTTGTAGTGTAGTACATGTCTTTGTAGTGTAGTACAGGTATTTGTAGTGTAGTACATGTATTTGTAGTGTAGTACATGTCTTTGTAGTGTAGTACAGGTATTTGTAGTGTAGTACATGTCTTTGTAGTGTAGTACAGGTATTTGTAGTGTAGTACATGTATTTGTAGTGTAGTACATGTATTTGTAGTGTAGTACAGGTATGTGTAGTGTAGTACATGTCTTTGTGGTGCAATACAGGTATTTGTAGTATAGTACATGTCTTTGTGGTGTAATACAGGTATCTGTAGTGTAGTACATGTCTTTGTGGTGCAATACAGGTATTTGTAGTATAGTACAGGTATTTGTAGTGTAGTACATGTCTTTGTAGTGTAGTACATGTCTTTGTAGTGTAGTACATGTCTTTGTGGTGTAATACATGTCTTTGTAGTGTAGTACATGTCTTTGTGGTGTAGTACAGGTATTTGTAGTGTAGTACATGTCTTTGTAGTGTAGTACATGTCTTTGTAGTGTAGTACATGTCTTTGTGGTGTAATACATGTCTTTGTAGTGTAGTACATGTCTTTGTGGTGTAATACATGTCTTTGTAGTGTAGTACATGTCTTTGTGGTGTAATACATGTATTTGTAGTGTAGTACATGTCTTTGCAGTGTATTACATGTCTTTGTGGTGTAATACATGTCTTTGTAGTGTAGTACATGTATTTGTGGTGTAATACATGTATTTGTAGTGTAGTACATGTATTTGTGGTGTAATACATGTATTTGTAGTGTAGTACATGTCTTTGTAGTGTAGTACATGTATTTGTAGTGTAGTACATGTCTTTGTAGTGTAGTACATGTATTTGTGGTGTAATACATGTATTTGTAGTGTAGTACATGTCTTTGTAGTGTAGTACATGTATTTGTAGTGTAGTACATGTCTTTGTAGTGTAGTACATGTATTTGTGGTGTAGTGCAGGTCTTTGTGGTGTAATACATGTCTTTGTAGTGTAGTACATGTCTTTGTGGTGTAATACATGTATTTGTAGTGTAGTACATGTCTTTGTGGTGTAATACATGTCTTTGTAGTGTAGTACATGTCTTTGTGGTGTAATACATGTATTTGTAGTGTAGTACATGTCTTTGCAGTGTATTACATGTCTTTGTGGTGTAATACATGTCTTTGTAGTGTAGTACATGTATTTGTGGTGTAATACATGTCTTTGTAGTGTAGTACATGTATTTGTGGTGTAATACATGTATTTGTAGTGTAGTACATGTCTTTGTAGTGTAGTACATGTATTTGTAGTGTAGTACATGTCTTTGTAGTGTAGTACATGTATTTGTGGTGTAATACATGTATTTGTAGTGTAGTACATGTCTTTGTAGTGTAGTACATGTATTTGTAGTGTAGTACATGTCTTTGTAGTGTAGTACATGTATTTGTAGTGTAGTACATGTCTTTGTAGTGTAGTACATGTATTTGTGGTGTAGTGCAGGTCTTTGTGGTGTAATACATGTATTTGCAGTGTAGTACATGTCTTTGTAGTGTAGTACATGTCTTTGTAGTGTAGTACATGTCTTTGTAGTGTAGTACATGTATTTGTAGTGTAGTACATGTATTTGTGGTGTAGTGCAGGTCTTTGCAGTGTAATACAGGTATTTGCAGTGTAGTACATGTATTTGTGGTGTAGTGCAGGTCTTTGTGGTGTAATACATGTATTTGCAGTGTAGTACATGTCTTTGTAGTGTAGTACATGTCTTTGTAGTGTAGTACATGTCTTTGTAGTGTAGTACATGTATTTGTAGTGTAGTACATGTATTTGTGGTGTAGTGCAGGTCTTTGCAGTGTAATACATGTATTTGTAGTGTAGTACATGTATTTGTGGTGTAGTGCAGGTCTTTGCAGTGTAATACATGTATTTGTAGTGTAGTACATGTATTTGTGGTGTAGTGCAGGTCTTTGCAGTGTAATACATGTATTTGTAGTGTAGTACAGGTCCAACAATATGCTAACACTGCAGAGATAGAGCTGCTTTTGTGAAAGGTCCGGCTCACTCCTGCATCCCTTCCCTCCTCACTTCTCTCCTGCATCCCTTCCCTCCTCCCTCCTCACTCCTGCATCCCTTCCCTCCTCACTCCTCTCCTGCATCCCTTCCATCCTCACTCCTCACTACTGCATCCCTTCACTCCTCACTCCTCACTACTGCATCCCTTCCCTCCTCACTTCTCTCCTGCATCCCTTCCATCCTCACTCCTCACTACTGCATCCCTTCACTCCTCACTCCTCACTCCTGCATCCCTTCACTCCTCACTCCTCTCGCTGCATCCCTTCCCTCCTCACTCCTCACTCCTGCATCCCTTCCCTCCTCACTCCTCTCAGTGCATCCCTTCCCTCATCACTCCTCTCACTCCTCTCGCTGCATCCCTTCCCTCATCCCTCCTCACTCATGCATCCCTTCCCTCCTCCCTCCTCACTCCTGCATCCCTTCCATCCTCCCTCCTCTTACTGCATCCCTTCCCTCCTCCCTCCTCTTACTGCATACCTTCCCTCCTCCCTCCTCTCGGTGCATCCCTTCCCTCCTCTCTCCTCTCGCTGCATCCCTTCCCTCATCACTCCTCTCACTCCTCACTCCTGCATCCCTTCCCTCATCACTCCTCTCACTCCTCTCGCTGCATCCCTTCCCTCATCACTCCTCTCACTCCTCTCGCTGCATCCCTTCCCTCATCACTCCTCTCACTCCTCTCGCTGCATCCCTTCCCTCATCACTCCTCTCACTCCTCTCGCTGCATCCCTTCCCTCATCACTCCTCTCACTCCTCTCGCTGCATCCCTTCCCTCATCACTCCTCTCACTGACACGTCTGATGCCACCGCGATGACTGACAGGTGTCTGGCCAGAGGAACGGCTTGGGCTAAGAGTGATAGAGAAATAGAGGAATTCCCCTCCTCCGCCGCTCCCCTTTCCAGCGGATCTGATCCTATAACCCGCGAGGCGGTGTGATGGATGGATCGCGAGGAGGAGAGACAGACTGTTATCCCAGCTCTGCGACCTCCTGGTCACAGAAAGAGGCGCCTCCTTCACGGAAGACTGGTTCCTAAGTGACCAGGGGTGTGTCTGTGTGTGTGCATGTGTGTCTGTGTGTGAGAGAGTGTGTTCGAGGGAGTGGAAAAGTGCCCTGCGGATTTGCCCACCTGCTCAAATGTTCCTCAGCCCTCCCCCCACCCCCCACAATCATTAATTGGCCACAGTGGGATGCAGCTGGGGTCCTCAGAAACGGGGGCGTCCCAGCGGACCGCATGTCCAGAGATAGACGTGGTCACGTCTCATTTCCCCCGGATGGACAGCAGCTCTGTCAGTCCCTCAGCCTGTCTCGTCCCCATCCCCCCCTGACTGAACCGGGGGTTCTGTGTCTGAAACAATGCACGACCCGGGGCTCCTAACCAGAGCCGCTGGCGCAGAGCCTGGGGAGCTGTAATCATAGTAATCATAATAATCTTTAACTACCCACCTCGTACTATAGTCTGCCCATATAACTCGGTATGATAGCAACGGTGCTGTATTTATATATTTATCACACATATTATATATACATATCTGACTGAATATACCTGCATATAATCCTTCTATATACCTGCATATAACCCATATAACTCTGTATGATAGCAACAGTGCTATATATACTGTATATATTTACCACACATTATATATCCATGTCTGTCTGAATATACCTGCATATAATCCTTCTATATACCTGCATATAATCCATAACTCTGTATGATAGCAACAGTGCTGTATATATAAACATTTATATATTTATATTTACCACACGTAGATTTATCCATATCTGTCAGAATATACCTGCATATAATCCTTATATATACCTACTTATACACCTGTATTATAACCCATATAACTGTGTGATAGAATGTACAATAATGCTGTATATACCGTATATATATACACTGTATATCTGTCTGTACATACCTGCACATATTCCTTTTACTATCTGTATACTAGATCTATATCTGAACATATCCTTCTCTTACTAGTTACGCTGCTGGCCAGTATGACGACTACCATAGTGACTTCATACCTGCATCACTGTATATATTAATACTACAACTCTGTGCATACATCAACTCAGTAGTACTCATTTATATATTTTATACTCAGTTTAATCACCTGTACATTGTATATTACTATTGCACTTTACTGTTACATTTGCACTCTGGTTGAATTGAATTGAAAACCTTTATTTATCCCAGAGGGGAGATTCAAATACCAAACTTATTTTGGTTGTACTGTATGCAGTATGATGACAATACATTTGAATCTAATCTAATCTAATGTCCAGCAGCTTAAAGTGGATCAGAATCACTCTGCTTTCACTAAGCAACGCTGAATATTCAGGAACACATGAGCATCTACATTAATCTAATTGTTCTGTAAAAATGTATATCCCTGAGGCTTTTGGGGGATAATGTGCCAAGAGATTACAACATACAATATCTGCATTGCATCCAAAACCAGCAGCATCAATCAGGTTGCTTGTTCTGTAGTGTCGATGAAGGCTGGGTGGCCGTTAGCTTTGTTCACAAGCTTTCTGTGTTTATACAAAGCTCTACAAGGAACCGCCGTGAATAATTATTAATAATTATTATAACAACAGAAAGCGTAAAGAGTATTGACAAAGACCGGTGGGGTGAAAACACCGATGCTGAAATACAGTATACAATCACCCTTTTTAAGTCTCCTTTCAAATCATCCAGCCGAGATTTTCTTCTGTGGTTTTCAGGGAAAGCTTGACGAACGCTCAGTGCTGCCACCACTGGTCACCAAGAAAACACGTTACCATCACGTGTTACTATCACGAGAGCGGTCGACTGTAGGGGCGACTGTGGCTGTAGGGGCGACTGTGGCGCTGGAGGTAGAGCGGTCATCTGGTAATCGGAAGGTTCCTGGTTCCATTCCCGCTCGCCCTGGGCAGTTAACCTTAACCTCCTAACTGCCCCTGATAAGCAGGTCGGCACCTTGCATGGTTTCCTCCGTCACCGGTGTGTGAATGTGTGAGTGAACGAGTGAATGTGAGGCATAACTTTTTAAGCGCTTTGGATAGAAGCGTTATATAAAAAGGCAGTCCAGTCCAGGTCAAGGTGCTGATCTTAGGGGCGACCAGTGGGAGCAGCACTGAGCGTTCGTTGAAAGGAGACTTCGGAGAGAAAAGGGTAATTTTATACCGTGTTTTAGCAGCAGCTTGTACCCACCGGCCTTAGTTGAGCTTTCTGTTGATCCCATCGAACATAGGTGTATGTTTAGGGGGGGTTGCAGGGGCCCCTCAATATTGAGAAGAGGTCAATTTGTTCCCCTAAAAAAATATAGCTAATATGAAAGACAACCCCCCCCCCCCCCCCCCCCAATGATCAAGGAGCAAGGATCAAGGATATGGAGGGAGTTTGGGTGGAAAAACATAATTCGATTTTTTATAACACCAGAAATACAGGGCAACTATACACCAACACAGAAACCATGCTGGAGAAAATGTGGACAGAAAATAGCAAACCACACACACATATTCTGGGAATGTCAGATAATAAAGAACTATTGGGAAGAGATAGAAGGGATAATAAATGATATAGTAGGATATGAAATACCCCAGACAGGCCAAGTATTGTATTTAGGGAACTTAACACAGGAAGGAATTCAGGGGAAAGACATATACTTGATTAAGATATTACTAGTAGCAGCCAAGAAAACGAAAATGTGGTATAGAATAGAAGCACCGACGAGGGAACAATGGACAGAGATAGTGGGTGGGATACAGGAAATGGAGAGAATCACACATAGGCTGAGGCTACAAGACGAGAAGTTTGAGTCAAACTGGGAGAAGTGGGAAGAGTATAGGAAGAAAAGAAACGACATCACAGGAGAGTGAAAAGGAGACAAGAAAATAAATCGAAATGAAAATAAACTATGAAGGTACCAAATAACCCATGTCACTCTATTTTCTCTATCTCTTTTCTTTGTTTTTGTTTTTTGTTTTGTTTTCCCTTTTCCCTTTAGTGAATTTATTTTAGGTCAACTCTTCATTCGATTTTGATATTATTTTCTACTATCAGCTATATCTTTTAGTTCTTATCTGTCGAATTGTATTATACTGTCGTTTATAAAAAAAAATTAACGCCAATTGTATTGTTGTATGTGGATGTTTGTTTGTAAATCAAGAAACTGAAAATAAAAATTTAATTATAAAAAAAAGAAAGACAACCCCCTCTAGGTAAAAACATTTTTAAATAAGGGGGTC
>NC_140183.1:59800844-59828344 GCF_963971535.1 Notolepis coatsorum
CCGTCCTGCGCAGGTAGCCGCTGCGATGAAGGTCAACGTGAATTATACATCAGCGCCTCGTCCCCACAGCAACGCCGGGGGTCACACGCAGCAGAGACCAAAGAGAGGGGGGGGGATGGGAGGAGAGGAAGAGACCAAAGAGAGGGGGATGAGAGGAGAGGAAGAGACCGCTCCCCGGGGGAAGCGAGAGGGAGTAAAACATCCCCCGTCCACCTGGTGCTCTTTGAAGTTCAGTCGAAGTTAATCTGATCGTATCCTTCTATATACCTACTTATACACCTGCACATACTCCTTCTATATAGCTACTTATACACCTGCACATACTCCTTCTATATAGCTACTTATACACCTGCACATACTCCTTCTATATAGCTACTTATACACCTGCACATACTCCTTCTATATAGCTACTTATACACCTGCACATACTCCTTCTATATAGCTACTTATACACCTGCACATACTCCTTCTATATATCTACTTATACACCTGCACATACTCCTTCTATATAGCTACTTATACACCTGCACATACTCCTTCTATATATCTACTTATACACCTGCACATACTCCTTCTATATAGCTACTTATACACCTGCACATACTCCTTCTATATAGCTACTTATACACCTGTATATAATCCTCCTATATAGCTACTTATACACCTGCACATACTCCTTCTATATAGCTACTTATACACCTGCACATACTCCTTCTATATAGCTACTTATACACATGTATATAACCCTTCTATATACCTACTTATACACCTGCACATAGTCCTTCTATATAGCTACTTATACACCTGCACATAATCCTTCTATATGCCTACTTATACACCTGCACATAATCCTTCTATATGCCTACTTATACACATGCATATAACCCATATAACTCTGTATGATAGCATTTACAATAATGCTGTATATACCGTATATGTATATATTTATTCTTATATATCTTCATCTGTCTGTACATACCTGCATAATAATCCTTTTTGCATGTCTGTAGAGATACTATATCTATATCTGAACATATCCCTTACTTACTCGTACTAGTTACGCTGCTGGCCAGTATGACTTACTACCATAGTCTCTTTATACCTGTATCACTGTACATATTAATACTACAACTCTGTACAATGTACATACATCTGATTAGCACTATGACTCAGTAGTACTAATTTATATATTTAATTGTACCCAGTTCAATCACCGGTACGTTGTATATTACTATTGCACTTTACTGTTACATTTGCACTCAGGTTGGATGCCAAACTTATTTTCATTGTACTGTACTTGTGCTGTATAATCACAATACATTTTAATTTAATCTAATCTAATCTAATCTTAAACTCTAAAAAGCGTTCGGTCATGAACAATATCCTTCGCAATAAATCAACACGGAGAGAACAAGCTTCGCCAAACAAATCATCATTTTTGATAAATAACGAGCGTTTGTCTTCATTCCACGGCCAGTAAAGATAAGAAGCACATATGACACAAAAGTGTGCCATTTGCTTGGTTACTAGAGGATACAATTAACTGGCGTGTCAGACTCCTCTTTCATCATCCCAGTCACAGATATGATGATTAATGCCCAATCGTGAAAAAGTTAATAACACCTTCGATCTCAGATTCTCCAGGTATTAAACACAAGCCTCTGTAGATGTACAGAGGAGGGGGGGGGGGGAGTTAAAGTTTGATACGGTTTTGCAAGTAATCTTCCAGGCCGGGTGTGGTGGCGATAATGAATTGCATGTGCCAGGCAGATAATTTATGGCTGGTTGAGATAGAATCGCCCCGCCGTGTGGAGCCAATATTTCTCCAGCTTCTTAATGCAAAGAGATTCTACATATTAACATCTTCACGTGCGCCGAGATGTTAATGAAGACTGTTTTATTCTAAATAAATTAAGTCTGGTGTAAGCGGGGTTCTGTGAGTGTGTATGAGTGTGTGTGTGTGTGTGTGTGTGTGTGTGTGTGTGTGTGTGTGTGTGTGTGTGTGTGTGTGTGTGTGTGTGTGTGTGTGTGTGTGTGTGTGTGTGTGTGCGTGTGTGTGTGTGTGTTGTGAGTTAACAGTGGAAGCATGTCTTTGTGTCTGATGGTGAGTGTCTGACTTTCACATTGATTATACAAACATGTAATACTATGCAAACAGGCTAACTAACAAGCACTCTGTGACTAGCATCAGGCTAATGTAGTATCACCAGACACAGCCCTGCTAATGTGGTCTAGCATCAGGGCGAGCATCCTTCACCAGACAGCCCCCTGCGAATGTAATCTAGCATCAGGACGAGCATCGTTCACCAGACAGCCCCCTGCTAATGTAATCTAGCATCAGGACGAGCATCCCTCACCAGACACAGCCCTGCTAATGTGGTCTAGCATCAGGACGAGCATCCTTCACCAGACAGCCCCCTGCTAATGTGGTCTAGCATCAGGACGAGCATCCTTCACCAGACACAGCCAAATCAAATCAAATCAAATCAAATCAAATCAAATCAAATCAAATCAAATCAAATCAAATCAAATCAAATTTATTTATAAGGCCCGACAACACACGTTAATGTCCCCATGGGCCGTACAGGTCTTCTTTAAACAAGTCAAGAAGAAAACATAACAATAAGTCAAGAACAGAACAAGAACACCATAAGGTCCAAAATTCTTTAGATGAATGCAAATAAATGAAAGAATGCAAAGAATGCCCCCTGCTAATGTAGTCTAGCATCAGGGCGAGCATCCTTCACCAGACAGCCCCCTGCTAATGTAATCTAGCATCAGGACGAGCATCGTTCACCAGACAGCCCCCTGCTAATGTGGTCTAGCATCAGGACGAGCATCGTTCACCAGACAGCCCCCTGCTAATGTGGTCTAGCATCAGGACGAGCATCGTTCACCAGACAGCCCCCTGCTAATGTAATCTAGCATCAGGACGAGCATCCTTCACCAGACAGCCCCCTGCTAATGCAGTCTCACCTAAAGCCTGTGGACTGGAGAGGCCAGTCGAGGATCAGCAGAGGATCAGTAAAGGACCAATGGAGGACTAGTATATAGGACCAAATCAATAGAGGACCACTAGAGGACCGTATAGAATATCAGTATAGAGGCCCACTAGAGGCCCACTAGAGGACCACTAGAGGACCGTATAGAATATCAGTATAGAGGCCCACTAGAGGACCACTAGAGGACCGTATAGAATATCAGTATAGAGGCCCACTAGAGGACCACTAGAGGACCGTATAGAATATCAGTATAGAGGCCCACTAGAGGCCCACTAGAGGACCACTAGAGGACCGTATAGAATATCAGTATAGAGGCCCACTAGAGGACCACTAAAGGAGCGTATAGAATATCAGTATAGAGGCCCACTAGAGGACCACTAAAGGACCGTATAGAATATCAGTATAGAGGCCCACTAGACTAGGACCACTAAAGGACAGTATAGAATATCAGTATAGAGGCCCACTAGAGGACCACTAAAGGACAGTATAGAATATCAGTATAGAGGCCCACTAGAGGACCACTAGAGGACCGTATAGAATATCAGTATAGAGGCCCACTAGAGGACCACTAAAGGACAGTATAGAATATCAGTATAGAGGCCCACTAGAGGACCACTAAAGGACCGTATAGAATATCAGTATAGAGGCCCACTAGAGGACCACTAGAGGACAGTATAGAATATCAGTATAGAGGCCCACTAGAGGACCACTAAAGGGCCGTATAGAATATCAGTATAGAGGCCCACTAGAGGACCACTAGAGGACAGTATAGAATATCAGTATAGAGGCCCACTAGAGGACCACTAGAGGACCACTAGAGGACAGTATAGAATATCAGTATAGAGGCCCACTAGAGGACCACTAGAGGACCACTAGAGGACAGTATAGAATATCAGTATAGAGGCCCACTAGAGGACCACTAAAGGGCCGTATAGAATATCAGTATAGAGGCCCACTAGAGGACCACTAGAGGACAGTATAGAATATCAGTATAGAGGCCCACTAGAGGACCACTAAAGGAGCGTATAGAATATCAGTATAGAGGCCCACTAGAGGACCACTAAAGGAGCGTATAGAATATCAGTATAGAGGCCCACTAGAGGACCACTAGAGGACCACTAATGGTCTGGAAGAGGAACCGTAGACTAGAGGATTGATGGTCTGTCTAACATCATCTGTCCACTCCAACAGTAATCTAACTTATACTAATGAAAGACATGACACTTTATCAAAGACACTGTGCCTCCATGTGTGAATAAATCTGACTTGAAAGGAAAACGGCATTCGCTAACAGCGCTGATCCCCAGCCAGGCGCTCCACACACCACAGGGCCGCACTGCGGAGATTAAGATATGTCCTCAACCGACAACATGTGCCCAATGAATAATATGCTAATACATTGTGAATAATACGTGTGACATCACAGGTAATGCAAATGTAATTCCGGCTAATATGCGGTGAAAATCGGCTCTTAAAAAGTAAAGCTCAGAAGCTCACTCACCAAACACACGATACTCGGAATATCAATTTCTCCTGATTTGCTTCACCTTCTTTCATATCTACAGACTTGTGTGTGTGTGTGTGTGTGTGTGTGTGTGTGTGTGTGTGTGTGTGTGTGTGTGTGTGTGTGTGTGTGTGTGTGTGTGTGTGTGTGTGTGTGTGTGTGTGTGTGTGTGTGTGTGTGTGTGTGTGTGTGTGTGTGTGTGTGTGTGTGTGTGTGTGTGTGTGTGTGCACTGTGCAGCCACCACCTGCTGTCGTCCCAGTCCATTTCCCAACACAAAGTGGACTGTAATGAGATCCACATTAAAGAATCCCATCCCAGTCCATTACCTGCTCTGTGTGCAACAACAAACAGATACATTGATGTCTCCAAACGCTGCTGCTTGAAACCCAACCGTCCATTTCTGCCTGCTCTGAGGAGAGGGACGATACACACACGTACACACACACATAAACACGTAAAAATGCATACACACACGTACGAACACGCGAACACACACACCCGCGGTAGTACCCTTGATTCCTCTCATAGACTTCAAAAAACCATGTGCAACCTCTAAATATCCACACACACACACACACACACACACACACACACACACACACATGCACGCACGGATGCACGCACGCACACACACACACACACACACACACACACACACACACACACACACACACACACACACACACACACACACACACAAGTCTGTAGATATGAAAGAAGGTGAAGCAAATCAGGAGAAATTGATATTCTGAGTATCGTGTGTTTGGTTGGAAGGATACAGCTTCTGAGCTTTACTTTTTAAGAGCCGATTTTCACCGCATATTAGCCGGAATTATGTTTGCATTACCTGTGATGTCACATGTATTATTCACAATGTATTAGCATATGGCTGGAAGGTACAGTATACTGAATATATAAAGATACATACTGTATTTTTAAGTTAAAGGAAAACTCCAACATTTTGGGAAATTTGCTTATTTGCCATCTACCCTGGAGTTAGACAAGAAGATACAGTACATACATACCTTTTTCTTCTCTGTGCATGCAGTAGGAGTAGGAAGACGTTGGGAACTAGGCTAATGGAGGAACCTACTTCCAGTGACTGACGCTAAGCTAGGCTAACGGTG
The DNA here is from genome assembly GCF_963971535.1 of Notolepis coatsorum. Lineage (NCBI taxonomy): Eukaryota > Metazoa > Chordata > Actinopteri > Aulopiformes > Paralepididae > Notolepis > Notolepis coatsorum. Next base: position 59,806,479 of record NC_140183.1, read on the forward strand.
CGTGTCTTCCTATTCCTACTGCATGCACAGAGAAGAAAAAGGGTATGTATCTTCTTGTCTAACTCCCGGTGATGCCAAATAAGCTAATTTCCCAAAATGTTGGAGTTTTCCTTTAATCAAAAAAAGATTCCTTGCAGCAGTATCGAAAAGCAAAATAAAATAGACCATTTTGAATGAAATAGGAACATGACAATTGTAATACAAGGTAAATACATAAAGAAAAAATACATCATACAACGTAATTTGTACTGGAAAACTCAAAATCAGAATTATTACTTCTGAATATACCTGTACATCCCTCTGTATTGCTGTTGAATGATGTCTTTCAGTATGCAGCCCCTATACTAGGGATGGGAATTGATAGGATTTTATCGATACGATTCCATTATCGATTCTGCTTATCGATTCGATTCTTTATCGATTCTCTTATCGATACCTGATCAATTTATAATTTAAATAAATAAATTGGAAATGCAACAGAACTAAGCTGGTTAGAATAACAACATGCAACTTGACATTTCTGATTGTCATTTATTGTTGAGCCCCCATGTCAGGGGCGAGTGGCTCGGGAGGTAGAGCAGTCGTCTGGCAATCCGGAGGTTCCCGGTTCGATTCCCGCTCCTCCCGGGCAGCGTGTCGATGTGTCCTTGAGCAAGACACTTAACCCCTAACTGCTCCCGATGAGCAGGTTGGCACCTTGCATGGTTGCCTGCGCCGTCGTTGTGTGAATGTGTGAGTGATTGGGTAAAATGTAAGGAACAAATTGTAAAGCGCTTTGGATAAAAGCGCTATATAAAAAAGCAGCCATTTACCATGTCAGAAAAATACAAAAACTGTAAAAAATAAAACATTAACTATAGCCTACACTTAAATAAAATAATGTATTTGAGATTCTCTTAAAATGTATTTATTTTTTTATTCTTAAACTAATTTAATCTATTGAATAACAGTCGTTATTCCTCTGACTTCTGTCTCACACACACACACACACACACACACACACACACACACACACACACACACAGACACACAGAGCTCCCTCCCCGGGCCCCTGTCCTGTAGGTATTGGCTTGTGTTGCTACACGGACACATTTGTATGTTGCACCATGGTACTTCCTGTCTGACGGACTTAGTAAATAAACAATCCGGCTCTTATTATATGTGAACTAAAGAGTACAATGTTTACAGAACAGTCCCCACCCGCTGTTTTATTGTATTTGTACCTGTACTATCCGCTGTCAGCTGTTTATCTCTCTTTGTGAGCTTGATTAAATAGCGTTAGCTCACGTTAGCTAGCGATAGCTCCGCGGCTAATTTTAGCTCACCCTAAACTAAATCAATGAAAGCATTCAAGTAGTTTTCACTGCACATAGAAGTAGCCAAACAGCGGGAGCATTTCGGGAGCATATGACCAAAAGCCAGGCAATTTCGAGCCCTTAAGGAATCAAATAGAGTCTGCCATGGCTACATGCTAACGCGCGCAACTGTAGGAAAAACCTGGCAGCGTTAAGGGAATCGAAAGTCACAGGAGCCACACGGTTCCAGGCATCGGCCAATTAGGAACCGGTTCCCAACGGGAACCGGTTTTCGATTCCCATCCCTACCCTATACAGCTAAAGAGACTAGTTTTATCCGGTCTTACAGCTGCTAAAAAGCTGATAGCTTCACGATGGATTCAACCGGAAAAAATTTGCCGGAAGGTATGGATTCTTACCTATCTCGATGTGATTTATCTAGAGATATCTACAGCAAGAATTTTAGGTATCAGTGAAACTAACATTGCAATTTGGTTAGAAGTGGTGGAGAGAATAAAAGCTAGCATATGAAGTGTAGTTCCTGGTTAGAAACGAATGATAATGGATGGATTATCCAAGTGGGGGTCCGGGGGGGGAGAGCGAGCAAGAGCATATGTATGTATTGGATTGGATTGCAAGTATTAGGTATATATATCCCATAAACTACATTTATATTGATTTGAAATGTATAATCCTGTGATTTACTTAGGATATTTACTGTTAATGCTTGTGTATCTAAATGTATGTTATGTTTAAAAAAAAAAAAAAAAAAAAAAAATTGTACTGGAAAACTATACCGGTAGATGTGCGTTTATATATATAACAGCTTTTATCCAAAATGCTTTACAACTTGATGCCTCACGTTCACTGGTTCATTCACATGGAAGGTGCCAACCTGCTCATCGGGAGCAGTTAAGGGTTAAGTGTCTTGCTCAAGGACACTTGGGGGCGACAGTGGCTCGGGAGGTGGAGCAGTTGTCTGGTAATCCGGAAGTTCCACGGGTTCGATTCCCGGTCCTCCCGTGCAGCGTGTCGAAGTGTCCTTGAGCAAAGACACATAACCCCGAACTGCTTCGACGAGCAGGTTGCCACCAGTGTCAGTGTGTGAATGTGTGAGTGAATGGGTAAAATGTGAGGAAGAAATTGTAAAGCTGTAAACTGCTATATAGTTTCAAGTTTCAAGTTTCAAGTTTGTTTATTATTTGTCACAACAAAATACAGAATACTTTATGATGAAATGCTTGTTTCTGTATGAGCCCCTGAGTGTGCTACATACAGTAAAAAAAAGTAAGTAAAAAAAAGTAATTAAGAAGTAAGTAAAAGGTAAGTAAGGGAATGTTCAGTCAATATACATATATACAATACAGAATATATAAATATAAATGCAACTATTTACCATTTACCTCGACACGCTGCCAGGGAGGAGCCGGAATCGAACCGGCAACCTTCCGATTACCAGACGACCTGCTCTACCTCCTTAGCCACTGTCGCCCCCCAACACCATCAAAACTCAAGACAATATTGTGGTGTGATCATTTGGGCGCACACATATACTGTACATAGTTATGCTCGATATATCGGCCGCCGATATAATATCGGCCGATATGGCCGTTTTTTTACACATCGGTATCGGTCCGATATCAAGATAGGGGCGATATGAACCGATACTAAAGAAAATTTAAATAAATGTATATTTTTCTTTTTTTTACTTGTTTTGGCCCTCAATATATCAGTCATTTCTGAAAATAAGTTACAAAAGTACAAACAAAATTCGTTTTGGAAAATAGCTCTTTATTTTATTATCATAAAAAAGTGTTTTCTATACAGAGATATCGACATCGGTAAATATCGGTATCGGCCAGAACAGCAATATTAATATCGGTTATCGGTATCGGCCACAATTTTCACATCGGTGCATCACTACATATACAGTACACACACACCTACACACACACACACACACACCTACACACGCACACACACACACACACACACACACCCCTCCCCACCCTGGGCCTGTGGGTGTAACGGCTCACTGGGGAGCAGCTACAGCGGCCTCCGGATGCCTGCGACGTTCCGAGCAGATTCCTGCAGCTCTATCGTCACATGGCCTCCTCTCTCCTCACGCATCATTATCTCCAGCAGCTGTCGGCTCTGAGGCGTTCTGAGACCCGTGTTCTGAGACCTGTTCTGAGACCTGTGTTCTGAGACCTGTGTTCTGAGACCTGTTCTGAGACCTGTGTTCTGATACCTGTGTTCTGATACCTGTGTTCTGAGACACACATTATGGGATACACGCTCTGAGACATGCGTTATGATGAGACACGCGTTATGAGACACGCTTTCAGAGACACATGTTATGAGACACACACTCTGAGACACACACTATGAGACAATCATTGAGACACGCTTTCAGAGACACACACTCTGAGACACATGCTCTGAAACGCACGTGATGAGACACGCATTATGAGACACACATTCTGAGACACACGTTATGAGACACACATTCTGAGACACACGTTCTGAGACACACATTCTGAGACACACGTTCTGAGACACACGCTATGGGACACACGTTATATGAGACAAGTTATGAGACACGCGTTATGAGGAGCTGATCGTGGATTGTAGGAGAACACGGCAGGGGACACACACACCACTGTGGATAAACGGGGCTACCGTGGACAGGGTGAGCAGCTTTAAGTACCTGGGGGTCCACATCTCAGAAGACCTGACATGGACAACACACATAAAGAAGGCGAAGCAGCACCTCTACTAGGCTTGGGCGGTATAATTTTTTTCATACCATCATACCTTGCTGACATAATACCCCGGTATACGGTATATGACAGTATGACTTTCATTTTCATCAGCGCGGGGGGTGGGGGGGGGGGTATTATAAACGCTCGCTTATATTGAAACACGTTGATATTAGGGCCGTTCTTTCAACCTGAAAGTGCACTTTCTTCAACCTCGAAGTAAACAAATCACAGAACGGTAGCCACTGCCGGCACCATCAAGGTATCAACGTGAACTAACGGTAGCTAGTTAGCCGGCACCATCCAGGTATCAACGTGAGCTAACAGTAGCTAGTTACTGTTAGCCGGCACCATCCAGGTATCAACGTGAGCTAACGGTAGCTAGTTAGCCGGCACCATCCAGGTATCAACGTGAGCTAACGGTAGCTAGTTAGCCGGCACCATCCAGGTATCAACGTGAGCTAACGGTAGCTAGTTAGCCGGCACCATCCAGGTATCAACGTGAGCTAACGGTAGCTAGTTAGCCGGCACCATCCAGGTATCAACGTGAGCCAGTTGCATTAGGATTACAAAATGTCAACACTCACTCACCCCGTTTTATATTACATTCCCAAAGAAGTGCCTCTGTCTCTCGTTGTGCTGGATGAAGTCACTGGCGAGTCGAGTCGTGGCGAGGGTTTTGCTTAGATCCGAACAGAGTCCTTTAATTGTCCAAATGCGACAGTGTGTGCAGAAAAGTTTAGCTCTTGTTTGACATGCTGCCGCCATCTTGCTCAGCTCAGCTATGTGCGGGAAAGACGGACTGCCTCCCCTGCCCTCTGCTGGCACGTGCTGTGTGTGCACTACAACCAATGCCGTCCCTGTCGAAACTCCGTTTCAGTGTAATAGAAACCGAAACCCAATGCCGTCCCTGTCGAAACTCCGTTTCAGTGTAATATAAACTGAAACCCAACTGTGATTTTGATGGTATTGATTTTCAATACCGTCGGTATTTCTAAATACCGTGGTATACCGTAATACCGTCATACCGCCCAAGCCTAGCCTCTACCACCTGAGACAGTTAAGGAAGTTCAGAGTATCGGGGAAGATACTCCAGTCCTTCTACTCCGGAGCTGTAGAGAACATCTTGACTGGAAACATCACTGCCTGGTATGGAAACAGCAAGGCACAGGACAAGAAGGTCCTACAGAGAGTGGTGCGCTCAGCAGAGCGTACTACGGGTATTGCACTACCACCCCTGCAGGTCTTATATAATCCAGATCCAAATCCAGAGCCTGCAGAATAATGAAAGACCCTCACCACCCCAACAACAGCCTGTTCAAGCTGCTGCAGTCAGGCAAACGCCTGCGCACACCAGCAACTAGGGCAGAGAGACTTTGGCTCAGCTTCTTCCCCCAGGCCATCAGAGTCTTGAACACTGAACTCTCCACACACAAGCACGCATGAGAACACACACAACACACATACTGTATACGCTCACACACTAACAGTCACTTTAGCATGAACACACACACACACACACATGCTGCACACGCTCACACTCAACGGTCACTTTACACAATGAAAAGGTCAATACAAAAAAAAGAAAAAAAAAAGAACGGGAGTGGTTCTTGTATAGTAAATAGATGGATATACAGTAGCAAGATAGCACAAGTATATATAGTATAACTGTAGATTGTATAGTATAGTATTTAGGGATGCACGATAATTATCGGGCCGATAATTATCGGGCCGATATCAGCAATTATGACGTCATCCCGATAAACTCGATAACGTTATTGATAGCTCCGATAACATATAATACATTTTTTGGTTAAAAGAAATCCGGTGTGGGTGGATTTGGATGAAGGGCGCTTGTTTTTATTATAGCCTCCTCCCGTTTTGCCAGTACTGTGGTAAAACTGATAGCGTGTGGTTTAGGAACAGGGAGTTTTTCACAAATCGAGCGCTCCCTTTCTTGGCTGTGACGTAGTCACGTTACATTCGGAGACAGACAGTCGATCTGCCAATTACGTCCCACGGCTTGCACCCACCTCTTCTTCTTACCACCAATCAGAAGCTCTCGTTCGTTTATTTACCTCCAGATTGTCAGCCATTACTCTACTCGGAGCTAACGTTATCTCCCCGCCAGCCACATTGACAAGTACCAGCGCTTATACATTACTGGCAAATGTCTTGTTGCACTTGTGGCAACGAGCGTTGTCAGCATCGACTTTAGTAAAATAGACCCAGACTTTTGAACATTTCGTTCTGCGCCATTATGAGAGCAGAGCTGTCTGTACTGAGTCGGCAGCGCAGCACCCGTGTGAGTGAGTGTGTGTGTGTGTGTGTGAGTGAGTGTGTGTGTGTGGGAGGGAGCCCGCTCGCAGGCAGAGACAGAGGCAGGAGAGATAATAGACAACGGCCAACAAGATTAGTTTGCAACGTTTAAATTCCTAAAAAAAAACTCCATAATTTCTCGAGTACCGATAGCAGTACCGATGACGTCGGAGCTTATAAATACTAAAAAAAAAATTGATAAAAAAAAAATATATATATATATATATATATATATATACAGTTAAAAAAAATATTATAATACAATAAATATCGGGTATCGGCTTGAGGAGCATAAAGTTATCGGTATCGGTATCGGTGTCAAAAAATCAATATCGTGCATCCCTAATAGTATTGTATAGTAGTGTACATAAGACCCAGTGCCTCATCCGTAGCTAACATTGTATTGCACTATCGCAGGACCTTAGCATGTATTACCATGCTTTTTGTAAACTTTATGTACATTATACATGTTATGTCTTATTCTTATTACTTGTATTATTGCACAAATGTCTTATTCTTATTACTTGTATTATTGCACAATTGCTGCAGACATGACCTCCCGCATTTCACTGTATGCTTGTATGCCGTGACAAATGAAAACTCTTGACTCTCTCTTGTCTCTTGACACACGCTATGAGACACGCATTATGAGACACGTTCTGAGACACACGTTCTGAGACACACGCTCTGAGACACACATTATGAGACACACGCTATGAGACACACACGTTATGAGACACACTTTCAGAGACACACACTCTGAGACACGTTATAAGACACGCTTTCAGAGACACACTCTGAGACACGTTATGAGACATGCATTATGAGACACACTATGATACACGCATTATGAGACACACGCTCTGAGAGACACACGCTCTGAGACACGCGTTCTGAGACACACGTTATGAGACACACGCTATGAGACACGCTGTGAGGATTCGCCTGTCCTTGGACCTTTTTTCCCTGTCTCCTCTCCTCAACAGCCCCCACCCTTGCGAGGACTTTTCTCCTCTAACTTCACGCACCTGTTGGGAGTTTGCGATCAGCTCGGGAGAGTACTTGATTGCAGACTCCCCTCCAGTCCTTGTTGGGTCGTTCTGTACGCTACCATCTACTGCCGTTTCCTGGAGTGGGACATCGTCTTCGCTCTCTATACTTCCACGGGAGGATCCCTATGTTCTCACTCCAGACGTCGTGCCATCTTGTTGCTACCATCACCTGCCGCGTCTCCGGCGTCGGACCCCGGCTCGCCATCGCTCCCTATTCCACGGGAGGATGGCGTGTTCTCCCTCGGACCCCGGCTCGCCATCGCTCCCTATTCCACGGGAGGATGGCGTGTTCTCCGTCGGACCCCGGCTCGCCATCACTCCCTATTCCACGGGAGGATGGCGTGTTCTCCGTCGGACCCCGGCTCGCCATCACTCCCTATTCCACGGGAGGATGGCGTGTTCTCCCTCGGACCCCGGCTCGCCATCGCTCCCTATTCCACGGGAGGATGGCGTGTTCTCATCCCGTTCCCCTCGGACCCCATGTGTGCTGCATTGCCCGTGGGCAGCGTCTGATCTGGAGGAGGAGGATTCCTGTTGAGAGCTGAGCCGCAGAGCCCTACTCGGTTGTAGGGACGAAGAGGATCCCTGTGACCTTTTCCCAGCCTGCTCGCCCCTTTGTTCCGGGCCTCCTCACCGGGCCCCTGTCCCGGTGCCCGGCCTCCGCCGTTGGATTCCTGTCCCCGTCCCCAGCCCCCCTCTCTGGGCATCTGTCCCTGTCACTAGCCCGCCTCTCCGGGCCTCTGTCCCTGTCCCCCTCTCCAGTGCCCCTGGTCCCTTAGCCTGTTCGCCCGTTAAAGGCACAGTGCCGCCTTTTTGTGTTCATTGACGTTTTTATGTTTTACCCCCTTAAAGGCTGAGTGCCGCTTTTTTGTCTTTAATAAATAATGCCCTGTTTTTGGCTAACTCTCATACCTGTCTTGTGTTGTGCTATTGGGGTCGGTTTCAAACCATAACACACGCATTATTAGACACACGTTATGAGACACACGTTATGAGACGCACTTTCAGAGACACACACTATGAGACACACGTTATGAGACACACGCTCTGAGACACGTTATGACACGTTATGAGACACACGCTCTGAGACACACGTTATGAGACACATGCTCTGAGACACACATTATGAGACACGTTATGACACGTTACGAGACACACGCTCTGAGACACACATTATGAGACACGCTTTCAGAGACACACGTTCTGAGACACACGTTATGAGACACACGTTATGAGACACACGCTCTGAGACACACGTTATGAGACACGCTTTCAGAGACACACACTCTGAGACACGTTATGAGACACACGTTATGAGACACACGTTATGAGACACACGCTCTGAGACACATGTTATGAGACACGCTTTCAGAGACACACACTCTGAGACACGTTATGAGACACTTTCAGAGACACACACTCTGAGACACGTTATGAGACACACTTTCAGAGACACACACTCTGATAAAACCTCTCCACCTCTGTCAGGAACCTCGGGGTCATCTTCAACAGCAATTTTAAATTCGACAAACAGGTCAGCACAGTAGTCAAAAACAGTTTTTACCACCTCAGACTCCTGGCGAAGACAAAGGCATACCTCTCCCAAAGTAACCTAGAGACGGTGATACATGCCTTTGTCACCACTCGTCTCGACTATTGCAATGCCCTCTACACAGGCATCGACAAATCCCTGCTTCGCCACCTACAACTGGTGCCTCCTCACCAAAACAAAAAAAACACAAGCACATCAGCCCAGTTCTGGCCTCGCTCCACTGGCTGCCTGTTCACTTTAGAATAGATTTTAAATTAGCCCTAAATGTTTTTAAATCACTAAATGGCACGGCTCCTCCCTATCTATCCAAGCTCGTGCACCGCCACACCCCCCACCGATCCCTTAGATCAGCTGACCAGCTGCTATTGGTGGTGCCTAGAACTAGGCTCAAGACTAGGGGAGACAGAGCCTTCTCCACCGCAGCGCCTAGACTGTGGAACAGCCTCCCCCTCAACATACGGGCCGCCCAGACCGTGCAAGTTTTTAAATCACTTTTAAAAACCTACCTGTTCTCCCTGGCCTTCCCCCCCACTTAATCACCACTAGACCCCTAGCACTCATATCCTCTTTGCTTTACTGTGTCCTACCTGTTTTTATTACATTCATTGTTTTACTGTGTTTTTAATTTTATATCTTGCATCGTATTATTTAGTTTTTTTATCAACCTGCCTGTGAAGCACTTTGGTGCCAGCTGCCGCTGCCTGGAAATGTGCTATATAAATCAAATTGACTTGACTTGACACGTTATGAGACACACGTTATTAGACACACGTTATGAGACACACGCTCTGAGACACACGTTATGAGACACGCATTATGAGACCGACTTCACAGCAGAATTGACCAGTGCGTCCTCCCCCACGACACAATCACGTCAACTTTAAATAAATATCGTTTTCTGAGGTTGTCACAGGACAGTACATCTTTTTTTATAACTATTAGATTCGATTAGATTCAAATGAATTGTCATTATGCTGTACAGTCTAACATATTCTCTCATTGGTGAATGAAATAGCGTCTGCGGGCAGAGCTTAGTGCCGCTATGGTCCGAGAGAGAGAGAGAGAGAGACACTCCGACACACACACACACACGTGCGCATGTGCACGCAATTATTTCAGTACCGCACAAGGCTGTTCTGATGACAACTCCTCTAATTACGGCAACATATGAAAAAAACGACCAGCGCGCTCACTCAACAACACACTCCCGGTGTCATTCTGCATGGCCGTATGGCCTGTGCGTTGCGGGCGTGACAGAGCGCGTACTGTACGTCTCCCCGGCGGGCGCTAAGTGCTCTAATGACCCTGGTGCGGAGCGCTGGAGCACGGCAGGGCTGCTCGTGTTTGTGTTGAGGAGCTGATGCGACGCCATATGCTGCCTGCCTGACGCGGTCGCCAGCGCGGCACCAGCAGCTGTCGCTCGGACCAGACCCCCTCTCTCTCTCTGCTGCTAGCTAGCACACAAAATAGCAGTCTTGGCAGCGTGCGTGTGTGTGTGCGTGAGTGAGTGAGTGAGTGAGTGAGTGAGTGAGTGAGTGAGTGAGTGAGTGAGTGAGTGAGTGAGTGAGTGAGTGAGTGAGTGAGTGAGTGAGTGAGAGTGGGTACCCCCCCCGCACACACACACATGCAGAGACACACACTCCAACTGGTGCACACATACAGTGGAGGCAGCTAATACTGTACTAACTTTGCACACAGACATATATACACACACACGCGCGCGCGTGCACGCACGCACACACACACACACACACACACACCTAGTTGGCTTCAATTAGTCCTGTCCTTCATATGAGCCATCAAGGCTTTCCCGACCCTTATTTGTTCGCCTTTGTTTGTGAAACTCATTAAAAAAAGAGAGAGCAAACACACAGAGGCTCCAGAAGGCTGACTCTGGATCAGCTCCAGGGCTAAATCCTCCAGCAGGGACATTGAACTCTGGCCACCGGGGGCTAGCGGGAGATCAGCCCTCCCTTTTCCCCGCCGTCTACCTGCTCACTGCTGCTTCTCCAGCCTCTCAATCCACTCCACTCAGCACTAATCCCTGTATATCTGGGGGTTCACCTTCACCCCCCCCTCTCTCTTCTCTATTTCCCTTAATCTATCTCTCTCTCTATCGCACTATCATTCCCTCCTCTCTTTCCCCATCTCTCTCTATCTATCTCACTCTATTTCCCTCCTTCTCTCTTTCCCTCTCTCTATCTTTACTATCCTTCCCTCCTCTCTCTCTCTTATCTCTATCTCTATCTCCACCCATGCATCTGTCTCTCTCTCTGTCTCCCTCCCTCCCTCTCCCTCTCTCCCTCTATCTATATCTCTCTCTCTCCCTCCCTCCATACCACCCATCCCTACCATCCTCCACCCACTACTCTACCAACCCACCTGCCCTCCATCCTCATCTATCCATTTCCCAGCCTCTCAGCTATTCCTCGAAGGATGTGCTGGTCTCTCACCTTCACCTCAGCTCTATTCCCTTCTCTCTGTCTCCTTTCCTCTTTCCTATCCTCCCATATCCTCTCCTCTCCTCTCCCCATCCCCTCATCTCACATTCTCTCCTCTCCTCTCCCCTCTCCCATCATCCCCTCATATCACCTTCTCTCCTCTCCTCTCCCCTATCCCATCATCTCCTCTCCTCCCCTCCCCTCTCCTGTCCTCCCCTCCCCTCTCCTCTCCTCCCCTCCCCTCTCTTCTCATCTCCTCTCCTCTCCTCCTACATCCCTCCTGTATATCTGTTTATCTGGTCCTCAGCTGTCAGGGTTTAGAATTCCTGCTGCCGAGGTCAAGACCACAGGGAACCCCCGACCAACACCAGCCTAACAGACACACACACACACACACACACACACACACACACACACACACACACACACACACACACACACACACACACACACACACACACACACACACACACACACACACACACACACACTCACTCATCAACACACACACTGACACACTGACACACACACACACACACACACACACACACACACTCACTCATCAACACACACACTGAGACACTGACACACACACACACACACACACACACACACACACACACACACACACACTCACTGAGACACTGACACACACACACACACACACACACACACACACACACACACTCACTCATCAACACACACACACACACACACACACACTCACTCATCAACACACACACTGACACACTGACACACACACACTATGTTTGTACTAGGGTGAAAGAAACAATCCCCACTACCAAAATGAAAGTTTACCCAAATCAAAAACCCTGGGTAGACAAATCCGTCCGTGAAGCTCTGAGAGAGCGCACCAAAGCATACAACGACGGCCTAGAGGCAGGCAACATGAATGACCACAAGGTGGCGCGATACAACGTAAGGAGGACTGTGTCAGAGGCCAAACGACGCTACAGGGATAAAATTGAACTCCAGTTTGAACAAGCTGACTCTAGAGCTATGTGGCAGGGGCTCAAAACGATGACAGACTACAAAGGCGCCTCCCTCAAACTGAACAGTGACATCTCCTTAGCAAATGACCTCAATACCTTCTATGCGAGGTTTGATGCTGGTAATAACAACACCAGCTCACAAGCCTCGGCAATGGGGGGGGGGGGGGTCGGCTGCTGATGGAGGCGCAGTGTTCAGGGTAACAGAGCATGAGGTGAGGCGGACCTTTAAAAAAGTGAATATCAGGAAGGCAGCAGGTCCAGACGGCATCCCCGGCCGCGTCCTAAAAGTCTGTGCCGACCAACTGGCCCCAGTATTCACTGACATATTTAACCTGTCCTTAGAACAGGCTGTCATCCCCACCTGCCTGAAGAAGTCCACTATTATCCCTGTACCCAAAAAATCCAAGCCTGCTTGCCTCAACGACTACCGCCCTGTAGCTCTCACCTCCATAGCCATGAAGTGCTTCGAGAAGCTAGTAAAGGGCTACATCTGCTCCTCCCTCCCCATCAACATGGACCCCCTGCAATTTGCATACCGCCCCAACAGGTCCACGGAGGACGCCATATCCCATGTGCTGCACACAGCAGCATCACACCTGGACAAGAGGCAGGGGAACTATGTGAGAATGCTATTCATCGACTACAGCTCGGCATTCAATACCATAGTCCCCTCCATACTCATAGCCAAGCTCAGGGACCTGGGCTTGGGCTATGACCTCTGCCAGTGGGTCTTGGACTTCCTGACTGGCAGACCCCAGGTGGTGAGAGCAGGCAACTGCACCTCCTCATCCATCACCCTCAACATAGGGGCCCCCCAGGGCTGTGTTCTGAGTCCCCTCCTCTACTCCCTGTACACACACGACTGTGTGGCTCAGCGGAGTAGCAATACAATCGTCAAATTTGCTGACGACACAGTGGTGGTGGGCCTGATCTCTGCCAACGACGAGAGGGCCTACCTGGAAGAGGTCAAGGTCCTGGCGGGATGGTGCCAGGAAAACAGCCTCTCCCTGAACGTCAGCAAAACAAAGGAGATGATTGTGGACTTCAGGAGGTCGGGGGTCAAGGACTACAGCCCCCTCAGCATCGACGGGGCACCGGTTGAGAGAGTCAACAGCTTTAAGTACCTCGGAGCCTACATATCCGAGGACTTGACATGGACCACACACATTAACAGTGTTGTGAAGAAGGCACGACAACGCCTCTACTTCCTCAGGCGCCTAAGGAAGTTCCAAGTCAGCCAGAAGATCCTTAAGAACTTCTACTCATGTACAATAGAGAGCATCTTGACCGGCAACATCAAATCCTGGTTTGGGAATAGCACTGCACAAGACCAAAGCAGACTACAAAGAGTGACACGTTCAGCCGAACGCACAATTGGAGGGGGGCTCCCCACCCTCCAGAACATTTACTACAAGCGTTGCAAGGGCAAGGCTAAGAGAATCATTAAAGACTCCAGTCACCCGAACAACTGCCTCTTTGAACTGCTGCGGTCAGGCAAGCGATACAGGAGTCTCAAGGCGAGCACAGAAAGACTCAGAAGAAGCTTCTATCCCCAGGCCATCAGGCTGCTAAACGAACAATGAATGAACACTACACAACAACAACCACCAAACGCACATAGCACACACATCCACACGCACACACTCACTTTAAACAAACACACTGTAGCACCCACTCCACACACTTATAGCACACACCCACTTTAAACAAACACACTGTAGCACCCACTCCCCACACTTTATATTTATGGATGAAGGATTGCACTACAACTCGTACACCTTACTGTAAATTGTACCTAAAATTGTACCTCATCCCATTTCTGCTTTGCACTAGATAGTACTGTACATTAGTACACTGCATAGTATTGTGTATTGTATATTATATGGTAACTCAGAACATTGTACATATGTCTATACCGAACACTGTGACCTCATTTTCTTCTTCTAAATTCATGCTATATTATGTTATTATGTTATTTGATACTATCTTGTCTAGCACAGTCTCTGGAGCGTAACAGTAAGAAGCATTTTGTATGAAAGTATTCTGTACTTCTGTATGACAACTATTAAAGAACTTGAGAACTCACTCATCAACACACACACTGACACACACACACAAACACGCACACACTCACTCATCAACACACACACTGACACACTGACACACACACACACACACACACACACTCACTCATCAACACACACACTGACACACACACAGACACACTCACTCATCAACACACACACTGACACACTGACACACACACACACACATCCACTCATCAACACACACACTGACACACACACACAGACACACACACACACACACACACACACACACACACACACACACACACACACACACACACACACACACACACACACACACACACACACACACACACACACACACACACACACACACACACACACACACACACACACACACACACACACACACACACACACACACACACACACACACAACCTTTAACCATGCCCAACACCTTCCTTGGTCGGCATCCATCAGCATCCAAACTAGTTCCCTTAGGAAAATGCTGAATGTGTGTTTTGTATTGTGTATTGTTTGTGTGTGTGTGTGTGTGTGTGTGTGTGTGTGTGTGTGTCTCTGTGCTCCTGCGTGTGTTTTAATGTGTGTGTGTGTGTGTGTGTGTGTGTGTGTGTGTGTGTGTGTGTGTGTGTGTGTGTGTGTGTCAGTGTGTGTGTTGATGAGTGAGTGTGTGTGTGTGTGTGTGTGTGTGTGTGTGTGTGTGTGTGTGTGTGTGTGTGTGTGTGTGTGTGTGTGTGTGTGTGTCTCTGTGTGTGTGTCTCTGTGTTTGCGTGTTGATGAGTGTGGCTCCACAACACCAGCATAATAGCCGGGGGATTTTCATTGTTCCTCATTTGCTGTTTGGACCATTATTCCTGCTCTCATTTGCCTCACAGTAATGTTGCTGCACTAATACAGTGGGGCTGCATTATTGATGAGGCCGGCCTTGCTGGGCCAAAGGACGGAGGAGTGGAGGGGAGAGAGACAGGTTTGAGGGAATGCTGGACATCTAGTTTCCATTTTGTCTGGTTCTGCGGTGCCAGGCGTAAGGGGGAGGAGGGGAGCCAGTCGGGCCTTGTGGGTAGTTTACAAAGCTGGCCCCCTGAGAAGAGAGCCGGGCCATATGGTACCGCTTCATGTGGGCTTTGTCTGTCATACAACACAGACACACAGGCACATGAAGAAAGACACAAACACAGCCACACACAAACAAACCCTCACATACGTCATGTCAAGGGCCCACAAATTGTTATGTGATTCAAATAATATTCAGAGTTAATTATATTGTTCACTTTGCTGTTGGCCATGTATTTGTAATTCAAATCATATTCAGAGTAATATTCAGAGTTAATTATATTGTTCATACCGTTTATTTTTTCTCCTATTTTTATATTCAGAGTTAATTATATTGTTGACACTGTTTTTATTGCCTATATTTATGTCTTCCTACTATAATCTATTACCCGGTCCCTGTCCATACCTGTACCTCTCCATGCTGCTATGACGCCCAACGTATGGGCAGGGTAATAGTAGAAAGACGTAAATATAGGCAATACAATTTGATCTGAATAAGAATATATGAGAAAAATAAACAGTGTAAACAAAGGTGCAGATGAGGGTCTGTATGCCAGTTATACTGTATATATTATACGTTACAATAAATATGACAATAAATCATTTGAATCTGAATGTATACTATGAGTAATAGTAAAAGTAAACAGTATACACAAGGTGCAGTACACACAAGGTGGTACCCTAACTGGCGTGATATATGTCATACGTTGTAGTAATTAAACTATTCTCCAATTTTCCGGGGACCCCCTGGGATCATCTCAGGGACCCCAGGCGGTTCCCAGGACCCCACGTTGAGCACCACTGGCCTAGATGATAGCGATGAATCCAAAATAAATGTTCCTTTTCAATCAAACCATGACCGCAATTCTCTCAGTTTTCAGTCTTTTGATATTGTTTCCACTTTCTCACAAACTTACAATTATAATCCGCTAACTCCCTCGTAAATCCCACAGATTTCCAAGCTTAGCCAAGCAGAAAAACTCACACGTTATATACGTTTTGTAACACAAAGGGTAATATCGATCTAGAATCTAATCTCTCGAATTGCCTAGATAATCGCGGTAGATCCAGAATACATTTCCTTTTTATGTGACCCCAGATCATTCAAATCCAAACAAACTGTGAGATTCCCAAAAATATCCTAAGAGACCCTAAACAAGTTCATCAGCACTAAACAAGATCATCAGCACTAAACAAGATCATCAGCACTAAACAAGATCATCAGCACTAAACAAGATCCTCAGCACTAAACAAGATCATCAGCACTAAACAAGATCATCAGCACTAAACAAGATCATCAGCACTAAACAAGATCCTCAGCACTAAACAAGATCATCAGCACTAAACAAGATCATCAGCACTAAACAAGATCATCAGCACTAAACAAGATCATCAGCACTAAACAAGAGCTTAAGCCCCTAAGCAGAACAAAGTCATGAATAAGAATAAGATAATAATAACAAAGTACTGTCCGGGATTCACATTTTGTATGTTATATCTATACATTCTAGTATAAAATGTACAGTAAAAATATACAGAAGTCTACAGTAAGTGTACAGTAAGTGTAATATTGAACAGTGTTATTTTAAAAGTAAAAGTCCAGGAAGATGGCAACTGTCACCCTGTGCTCAGTGATGCAGTGAGGCACAGTGATGCATTGTAAAGTCTGATGGCTGTTGGAATGAAGGACTTCCTGTGCCGTTCAGTGCTACATCTTGGGAGTGTTAGGTGTCGGTTACACACAGGGTGTTTTTGTTTCGTTTTCAAGATGAGTTTCACTTTCCACGTCGCAACGTAGTGACAGCCGAGTTAGACATTTGTTTTGCAACCTGAGCACTTTCGTGTTGCCTCCTGAGCACAGTGATGTAGGACAATGCCAAAGCAGTAGGTGGCGAACATGAAGGCAATTTTCAACCAATCAGAACTTGAATGTGCCAATACTCTTCCTGCAAAAAAATATCAACAAGCCGCCATCTTTAAATGCCTCCGTGAGCTCACGTTAGCCAGCTGCTCATGCAATCATTAATGCTAGCAGAATTAATGGATGTAAACTTTATTTAACATATTGCAGAATGGGTACAATACAATACGGCTCAATACAAACAATTGTTAAGGGAATGCAGACTGTTGTAGCTTGGACTGGGGTCCTTATAACAATAACTTGACAACACATGGTAGCTGCAGCTATTTGGGACAGCTGTCGTAAACCGGACGTTGGTGAGGGCACGCAGATGTCGGTATCTACTGCGCATGGGCGTTGAGCAACAACGGCTCTGCGCAGATTACATGACACGTTGTCGGCGAGTTTTGGCGTTTTTCCAAAACGGAAACACAATTTCAGCGTTGTCAGTAGGGCAACGCGTTATCCTGCCAAAACGGCATTTCTATTTAACAGGGACAGCAAACGTATTCATTCAGCAACAAAACAAAAACAAAAACACCTAGTCTAACCATGGCCTTAGTCTAGCACTAAACAATGCTCATCCTGTCACAGGGCTCTACGCTAACCTTTTTCACTAGGGGCACAGGTGCTCCTAAATGAAAAAAGTTAGGAGCACACAAAGAAATTTAGGAGCACCCAAAAATATTTAGGAGCACAGTGAAAATATTTCAAGTAAAAGATTTTTTCTTTTTTCAAAAATAAATGTATATTTGTACTGTGCGTGCATGTGTGTAAATTAGCTCTTGCTACAACCCTGCATGTTTACATTTTGTATTTTGTACTTGATGTTCATTAACATGTGCTGTCCCTATCAAATAAACTATCAAATCAAACTACTGCTACAAAAGTAACAGTCACTTAACTTTAGCTTTTGCCCCGTTTATGCATACAATGCCTATGTTTTGGCTGTGTTGCTCTTCTAGAGAAATAATCCTTTCAGGGTTGCCTATTGAAATACTGTACACCTCCAGTACAGAAACATTGTTTATGAGTTTGCGTGTCAGGTAGACCATTGATTGACAGTCGAGTCTGCCAATTACGTCACACCGCTTGCACTCCGGCCGTCCGGCACTGCAGCTGGACCTATTGCCCACCTCTGCTGTTCATAACGCTAGCCAAGTTAGCTGTACACACATACACAGTGGGCCGGCAGTTACTTTGGTGTAGGGGTGTAACAATGCATCGATCATAAGGGGAAAATTCAACTGCATCGATTTGAAAATGTTAGAATCGATTATCGCAATTTGAATGTGTACACAGTGTTATGTTGTTATCATGTCCGTTACAGTCAACACAACGGCATACGCTACTGCATCAACGTTATGATTAACAAAGCAAGGCATTCGTTTTGTTGCATTAACGTTATATTACTATTGCTATCGCTAAATCTAGGTGTTCTAAAATATATTGCTATTGGTAAGACTAGAAGTTACATGTCTCGGGAAACTCTCGCATATCGCAATGGTGGCTTTTCAGGAAGTAAACAAGCCAAATGAGAGCTTCCGATTGGTCATTTGCTTTCTTTCTCATGAAACCAGTCACGTCACTCTACTGTGATTGGACCGTTGGCTTGAGTGCAATGTGGGACTTGTAGTTTTTTAACGATTCTCGCAGTGGAGGAAAAAAAAGACGAGAGAGGCTGTAATCTGTACTCGCACAGCGTGCGCGTAATTCATTTTTACGGTTCGCATAGGGGCATATGCGAGCAATTTGGTCGCACTGTAGAGCCCTGTGTCAGCCAAGTCTGTGTATAGTGGGTGGGAGGGGTTGTCCCTGATGGCCTGGAGCTTAGCAAGGCTCCTCCTCTCCGCCACCCTCGCTAGGGAGTCCAGCTCCACCCCAACCACGCTACTGGCCTTCCTGACCAGCTTATCCAGCCTGTTTGTGTCCCCCGCTCTCAGTCCGCTGCCCCAGCGCCCGCCACCACCGACTCGTAGAACATCCTCAACATCCTTGTACAGACGTTGACAGATCTCAGCTGAGGATCTAAACTAGGGATGTACCGATCCGATATTGATATCGGTCCCGATATCACTAAAATAGCTGGAATCGGGTATCGGATTTTTTTTTTTTATAAATAGCGGAATTTCTTTTTTTATATATATATAATAATAATAAGAAATAAAATAAGAAATAACAATTCAGTACATTTATATCTATGTGTTAATTTGTTACATTTAGTTTCACTAAGTTAGGAAAGTAATGTTTTAAGTAAAGCCTGATGTTGCCTTGCACAAAAGACTGATCCCAGTCCCTTCCACACAGTGAGGCATACAGTTTATTAATTGAACAATGGGTATTTACATTTAGTCATTTAGTTGACTCTTTTATCCAAAGTGACTTACAAGTTCTGTACGACAAGTCAATAGGAAGGGCACAACAGCAGCTGAGTAACAATGTGTATCAAAGTGTTGAGTGCTACAGTGTAGGTTAGTATATTAGGACAAGTGCATGCCAGTAAAGTTAGTTAGGGTTAGATTATTTTTTATTCTTCATTTCAGATAATGGTATGGGTATCGGATCGGTACTCGGTAGTGATGCACCGATGTGAAAATTGTGGCCGATACCGATAACCGATATTAATATTGCTGTTCTGGCCAATACCGATATTTACCGATGCCGATATCTCTGTATAGAAAAAACTTTTTTATGATAATCAAATACACTTTTTTTTTTTTTACTTTTGTAACTTATTTTCAGAAATGACTGATATTTTGAAACTATTTAAGGCCAAAACATGTTAAAAAAAAGAGTCAGCATTGCCTTGGCTTGGGCTGATCGCTATACTAACTCGTTTGGCTGAGTTAGGGGGAGGGAAGCCGTGGGTGGGTCCTGGGCGTTGTGGACAGCGACCCCTACAGTTCGGTCGGGGCACCTGCACAGCGAGGGTAGGATCTGGAGAAAGGTAGTGTGACCTTCCACACGTTACACTCTCCCAGTGAGAATCTGCGCGGCCAGGCTGGCTGCCGGCTGGCTGCACATGTGTCGGAGGAAAGCATGTGACAGTCTCCGGCCTCCCGGACCAACAGTAGGGGGGGGGTGCGCAACAACCAGGAAGGGGGTTGGGAATTGGCATAAGGACTAACATTGGGATGGGAGAAAAATCGGAAAAAAGGAGGGGAAAAAAGATTTAAAAAAAGAAAAATAATAATAATAATAATAATAATAATAATAATAATAATAAATATATATATATAATTTCTTTATATCGGCCCATATCGGCCCTATCTTGATATCGGACCGATACCGATGTGTAAAAAAACAGCCATATCGGCCGCCGATATATCGTGCATCACTAGTACTCGGTATCGGCCGATACCCAAAGCCAGGTATCGGTATCGGGACTGAAAACGGTGGATCGGTGCATCCCTAATTTAAACGGGATCCTCAGCCCTTTAAAACGAGACGCGCTCCGTCCCAAACTCACCGAAGTCGGCCAGCTTGAGCTCCCCGGTGTCGCCGATGAGCAGGTTCTGCGGCTTGAGGTCGCGGTGCAGGATGTGCCTCTGGTGGATGTAGGACAGACCCCTCAGCAGCTGGAACAGGAACAGCTGGACACACAAGACGACACACAACAGATACGGTTCAATACAATCCATTACACAGTGCTGATATGAGCCACGGGATTCTAATACTATTCGCTATGATGCATCTCTCCACGGGAGGCGCCGGCCTGGTACACGGCTGCAGACCTTTGTCTAATCAAATTGCCCTTCAAGCCATAATACGAGATTGAACCGATACATAAAAGGGGGCCGTCCGTCTATTGTGTTCTGGATGCGTTTGTATATCAATATCGATATTCTATTGTCTTTCGCCTATTTCAAACGTTCACCTTTGCCTGGATCCTCTCTGGTTGAGTCATTACCGTTTCGGTCCGTTAGATTGAATTGTTTTTTCCCCCCGTAGTAATGTGGATGAGAGCACGCCATCGCACCAGCAGGGTTAATGGCTACATTCCAATCTAAATGTGAGTTGGCATGAACTCCGAAAACTCATTTACAATTAGCTCAATGAAACCCCCTCAAAATACACTTTCTCTCGCACACACACACACACATTAGTGCGTGCACTCACATGGGTGCACACAAACACACATGTTCATACACACAAACACACAAACAGAAATTCTAGCACACACGCACACACACACGCACACACACACATGCATGGGTACTCACATGGGTGCACACAAACACACACATTCATACACACAAACACAAATGGTAGCACACACACACATATGCGTGTGCACGCACACACACACACACACACACACCCTACTCACCATGTCAATACTGACCTATCACCCCAGAACACACCCATCATTCGGTCCACTTGGACTATTGACCAGCGATCAAACAGAT
>NC_140183.1:59833344-59835844 GCF_963971535.1 Notolepis coatsorum
GGTCAACCCGAAGGAAGTAAAGATACTTTCCCGTTCATGCTCGCCGGACCTGGAACATCTGTCTATACAATGTCGCCCATTTTACCTCCCCCGAGAATTCACCGCCATTATCATGACAGCAGTGTACATCCCACCACAAGCAGATACCGCCGCCAGGGCCCTGGCGGATCTACAGGGACATCTAAACAAGCAACAGATCAAGCACCCAGACGCAGCAATGACCATAGCCGGCTACTTCAACCAGGCGAATCTGAAGAAGGTGATGCCAAACTTCTTTCAGCACATCGCTTGCACCACCAGGGAAGGAAATACGCTTGATCATTGTTACACCCCGTTTAGAACCGGTTACAAGGCAATACCAGCCCCTCCATTCGCTGGTTCAACATGCACATCGGATCACAACGCCATCTTGCTTATCCCCGCCTACCGGCAGAGATCACGTGACGCTGTCGTGTCACGTGAGGTAAATAAGTGTTCCGACCAATCAGAGGCCACACTACAGGACGCACTCGATGACGTCGACTGGGGGATGCGAGCTCCAGTGACGTCAGTGTGTTTGCTGATGTTGTTGTCAGTTTCATAACAACACTAGCCGATAGCATTGTACCCATGAAGATGGTTAGTCTTCCCGAACCAGAAACCGTAGGTTGACAATACTATCCGAGTGGCCCTGAATGCTCGCACCACTGCTTATAACCTGGGCAGAGCGTCAGGAAATATGGATGAGTATAAGGCTACAGTCTATATGTCTATGAGGCGGCACGGTGGTGTAGTGGTTAAACACTGTCGCCTCACAGCAAGAAGGTCCAGGGTTCGATTCCCGCTTGGGGACCAGGTTTCCATGATGCCAGTTACCCAGGTGGGGTATCTCCCAGGCCTTTCTGTGTGGAGTTTGCATGTTCTCCCCGTGCTCGCAAGGGTTTCCCCCCCCGATAAGATAAACCCAATGGAAAAACATGCACAACAACAAGATCGCTAACGCTGTGGCGTCCTTGACGAAGACGGACAGGAGCACTTGGATTGGTCCCCTGGCGCGGCTCACGTTGCGCCTGTCTGCTCCCGGCTGCCCTTGGGGGGGAAGGACGACGGGATGGGTTAATCGCAGAGACGAATTGCATACATGCATCGCATGCATGCCGATTAATGACCTCTGAGTAGGTCCTAAATTATTATTATTATTATTATTATTATACTCTGCGCAAGGCCGTAAAGCTTGCTAAGAGGACATACGCTGGCAAGATAGAGGCACAAATGGCCCAGAACGACACAAAAGGTTTATGGCGAGGACTACGGACGATAACTGACACTGACTTCAAAGTCAGCGCCCCCTCAATAGGGAGGGGGGGGGGAGGGGGTGAACACCAGAAAAGCAGCTGGCCCAGATGGGATAACATGACGGATACTTAAGTCCTGTGCTAACCAGCTAGCCCCAGTGTTCACCACCATATTCAATCTATCCCTGGCTAAGTCCGTGGTCCCTGCCTGCTTCAAGGTGTCCACTATAATCCCAGTAGCAAAAAAATCCTCCCCAGCTGGTCTTAATGACTACAGACCGGTGGCACTCACCTCTGTGGTCATGAAATGTTTTGAGAGGCTGGTTAAGGATTACATTTGTGCCTCCCTCCCCAGTGATATGGATGGACCCTTTGCAATTTGCATACAGGTCAAACAGGTCCACTGACGATGCGGTCTCTCAGGTACTACACAACACCCTCTCTCACCTAGACAGCTAGAAGGGGGGCTATGTGAGACTGTTGTTCATTGACTATAGATCAGCGTTCAACACCATAGTCCCCACCAGACTGGTGGACAAGCTGATTGAGCTGGGTCTGTCATAGAGCCATATGAAATCCGTTTTATTTTTTTCCAAATTCCATTATATTTTTTTCCAAATTCCGTTTTTTCCGTTTTAATATTTCAGAATTCTGTATTTTTCTTTGTACGCTCATTTTACCATCAGAAATAGTGTCTAATAAGTGGGAATGAATAAATGTCCACAATTTAATAAGATATAACAGTCCATTTAATAGGGCTGTCTTAAATACTTCGAAGCTTCGTTCGATGGGCATGGGATTAGAATATGAAAATAAAATTTGATTATTAAAAAATATAAAAATATAAATGATATATATATATTTTTTTGCAAAATCAACTCTGCCTCTCTGTTAATTACAACAAGCAATGCTGTTTGTTATTTAAGATGAGGTCGGACTCGGCACTGATAGATTTGTGTTCATTGTGCTGCTTTTATAAAGCCTCAAATGACGGCTTACAATATTTCATGAAAGTGTTTTGTTTGTCTAAGATTTTAAAAGGTTTAAACTTTACAGCACTGACAAAGTTGAACAAAGTGCTGTACAAGTCCCACAACATTAAAAAATTAAACAAAATAAAATAAATATTATAATTTTTTTTTATTTTTTTTATTTTTTTTCAGTTGATTTCATTTTTATTGCTCAATTCCGCGATTCCGTCCGCAATTCCGTGATTGCGGATTTCA
>NC_140183.1:59840844-59870436 GCF_963971535.1 Notolepis coatsorum
TGAATTGACATTACTATGACTCATTCAACATCGATTATCTATCGTTCAGGATGTAGGAACGTTACTTTTTCATTCATAGATTCATACGAAAATACCGTCTAGAATATAAATATGTTTTTATCGTTTTCTGCAGTAATTCCTAGAACGCTAGTTATAGGCCTAAACGCATAATATAGATTATCGATTGCAGTTTATTCGTGATACACGCTATATTAATAAATCCAACTAAATACGATCCTAAACGTTATGACTCATCATGCGCAGGGGGGGGGGGGGGGGGGGGGGGCGTTTATAATTCCGTGATCGTCAGTAAATGATTTATGTAGTATGGGTGATATATTGATCAGAGCAGTTTGCATTAATAATAATAAACAATCACGCTGAAAATGACGTCAGCGTCCTCTTACCGTTCGCCGATGAGACTGGAGGAAAAAGATCCCACTTATGTGGCGTGGATCGACTAGATCCATTTCCGGTTTGTATAATAATAATAAACGCCCAAATCATATCGATTATTGAGTTATGGCAGCGATCCATATACACGGATGTGTGTCTAGAGTCCCGCAACAGTATGTGAGTGCCGGACACATTTCCCAGATGCACCGAGATCACCAGAGATCCATTTCCGGTTGTAACTCGCCGATCATCCACCAGGCGGCAGTATTGAAGCGTTGCAGAGTTGTGCAGGCTCCCACTATATCAGCCGAGGCTGGGTGAGGGAATTATGAATACCATGGCGAAAAAATTAAATATGATCTCAATAACGTCATACGCCGTGGATTGGCAGAATTAGCATGACCTTGAAACGCGTTTTACGACGTTATTGGCGCCATATGTGTTAAGGAGAAGGGGAAAAGTAAACGACAAAAAACAACCTTTACAGGTGGAAGCCTCAACATGAGTATTTTAAGAAAATAAATCAAGTCCAAAGAACAGGACAACACTCATAAAGAGGTATTATAGAAAGAACTTAAATAAGCCACAAAGGCACCTCCTAATAACGGAGTTCATACAAATAACCTAAATAACAATAAACCTCCACTAAGGGAGTTTATGTGTGGTAGTGGACTAATGACAGTTCAAAAGGAAACAAAAGAAAACTGTCGTAAAAATAAACACACTACAATAAAAGGCTCAGCTACTAGAAAATAAAGTGCTAAAATAAGCCAGTAGCCTAAAACCAGAATGGCTACAGAAAAAGGCTGAATGCTGAATAGGGCAGAGATCAGCAATGCACTTTAATATAGAAAAGCCTGGCCGGAAGGGTAGCCAACACGAAAGGAAATGAAAAAGCAGCCAACCCTGCGAGACTCAAACTTAAATAGACTCAGCTTTACCATAGGCACAGCTGCACTGAATCAGGTGCAATCAAGCCCACACACCTGCCCTACCATGAGGCAATTAATTACAGAGGCCAGTGATTGACAGCTGTCCCTCACAGGAAGACGGAATAGACAGCCGTCCCTCACAGAAAGACAAAATAGACAGCTGTCCCTCACAGAAATACGAAATAAAGCCAAAAACCATGACACCCAACCCTATGGACGACGCAGGTTCAATAAAACACACTACTAACGCGGTGTTGATCCTGTGAACGTCCTCGTTCGTTATGCTGGGGCCAAACAAATTTAAATCAAGAAAAAGGCGTCTTCAGAGACATATGCGCCTTATGCTCGTATGACTTATTCCGGAGCGTATCAATAATGGAGGTGTGTAGCCAGACCGGCGTAGCGAGGCTAATCTTCGAGATAATCGCTTCTCGGAAACAAACGCGCGGACCCCGAAACGCGTGCCCAGGGAGCCGTTGAGGA
This sequence comes from Notolepis coatsorum, assembly GCF_963971535.1. Lineage (NCBI taxonomy): Eukaryota > Metazoa > Chordata > Actinopteri > Aulopiformes > Paralepididae > Notolepis > Notolepis coatsorum. The sequence goes on from NC_140183.1 coordinate 59,842,656, forward strand.
ATCTCCGAGGCCGCTGAGGAGGAGCCGGCTGAAGGAGGAGGTAAGATAAAAGGAGTGTTAAATGGACTGAGAACATGCCGCCATCTGCCAGGCAGCGTAAGGCGGAGGAGGCCCCTCGTCTCTCCCCCCCTAGAACTCATCCGCATGGCGGTGTCCTTAATGTGCCGTATCCAGAGAACACATCAGCCTGCGGGCCTGTGCTGGCCACGAGGGGCTACCGCAAAGATCCTAGATAGTATGGATATCCCGGTCCGAGTACAGTCTGTCTGCGTGTGTTGGAACTGGAAGTACCACAGGAGCTCACATTTTAAAAGAGTTTTTATACTGCCAGTACTGTATAGTGTACCAGCTACTGGTTCAGAGTAGATTATATTAGAATTCATCAAATCTATTGTCATTAGTACAAATGGTAAATGGCTGCATTTATATAGCGTTTTTAACTCTGACTGAATCTCTGTCATTAAAGAACCCAACACGCCTATTGCAAAGAGTAGGGGGTTCCCCGACGTTCCTGGCCAAATTCCCAATCAGGTCTCTGACATCAAGGCCACCTAATCATCCCTTCCCCTTAACACTTTGAGTGCCAACAACGAGATATCTAGTTTGTTCATGTCAACCGTTCAGTGCCAACGACGAGAGATATTTTTTTTTATTAGCGATTTGAATTAACATTTCATCAATCTAGCCTCACGTTACCAAGTTTCAAGTTTCAAGTTTCTTTAATAGTTGTCATACAGAAGTACAGAATACTTTTATACAAAATGCTTCTTACTGTTACGCTCCAGAGACTGTGCTAGACAAGATAAGTATGAAATAACATAGTATAGCATGTAAATTAGAAGTAAAATGAGGTCACAGTGTTCAGTATAGACATATGTACAATGTTCGATGCAGAATAGACGTAACTGAGTTACCATATAATATACAATATACTATGCAGTGTACTAATATACAATCCTATATAGTGCAAAGCAGAAATGGGATGAGGTACAATTTAGGTACAATTTACATTAACACTTTGACTGCCGGGAACCGTCTTTAGACGTCTTTGCTGGCCATGCTAAAGTTGCCGGAGGACGCGTTACGTCGTCCTTATATCAATATTTCAAAAATCTGCGATCGGATTCATATGTCCCCTCCGCTGGCCTGAGATCCACCAGCAGGACCCACTGAGCTCTCTGGCGGTTCAGGAGCGCCATCTGGTGGCCGATCGGTGCAATTGCCAAACAGGATGTTGCATAGAGGTTGTCCTAGACGTCCGTAGTACTTCCGGGCGCTCGCTATAGGTCATGGGACTCTGGCTCGTCACGCTACACGGTGATCGATTGGCAATAACTCGATAAACAACATGATTTGGACGTATATACCATTATACAAGCTGGAGATGGACCGGGTAAAAATATATCCCATAATGATAAGATTTCTACTCGACGATGATCGCCCAACGGCGCGCGGAGACTGGGGTGAGTTTCAGCGTGTAACGTTACCGTCTTCGATACTAACTGCTATTATCAACATTTGACCCACATTAGATGATTGGTATAACGCTGCCCACGGAATTATAAACGCCCCCTCGCCCATCCGGTCAACATCAGATGACGTGTAGTAACTTCTAGAAGTACGTCTAGTTGGAATTTTTTATATCGCGCTGATTGCCATCAAACTGTATTTCATCATCAATATAATGCATTTGGGGCTATATATCACGTTCTGGAGAAAGCTGCAGAAAGAGATGAAAACATACTTATACATTAGACCATACTTTACTATGAATATGTGAATGAAAAAGTTTAACGTTGCTACAGAATGAACAATACATATAGGACTTTGAATGGGCCCTAATAATGGCAATGTAGCAATAGAATTTAAAAAGTTATAGCCCTGCAAAGAAGGGGACTTTCTCCATAGACAAATAGCGCTGGCAATCTATGGTATATCATGAATTTAACCTTAGGCAGCCAAAGTGTTAAGGTGTACGAGTTGTAGTGCAAATCCTTTATCAATAAATATAAAGTGTGGAGTGGGTGCTGCAGTGTGTTTGTTTAAAGTGGGTGTGTGCGTGTGGATGTGTGTGCTATGTGCATTTGATGGTTGTTGTGTAGTGTTTATTGTTCGTTGAGCAGCCTGATGGCCTGACCACTGCAAACTCTCTCTGAGCTCCATTGGGAAAATACCGCCCCTTATTGTCTCTCCCTGTGGTCTCCCTTTGGAATGGATTGAATGAAACGCATGGGGGAAAAAAAATCCTGCTTCCTCATTTTACTTCTCAGGCAAATCACCCGAGACGATCGGATTCATTCTGGAGCCTCAGAACAGCGTGGAATCGGTGTTTCGACCACCCAGCGTTGGATCAATAAACGCGATCGATATTTGGAATGGCGATCAGGAATTGGAATCATCTTTTTGGAGAACATCTGATCTGAGGTAAGGAATCTATTTTACCAGTCTTAGGATAATCAGAGCTTTTTTCACAGAGATATCAACGTGTGCCCTATGTGTGTGTGTGCGTGTGTGTGTGTGCTAAGGCTGTCCCCAAAGCCTGTTTTTGGGATTCGAACTTCGTCAGGGTTTTACGAACGAACGTTCGAACCTTCGTTTTTAATAAAAAAATAAAATCAAAGTTAAATATATATATATATTTTTTTATATCCTCAAACTAAATCCTCAATTTGAATAAAGTGATTACTCTGATTAAATGAGTCTCTTTTTTATTAAATCAACTTTCTTTAATGAATATAACGTTTTTTTTAATACTATAATATTAGTGTAGCCTAATCTTTATCTGCAACTGTGAAGAAAAACCACATTGGTTCAAACAGAATGAAGACACATAAAAGAAACACAAAATAAAAATAAAAAATGTATTAAAAATAAAAAAAATTTATTTTGATTTACAATTCGAATGTTAACATAACCAACGAACGTTCGAACGTTCGAACATTCGGGCTCAGCCTTAGTGTGTGCTGATCAAGAAATGAGATACTCGATTTTTCAGCCCGCTTCTATAGCTATATATATATACTATATATACTATCGATAATCTAGCGTTTATTTGAAAACGATTCATAAATAGGCCGAAAGATTACAACGATTTTTGTGTATTCCAGAATATTCCAGTAAACGGCGATTATCACAGAATCTTTATATTTTCCTGAAACTTTCAAAAAACGAGTTTTTCAAAATGGTATAAAACGGAAATGAACCGATTAAAAAACAATCAGTTTCGACAATGTTGACTGCAAACAAGTCATTGATAAGCGACGGCCAGATTATACACATAGCCATCATTTAAGATGTAGTTTATGCATTCGCAAATATGAGAGCTCTATCATTGAAGTGGACGCTGGCACGCAACAGGGTTCTGGGGCACCCGACCTCCGGCACGGAAAGTGTTAATTGGCTGATATCAATCCCTGTCTCCTGAGCCGTTCAGCCATTGTGTAGTGTGATGTGTGCCAGGTGGCAGTGTATGGCAGCCATTGAGCCTGCGTAGCCCAAGCTTGGGTGCTACCAGTGGTGGTGAAGGAGGCAATTTCCACCCTACATTGTGGGGAGTGCTTTGAGTGTCTAGAAAAGCGCGATATAAATGTAATGAATTATTATTATTATTATTATTATTATTATTATTATCCAAAGCGCTTTACATTTTACCCGTTCACTCACACATTCACACACCGACGGCGGAGGCGACCATGCAAGGTGCCGACCTGCTCATCGGAAGCAGTTTAAGGGGTTAAGAGTCTTGCTCAAGGAAACTTCGACATGATGCCCGGGAGGAGTGGGAATCGAACTGGGAACCGCCGGATTACCAGATGACTGCTCTACCTCCTGAGCCATTGTCACCCCCCAACACTGTGTGTTGGAAGTACCGCTTAAAAAAGTGGTTTTATTATACTGCTGGTACTGTATACTGTACTGTGTTCATCAAATTTATTGTCATTAGTACAAGTACAGTACAACAAAAATAAGTTTGGCATCTACGCCTTAGCTGTGATATAATAACCATATACCATGGCCTGTTGTGAGCTATTGCTTAATTATAAAAGGCGTCTGTACAGGCACTGTATGTGGTGTATGTGTAAAATATTTATAATTATTACGGATTAGAAGGCAAGGCATTTTTAAAAGGGACGGCATTCATATAGCGCCTTTATCCAAAGCACTTACAATAGAATAGAATAGAAATACTTAATTTATTTAAACAGTAAACATTTAGGTAGTCAAAAACAAAAGTCACGAAATAAGAATAAGAATAAAATACAGTCCGGGATATACATTTTCTATGGTATGTACTTTACAACTTATGCCTCACATTCACCCACTCTCGCACACATTCACACACTGACAACAGAGGCGACCATGCAAGGTGCCGACCCGCTCATCGGGAGCAGTTAGGGGTCAAGTGTCTTGCTCGAGGACACTTTGACACGCTGCCACTGCCAGGAGGAGCCGGAATCGAACCGGAGACCTTCCGATTACCAGACGACCGGTCTACCTCCTGCGCCACTGTTGTTGCCCCTTAATATTACCTAAATGTAAAAACGGGGCCACGTACTTGTCAGTTTGTAACAGTTCCCCCGAAGTTGTTGAAATTGTCCAACTTGTCAAAATCTCCATGGAGAGTCTTTCTAACGTCCGCTCTACTTCTTGAGACACTGTCGCTCCCCCCTTTCTATTCATATGTATGTTCAGACCGCTGGCGTACGCTAATCAATAACATTACCGTTCACCCCCGATAGACACTGCACACCGTGCTGATGATTGATGTGGTAATAGTGGCTTTCCCTGTAATGTAATTAGAAGAGCAAATGCTACCTGTCCTCCTGACTGCTGACATGGGCCGAGCGGTGCTACAGTACCTGTCCTCCTGACTGCTGACATGGGCCGATCGGTGCTACAGTACCTGTCCTCCTGACTGCTGACATGGGCCGAGCGGTGCTACAGTACCTGTCCTCCTGACTGCTGACATGGGCCGATCGGTGCTACAGTACCTGTCCTCCTGACTGCTGACATGGGCCGAGCGGTGCTACAGTACCTGTCCTCCTGACTGCTGACATGGGCCGAGCGGTGCCCGTCGCCGGACTCGGTTTCACATCGATCTGTTGAGAGCACATCGGGGGTGGGGGGTGGGGGGGGGGGGCTGGCCACTCAGCTGACTGCATATAATCTAATAACAACCCCGCTCCACCGGCCCCGGCTCAGGTGACGTCGTGGAGTGTGCGAGGAGGCGCTAAGCGTCAACGGGGCAGTTTTTAGATTAAGCGTTCCAGTGCTTTGTCTACCGGCACGGATCATCTAGCTTAGTCAGTAACTACAAGTTCCTACAAGTTTTACATTTAGTCGTTTAGCTGACCCTTTTATCCTAAGCGACTTACAAATGATGAACAACAAGTCAGCTGGAAGGGTACATCTCTGGCTGATTGATCTTGAGCGCTGCAGTCTGAGTGCATAGTAGTATAGACTAGGGGTGCACCGATGTATCGGTCGGGTATCGGTATCGGCCGATAAGTGCCTTGTTGACTGCAATCGGCCTGTCGGCCGATAAGCTCGAATGTGCCGATGGCAGTAGCTGATAAGTTCAGTCGCATCCTGCACAACGCCGGCCCCAGTCCCCCACACACACACACACAAGCTACTGCATCAAAGTTACTACTAAATATTCAACATTCTCTTTTGAGACTCCGCTTCAGACTCTTATCATTTGGCACTAAAAGCTAAACATTGTCACCGATATGGCTGTCCGCAACATGTCATTAATTGTGTACGTGAGGTGGTCGCTCAGTGACTACGCTAACATGAGCTAGGTTAGCTAGCATGAGCTACCGGCAGATGGAAGACTAACGTTACTGGTGAAAATGTGATTTACGTTGGAATACTCCTTTGCCAACTTGCTGTACTTTGCTTGCAGGTATGCAGCCATTATTGCTGGATTATGAATAGCCCCAACTTTAGCCAAGGTAACGTTATGGCTAAACCTTTAACGTTAGTTAACGCTAGCTTTCGGTTAGCTGTTCAATGCTATTAATAACACAACCAAGCGAACCCATCACCGCTCCCCGTCAACACCCCTCTCTCGGGAAGATGGCATTTAAGAAATTATCTGCTGTTAAAATGACACAAACATTCGTTTTGTGGCATTAACGTTATATACCGTACTTTTCGCACTATAAGCCGCACCTGACTATAAGCCGCAGCAGCTAAATTGAATGATGTGTACATGTATAAGCCGCACTGGACTATAAGCCGCATGTGTTTTAATGTTTAATTACCATATGTAAGGAGTGGAGCCTGCGGCTTAATTTGACTCAACACGGGAAACCTCACCCGGCCCGGACACGGAAAGGATTGACAGATTGATTGCTCTCTCGATTATGTGGTGGTGGTGCATGGCCGTTCTTATATTGAGCTTTAAGTTCCCACCTCTACAGAGAATATAAAAAGCAATATTTCAATTTTCGGGTTTTGTCCACATATAAGCCGCACCGTTATATAAGCCGCAGGGTCGAAAAATGGGGGGAAAAGCTGCGGCTTATAGTCCGAAAAGTACGGTAGTTAGTGTTACACGTTCAATAACATCAGCATATTATTTACCCGAAGATAGCAAGTAAGCAAGGCATTACTCCGTTCATAGCTCAGTTCCATTCCGTTGCTCATTCCGTACCCAACTACCCATTCTGCAATCTGTTAATAAAGTTTTCAACCAGACAAATGTATAGAAAGGCTTTGTTTTATTATAACATTTGTTGCAGTAAAATCATTGTGTCTCGTTTGGTCATGCTGTGGAGCGCTGGTCGGCGGGCAGCTAACGTATTAGCTTGTTGTGGTTCTCGCAAGCAGATCAATGGCGGCATGCCCGAAAGTAGAAAATGAATAAATGCTTGCCGATTGGTGGTAAGAACAGCAGTAGGTGGGTGCTAGCGGTGTGGCGTAATTGGCCGAATCGACTGTCAATCAAAATGGTTCTATTGCATTGGCTGAGAGCTCTGGTTGAGAGAATAGTATCCATCTGCAGGCCGCCAGACGATACTGGGAGAGGGATAGTGCTACATGGCATGGTGGAATTAATACCATAAACATATTTCTTGATGTTTCCTTTTTTTAAGTAAGTAAAGATGCCTACAAATACAAACATACACATACAAATATACAGTAGTTTCATAAAAAAATACAAAAATACAAAAAAAAAATTAAAAAAAAATTAAAATGAATAAAAATTACAAATATTTATTTTTTGCCACAAGTATCGGTATCGGTATCGGCCGATTGTGTTAGTTGAACAATCGTATCGGTGGCCAATTTTCATATCGGTGCATCCCTAGTATAGACATATTAGCATGATAGGTAGTAGAATAAGTATAGTAGTGTAGTAGTAAAGGTACATAATAGTAAAAGACAGTAAGAAGTACGTGTTTTAGATATTGTTTGAAGAACTACTATGCACTCAACACTGCAGCAGCACCAAAGTTTCAGCACTGTATGATGAACATTGTTACTCAGCTGTAAGAGTTGTACCCTTCCTGCTGACTTGTCGTACAGAACTTGTAAGTCGCTTTGGATAAAATGACAAAATGTAAATGTGACTGTGGTGGTGGTTTCATCTGTCCTGACTGTGGTGGTTTCATCTGTCCTGACGGTGGTGGTTTCATCTGTCCTGACTGTGGTGGTTTCATCTGTCCTGACTGTGGTGGTTTCATCTGCCCTGACTGTGGTGGTTTCATCTGCCCTGACTGTGGTGGTTTCATCTGTCCTGACTGTGGTGGTTTCATCTGTCCTGACTGTGGTGGTTTCATCTGTCCTGACTGTGGTGGTTTCATCTGTCCTGACTGTGGTGGTTCCAGCCGTCCTGACTGTGGTGGTTTCATCTGTCCTGACTGTGGTGGTTTCAGCTGTCCTGACGGTGGTGGTTTCATCTGTCCTGACGGTGGTGGTTTCATCTGTCCTGACTGTGGTGGTTTCATCTGTCCTGACTGTGGTGGTTTCATCTGTCCTGACTGTGGTGGTTTCATCTGTCCTGACTGTGGTGGTTTCATCTGTCCTGACTGTGGTGGTTTCATCTGTCCTGACTGTGATGGTTTCATCTGTCCTGACTGTGGTGGTTTCATCTGTCCTGACTGTGGTGGTTTCATCTGTTCTGACTGTGGTGGTTTCATCTGTCCTGACTGTGATGGTTTCATCTGTCCTGACTGTGGTGGTTTCATCTGTCCTGACTGTGGTGGTTTCATCTGTCCTGACTGTGATGGTTTCATCTGCCCTGACTGTGGTGGTTTCATCTGTCCTGACTGTGGTGGTTTCATCTGTCCTGACTGTGATGGTTTCATCTGCCCTGACTGTGATGGTTTCATCTGTCCTGACTGTGGTGGTTTCATCTGTCCTGACTGTGGTGGTTTCATCTGTCCTGACTGTGGTGGTTTCATCTGTCCTGACTGTGGTGGTTTCATCTGTCCTGATTGTGATGGTTTCATCTGTCCTGACTGTGGTGGTTCCAGCCGTCCTGACTGTGGTGGTTTCATCTGTCCTGACTGTGGTGGTTTCATCTGTCCTGACTGTGGTGGTTTCATCTGTCCTGATTGTGGTGGTAAGTTCGTTCCACCATTGTAGAGTGCGGACCGAGAATAGCCTGATTCTCTTTGATGACCCGCCCGCTCCCACAAGCTCTGATAGGAGTGGCTCTGAGGTGGCCAGAAGATGTAGAGTGGAGGGGTCTTGAGGGTGTGTTTTGGGGAAGCGTTCCAATGCTTCATCTACCGGGCACAGATCATAGAGCTCGAGCAGTGACTACAAATTACTACAAGTTTTCAACATACTCCAAGCTCGATCGTGCTGCGCACACGGACAACCACTCCCGCTGGTGCCTGACCAGTAATTACATTAGCAGTGAAGGTCTGAGTGTTTTTCTTGAAATGCTCATTTGATTCAGCAGCAGTGGGCTCGCTAATAGCTTTTATGTGCTTGATTAGTGGATACGAGGAGAGGGGGGGGGGGGCGTGGATTTCGACCGGCGCTCACCAAACACACTGATGAAGGAAATTAAACGACCGCCTATCTGTAACTATCCGTCTGTTTACCGCTCGGCGAGCTGATTAACCGTTTCATTCCATTTGAAATGAAAAAAAAATGCGGAAAATGAGAGCAGAGAGATTTAAAACGGAGCGTGGGAGAGTTTGACTCGTGAAGAGTTCAGAACGATCGGCGCAGGACAAATCCACCCCCACATACACACACACATACACACACACACACACACACACACACAAACGACTTTGTTTTCCTATCAAGCTGCTGGATCGTTAGGCCTCCTCTCCCCGTTAGTCAGCCCCGCCCACCTCCCGTCTCTCACGGAGTCATCGGGGCAGAGGTCGCGACCCCACCTTGGTTAACTAACGCCCTCTGCCTCCATGCCGTTGCGTTTAAGCTGCCGTTTTGCAAGGGCAGGTTTATTTATTTACATTTACATTTACATTTAGTCATTTAGCTGACGCTTTTATCCAAAGCGACTTACAAGTTCTGTACGACAAGCCATCAGGAAGGGCACAACTCTATCAGCTGAGCAACAATGTTCATCAAAGTGTTGAGTGCTACAGTGTAGGTTAGTTTATTAGGACAAGTGCATGACAGTACGGTTAGTTAGGGTTACCGGTAGATTTTTTTTTTTATAGTTTTTTTTTTTTTTTTTTTTCAGATAATGGTTGAAGAAGTGCGTCTTTAGTCGACGGCGAAAGATTGGACGTGATTCGGCTGTCCTAACTGGGGTGGGTAGTTCATTCCACCATTGTGGGGCAAGGACTGAGAATAGGCGACTTCTCTTTGATGACCCTCCCGGAGCTTGGATAGGAGTAGGTTATGTAGCACATTTGAAAAACAACAAGAGGTTGACCAAAGTGCTGCATAATAGAAAGTACAAAAGTACTGTAAATACAATACTAATATAAATACAACACAAGGTGCACAATTTACACAAACAAGAGATAGTACTGTGAACAATACTACACATATAACAATACAAATATAAAATGCACAGTCAAAATAATTATAATAATAACTTTATTTATATAGCACCGTTCATAGATTGATTGCAGCTCAAAGTGCTTCACAGCAAATTAACATAGGCATAATATTAGCATACAGTTGACAGAATAAAAGCAATGCATGAAGTGCATTAGAAAATAGAAGCACGGATGTACGGCTCAACCTGAATGAAAAGCCAGTGAGAAGAGGTGAGTCTTAAGTCAAAGACTTAAACATCTCTATGGTTGGAGCAGATCTAATATGTAAAGGTGGCTGTTCCACAGCTTGGGGGCAGATCTAATATGTAAAGGTGGCTGTTCCACAGTGTGGGGGCAGATCTAATATGTAAAGGTGGCTGTTCCACAGCTTGGGGGCAGATCTAATATGTAAATGTGGCTGTTCCACAGTGTGGGGGCAGATCTAACATGTAAAGGTAACTGTTCCACAGCTTGGGGGCAGATCTATTATGTAAAGGTGGCTGTTCCACAGCTTGGGGGCAGATCTATTATGTAAAGGTGGCTGTTCCACAGTGTGGGGGCAGATCTAACATGTAAAGGTAACTGTTCCACAGCTTGGGGGCAGATCTAACATGTAAAGGTGGCTGTTCCACAGCTTGGGGGCAGATCTAATATGTAAAGGTGAACTGTTCCACAGCTTGGGGGCAGATCTAATATGTAAAGGTGAACTGTTCCACAGCTTGGGGGCAGATCTAATATGTAAAGGTGAACTGTTCCACAGCTTGGGGGCAGATCTAATATGTAAAGGTGAACTGTTCCACAGCTTGGGAAACAGCCACACCAAAGGCTCGGCCACGTTTAGATTTGAGCCTAGACTTTGGAACATCCAGAAGCAACTGATCTGACGACCTCAGTGAACTGTCTGTGAACATGGAGGAGTCCAACGAGGTACTGAGGGGCCGGACCATTTAAAATATTAAAACATCAGGATCTTAAAATGAATCCTGAAACTGACAGGAAGCCAGTGGAGGGAGGCCCGAACCAATGTATGGCCACGCTTTTTCTGCACTAGCTGTAGGCGTCGTAGAGAGAGCGTTTTTACATAAGCGCGTAACGCTCACAGTCCTGATTCGGTTTTTTTTTTCACAGGGAGGGTTAACAGAGCAAATTTGGCGGCTTCCCAGTGCAACTACAGTCTTCTACTGTTGGCCAGTTGGGAGTTCAGTGCCTTGCTCAAGGGGGCACAATCAATGGTCCGTGCTCAGGGAGGGGATAGTGACCACGCCCAGGGGTGCAGTGCTGGGCATACGCGGTCAAAACGATGTTTGGGCTTCGTCACTGAGGCAGAAGTACGCGCATCCTATTATTATGCAAAGTCTAGGTGATAAGTGCCGGCCGGCCACACAAAAATGACTCGTCGCGCCGTATACCCCGGCCGCCGGCACTTATCACCTAGACTTTGCATAATAATAGGATACTGACAACCAAATACAAGCCCTGTAGGTGGGGGGTTGCTTGATCTCCCGACTGGAAGGATGAGACAAGTTGTCTCATCTGTTCTGTGCGCAACCGAGGGAACATGTATGCGCGTGCGCGTACGCGGGAGCGAGTGTGCACGTGGCGTTTGGCCTTGGCCCATATTACGACTGCACCACTGACCACGCCACAATTGTGGATTTTCTTTTTTTCTAAAACAGCTCTTTTAATTACAGAGCAATTGACGCATATTCTCTTTATCTTTCTATCTCAACAGGACGATTTCCTAGTGTCTGGAAATCTGCCCATGCGATCCTGTTTTATAAAGGTGGTGCTAGAGATGATTTAAATAATTAATAACCGTCTCATCGCCAAGTTACCGTGCTTAGCGAAAGTCTTGGAGTATTTAGTGAATAATCAACTTAAGTCCTTTCTCGCAAATCCCTCTGTACTAAGTCCACACCGATCTGGGTACAGAGCCAAGCATAGCACATTATCAGCCATATCTTTAGTTCCTAATGGCTTTAAACAAGAAGAAACACGGTGCTGCCCTCTTTATTGATCCGTCAAAAGCTTTCTATACAGTTGATCCCCATTTCCTCTTGAGTCACTTTGGATAAAAGAATCAGCTAATAAATGACCAAACATAAATGTAAGCGTCACAATTATGCTTACATATACATCTGTTGCCACAAGGTGGCCCTAAATGACTGTATGTATTTAGGACTGTGCATCTGGGCCTCTCTGTGAAGCAATTGAAGGGTCAGAGTTCAGCGTGGTAGATACGTGGCTATTCGACGACTATTTGCTGGCGTCAGCATGTGAAGAGTGGAAGCTGCCTTCCAGCTGTCAGTCAGGGATCAAAAGTCCGTCTGTGTCTCTGTCACAGTGTTGCTGAGGTTTCGCTAATCTGCCGCTTTGTCATCTCCGGGGGATAACTTCTCACAGCTCATCTGCTGAGGAGCTGCATCCACGTGCTGCAGCGGCAAACGGACTTGATGAAGGCTGCTCTCGTTTTCCCGCAGAGTGGCTCCCTGCTTGCAAAAGGACCAGCATCGCCAGCCTTTGGGTTCGTTACTACAGGCCATCCCGTTTGGTACAGGCTTTTGGGTTTGGTACAGGCCTTGCGGTTCAGTGTGAACCGAATTAACAGTCTAGCAGCTTTAACCAAAACTAGGGAGTCCAGAGCAAAGAGACAAATGTTTGAACCCAAGGCCTGTACCGAAACCAAGGCCTGTACCGAACCCAAAGGCCTGCAGAAAACCCAAAGGCCTATACAGAACCCTACGGTCTGCACGGAAGGCCTGTACCGAACCCAAAGGTCTGTACCGAACCCTAAGGCCTGTACAGAACCCAAAGGCCTGCACCAAACCCAAAGGCCTGTACCGAACCCTAAGGTCTGTACAGAACCCTAAGGTCTGTACAGAACCCAAAGGTCTGTACAGAACCCAAAGGCCTGCAGCAAACCCAAAGGCCTATACAGAACCCTAAGGCCTGTACCGAACCCAAAGGTCTGTACCGAACCCTAAGGTCTGTACAGAACCCAAAGGCATGCAGCAAACCCAAAGGCCTATACAGAACCCTAAGGCCTGTACCGAACCCAAAGGTCTGTACCGAACCCTAAGGCCTGTACAGAACCCAAAGGCCTGCACCAAACCCAAAGGTATGTACCGAACCCTAAGGCCTGTACAGAACCCAAAGGCCTGCACCAAACCCAAAGGTCTGTACCGAACCCTAAGGCATGTACAGAACCCAAAGGTCTGTACAGAACCCAAAGGCCTGCAGCAAACCCAAAGGCCTATACAGAACCCTAAGGCCTGTACCAAACCCAAAGGCTTGTATCAAACCAAAAGGCCTGTACTAAACACAAAGGCCTGTACCGAACCCGGAGGCCTGTACCGAACCCGGAGGCCTGTACCGAACCCGGAGGCCTGTACTGAACCCGGAGGCCTGTACCCACCGGCTCAGTAAAGAACACATACTGTTACAGCCCGATAGCCCACATAGTGATGGTGTCTAATAAGACCATAGCTTGTTATTCACTGAAGGAAGGCCTGGTAAACAACACCCATGCACGTATTTAGAGGTTAGGAATCAGAGTCTCAGTAATAAGAGCCTGAGCAACATCGCTCTCTCTCTCTCTTTCTCTCTTTGAATAATCCTAAATTATTCACGAGAATCTCGACGACGCTGGAAAATATAATTTACTTACGTAAATCCTTTGTGACAAAAGGTATGCACTATGTTACATAATGGACGTAGCCTGATGTGGCAATCCCCCCTCCCCCCATTCTTCCCTGGCCTCATTCACTCCATCACACTCTCTCCTCTCCACCTGGTTTATCTTGCCTACACACACACACACACACACACACACACACACACACACACACACACACACGCACACCCACACACACACACACACACACACACACACGCACACACACACACAGCCATGTTTTCATGCACTGTGGGGACATTACATAGACTTATTAATTCCCTAACTTTCTAACGTAGAGTAGAAAGAGGTCTGGCCATGCTAGACTACCCTAACCTAACCTAACCTTAACCTAGCATTAACCTTAACATAACCTAACCTAACCTCAACCTAACCATAACATAACCTAACCTTAACCAAACCTTAACCTAACCTTAACCAAACATTAACCGAACCTTAACCTAACCGTAACCAAACATTAACCTAAACAAACCTTAACCAAACCGTAACCGAACCTTAACCGAACCTAACCGAACCGGAAATGGTGAATGGACTGCATTTATATAAATTTTTATCCAAATCGCTTAACAACTTATGCCTCACATTCACCCACCGACGGCGGAGGCGACCATGCAAGGTGCCGACCTACTCATGGGAAGCAATTAGTAGTTAAGTGTCTTGCTCAAGGGCACTTCCAACACGCTGCCGGGGAGGAGCCGGAATCAAACCTTCCGATTACCAGACGACAGCTCTACCTCCTGATCCACTGTCACCCCCCCCCCCCCCCCCCAAACCGTAACCTGTAACCGTAACCCCCAAACCCTAAAGACGGCTCCTTTACCGTGGTCCTCTATACTTGTTAGTGTCATGTCACTGGAGGAACGATCTAATGTAAACCTGGGACCACAGCCTTTACACACCTTCACGTTGTCTCTATACTTGTTAGTGTCATGTTACTGGAGGAACGCTCTAATGTAAACCTGGGACCACAGCCTTTACACACCTTCACGTTGTCTCTATACTTGTTAGTGTCATGTTACTGGAGGAACGCTCTAATGTAAACCTGGGACCACAGCCTTTACACACCTTCACGTTGTCTCTATACTTGTTAGTGTCATGTTACTGGAGGAACGCTCTAATGTAAACCTGGGACCACAGCCTTTACACACCTTCACGTTGTCTCTATACTTGTTAGTGTCATGTTACTGGAGGAACGCTCTAATGTAAACCTGGGACCACAGCCTTTACACACCTTCACGTTGTCTCTATACTTGTTAGTGTCATGTTACTGGAGGAGCGCTCTAATGTAAACCTGGGACCACAGCCTTTACACACCTTCACGTTGTCTCTATACTTAGCTTACTAGCTGGAGCCCTCATCCAATGTCACTTTGACTATGCTTGCACTTCATGGTACAGCAACATATCAAAACAAATGAAGACAAAGCTCCAGACCTCCCAAAACAAACTAGTGAGACTCCTGCACAACCTTCACTTTAGGACTCACCTAACGCCAGCCCACTTTAGCAGGCTGGGATGGCTTAGGGTTGAAGAAAGAGTACACCAGCTTAAAATGCTACTGGTTTTTAAAGTACTAAAAGAAACGGTCCCCAAGTACCTAGTCAATTATTTTAATAAAGTAGGAGATGTCCACAAACACGCCACAAGAGGAAGCCCCACGGACCTAGTCCCGCCGAGAGTCAGGACATGCATGGGGAAAGATGAATTTTTTTACTTGGCTACGGTAATGTGGAATGCCCTGCCAACATTTATAAAACTCCTGAACTCCCCTCTCGGATTTAAATCCGCCCTAAAAACATGGCTCAGCAGCAACTCAAATTGGTCTTAAAATGTTTTTTTTATCTCTTTTATCATAACTTGGCTTTTATTTCTTTTATCATGAGTTGCTTTTAAGGGTTTGCGGATTTTCTTTTAACATTAGTTAACTGTATGAGTTGTCAGGTTAGGTGTTTTTATAATTTTTTTTAGAATGCGTCCTGTCAGTGTACATGTCCATTTGTGTTTCTGTGCCTTTTTATGTTCCATGTATGGACCACAATGGAAACAAGCCTTGGCTTTATTGTGTTTTATCCATTTTTGACCTGCGTTATTGACACTGTTATTGTCTTGTCTTTTAAAATGTTTTTTTTGTCATACGATTTGTGTCAAAATAAAGTATTCAATTCAATTCAAAAAAGTGTCATGTCACTGGAGGAGCGCTCTAATGTAAACCTGGGACCACAGCCTTTACACACCTTCACGTTGTCTCTATACTTGTTAGTGTCATGTTACTGGAGGAACGCTCTAACGTCACGGTGCCCAATCGCGGCCACTCTGGGACCAAATACGGCCACGCCCCACTCCCAGCAAAAAGTGGGAATCTCTAGAATGGGTTTGGGGCGTCGCTGTATACGGAAGTAGCTCTCAAGGTGACGATTAGACAACACTTTTTTGTTGTCAGTAGATGGCAGCATTGGTTTAAAATTAAAGGCTGAAAATGTTGAGAACTACAACACTGCATTTCCCAAGAGTGTTAGCACAGGTCGCAGGTCACTGGGATGTGTCTATATTCTCCGACGTGATCTGAACAGCGTTAAACGATACTGCGACCTCGGTATAGCGACCGAGAATGGCCAACTAATTATCTTAACAAAAGTGCGCTGGTAGCGTTACATATGTTGTCTAAAGGGGGACATATGGTACAATTTAAGATTCTAATGATAATCGGCATATAAAGGACAACATAGAGCATCGTTAATTTGTAAGAAACATCAATGAAAACGGCGCAGGGTGCTATTGTTATGAAAATGTGATAGAATCCTATAAAAATGTGGACGCATTTGGCCTACGTTAATGTAAACCTGGGACCACAGCCTTTACACACCTTCACGTTGTCTCTATACTTGTTAGTGTCATGTCACTGGAGGAACGCTCTAATGTAAACCTGGGGCACCATCCTTTACACACCTTCACGTTGTCTGGGTGGAGGCCTCCGGGGTGCCTGTCCATGTACTGGCACAGGTCTGTGTGCTGAGAGACAGAAACAGAACACAGTGTTAACACTACAGTCTACACATAGGACTCTGATAACATGTACAGTAGTGATGTATATACCCAATATATACATTTATATATTTATATTTAGTGCACATATATATATATATATATCCATATCTGCATATAATTATTCTATATATATACTTATACACCTGCATATAACTCTGCATGTCAACATGTACAATAGTGCTGAATATACAGAATATATACATTTATATATTTATATTTACCAGCATATATATATATATCCATATCTGTCTGAATATACAGTAGCTGCATATAATCCTTCTTATATACATACTTATACACCTGCATATAACCCATATAACTCTGTATGATAGCATGTATACTGTATACATATATTACCTTACCATATATATATATATATATATATATATATATATATATATATATATATCCACATATGTCTGTACATTGTACATACCTGCATATAATCCTTTTTACATGTCTGTAGATACTATATATAATCTATATATGTACATATCCCTTACCTACTCTTACTAGTTACACTGCTGACCAGTATTACTTTACTACCATAGTGTCTTTATACCTGTATCACTGTACATATTAATACTACAATTTTATATTATTACTCAGTAGTACTAATTTGTATATGTTATACCCAGTTTAATCACCTGTATATTGTATATTGCTACTATTGCACTTTACTGTTACATTGCCTTCTGGTTGGATGCCAAAACCTCTTGTCGTTGTACTGTACTTGTGCTCCTATAATGATACAATACATTTTAATCTAATCTAAAAGTGTTCTTTCATGAAAGATCCCGATACTACACAATAATACAACAGGTCCAGATGGAGTCAACTGCGTGCCCCGAAGAACATGACCATCGTCTGCTGCTGGTTTATTGAAGGTTCCCAGCAACAGCCAAAAGAAAACCGGAGCCTTTGTTTGTGATTTAAGCACCTATGGAACACCCTGCGTGTGGACATTAGGGAGGCTGGCTCACTAAATATTACAGTGAGCTAAAAACGTACCTCTTCACCTTTAGCCTTGTAATACACGTAGACTCATTACATCCACACCAATGCTATTGTACTGTAAATGAGAGCTATTTTATTACACTGCTTTTATTCTGTCTATTTTATACTAATTTAATGTCTGCACTTTATGCATTGCTTTTATGTTGTCAATGCTCTGCTAATTTTACGCCCGTCTATATTTATGCCAATGCTATGCTTGTTTTATGCCTGTGTCTATTTTATGTCTACATTACTGCTGTGAAGCCCTTTGGGCTGCAACGCCTGTATGAAAGGTGTACTTATTTCTATTAAAATTTGTATTTACTTATACTTAGTTGCACTTATGTTATATTGAACATACAGTTTATTGTATATAAATACCCACTTTTTTTACTGTGTTAATTGTTGCTTTTTTTATTCCCTTATTCCTTATTCCTGTGGAGGAAACGGAGAGTACTTATTGAATTCCATTGTACTTGCATATGGCAATCTGAAATCTGAAATCTGAAAACATACAAATAAAGTGTATTATTATTATTATTATTATTATTATTATTATTATTATTATTATTATTATTATTATTATTATTATTATACAGTATCTATGGCAAACGTGAATACAAGAGATGCTATGTGCTGCGACGTGTCGATGTATCCCAGTGAGAGAAAATTGTGGTTTTTCAATGTATGTGATGTATAGATTGGGGAGAGATGACAGCTAAAATGGTAGATCGAAATGTGCATGGAAGCAGGAGACGGTGATATTGACGGTGGTGGAACCAGTGGTTTCACAGGCACAGGCCGCGTCAGTGAGGGTTTTGTTATGCATTCCTTGGAAGAACATCTGAGATAAGACGGAGTGTCTCCCAGAGAGGGAGAGCGGTTCACAGTGAATGAAAGTTTATTAGTGTTAAAGGTTATGCAGTTGTCATGACAACACGTCGCATGACAACCAGAAGGCGGGGCCGTCGTTGCGACGACGAACATCTATGAGTCGAACGGTGTTTCCGGGTGGAAGCCAGACGATAATCTGACCGAGAGCGAGTAGGACTGAGATCACACAGAGGACCTTCTCTCCTCTCATCACGAGAGAGGGGGGGGGGGGGGAGGAAGAATGCCACGACATCATTAGCTTCGGCTAACACGAGGAGGGTTCAGGCTAACGACTAGGCCTGACCACTATTGGACTGAATAACAAAAGGACAATCTGAACACACCGAGAGATCATTAGAATAGACTCTTCAAGGACGATACAATTTGATAACATCTGATTACGAGGTTCTGTTTATAGCAATAAAACAACGCTTCTCCTCATAAGGTATCTCACAGTGTCGAAGTGTCGAATTCTTACGGAAGTGGAGAAGTATTATGGTTTATGGATTGCACTAACGGGGGAAGATAAGGATCTTATCTACCAGTATCGGAGACGTCAGGACCATTAAAAGTACACAACGCAGAGGAATTGGATGGAGGGCCAAACAGACGAAGACGTGATACTGGCCAGTTTGATCAGAATCTTACAGTTGGTGCCGTTGGGACCCGGATTTGCAAGAGTTTAAAACAACGGGAACAGTTGGTTGTTGATGACAGCCAGAAAGCAAGAGATAAGAACAACGGATAAAGACTTTTTTCAATAATGGGGCGACAGTGGACAACAGTCATCAATGTGTGGGAGAATCATGATCGAAGCAAGGCCGGCCAGCCCTGGGAGAGAGCGGCGAGTCGAGCGGTCAGGAGGCGAACCAGCGCTGTAGGGGAAACAGCGCTCCGATCAAAAATGTGAGTTCACTGTGCACACGGTTGTTTTGATTTTAAGCCAAATAAAAACGAACAGATAGTGAATCCGTAAACGTAAACATTTCTAGTTCGACAGAGAGAATGCCAGCTGTAATAATATGAGCAGAGAGCCATGGTGAAAATCGAGGGTATTATCTACAGAGAATGAAAAGCAAATGAGGCAGGCTGCACAGTTTTGGTTTAAGGAGGGTAAATGCGAGATGAGGAAAGGGGGGGGGGGGGGGGGGGGGGGGGCGCTTGAATCAGATCGAAAAATTGTTATGGCGGGACTGTTTTCATAACAGAAGGAAAGTCGAAAGGAGATTGTACCAGTGTGTATTATGTCCGATCAGGCAAGAGTATTAGTCTGAGAAAGCGTCCCCTGATAATGGATAGGAAAGAGAGGAAAAACAGCTGTGTTTTCAGGCCTTGGAGGAAAGGGCAGCGGCCGTTTGTTGAGAGAGTAGCCATTTGCACCGAGTCAAAATGGCCGCAGAGCCACGAGGGGTTTAGAATCAGGAAGTGACACGTCACCTACAATCCTCTAGACTGAGTTTTGGCCGCCATCTAGGGGGGCAGTGGGATAATACAGGCAAATGGAGGAGTAGGTCGCCACCTAGGGGCGGAGGGGGGGGGGGGTAGTGCTGGGGAGTTTCCATTACCCATAGGGGAATATTTAGAGTTTAATTCAATTAAGGAGTTTAATTGCGGAGGGGGGGGGTAGTGCTGGGGAGTTTCCATTACCCATAGGCGAATATGTAGAGTTTAAGTTAATTAAGGAGTTTAATTTTTTCAAAATTACCAACTGCTTGTGTGTATACACGGTGGTGTATGTGAGAACTTTGTAAAGGAACTCAAAGTGTGGTATATAGAGCGACGGGACAGCTCCAGGGCGACGGTAGACAGCCCCGTAGGGTATATAGAGCGACGGGACAGCTCCAGGGCGACGGTAGACAGCCCCGTAGGGTATATAGAGCGACGGGACAGCTCCAGGGCGACGGTGGACAGCCCCGTAGGGTATATAGAGCGACGGGACAGCTCCAGGGCGACGGTAGACAGCCCCGTAGGGTATAGAGCGACGGTGACAGCTCCAGGGCGATGGTAGACAGCCCCGTAGGGTATAGAGCGACGGTGACAGCTCCAGGGCGACGGTAGACAGCCCCATAGGGTATAGAGCAACGGTGACAGCTCCAGGGCGACGGTAGACAGCCCCGTAGGGTATAGGGCGACGGACAGCTCTGTTGTATGTTAGATGATAGTACGAGTACGTATGTGAGTTAGGAGCAGGGAACCAACCTGCTCTGTTGTATGTTAGAGCGATGCTCGGTTGTATTTAATGATCATAATAATAAGATCGATATACAGGAAGGGGCGGCTAGGTGGTGTAGTGGGCAAGGCACTCGCCACCAGTGTGGAGACGCTAGGATTCGCGTGTTCGAATCCAGCTCTCCACATTGTTTTTCAGTTTGGCTGGTCGTCCGCAGTAATACACATTGGCCGTATTACGGGGAGGGAAAAACTGAAGGGTGGGGATCGAACGTTGTGAACAAGCGACTCCTACAAGTCGGTTGGTGCGCCTGCGCAGTAGAATCAGGAAGTGTCGGGGGCAGCGTGAGCCTCCCACGCGTTACTCCTCGACACTGAGAGATCGAACTGCGCAGGTGAAAAGATGCGACTGCTGTTACCTCAAGTACCGGAGGGGACTTGTGCTATGTATGACTTAGTCCACATTGCAGCCGGCTTGTGGGAGGCAAGAAACAGCGTTCGTGACAGGGGAGGGTTGAATTGGATGATACGAAATTGGGATGGGAGAAAATATGGAAAAATGGGAGAAAAAGTGGATCAAAAAAAAAGATCGATATACAGGTTAATTAAATAAGTTTAATTATGAAATAAGAGGGAGTTCGATCTCCAGTGGGGCCTTCTCACACCTAATAAATAGGCAGCGTCTTGAGGGGACACGTCACCAGAAAGAACTGGCGCGCGCTGGGGGTCACCCGTGGGACAAACGTAGAGCGCCGAGTGGGTATCGTTTAGCTGCTGGTGTCACGCCGGAAGACAACAAAACAGGGAACAGCCCTGTAGGATTAGATATGGGTGTTGAGAAGGTGGGGGACTAATAGAGAACAAATAGCGCCATGGGCTGTAGGACACTCACACCGTCCAACAGTCTGAAAGGGTGTGGCCATGGCAGGGGCTTGCAGAGGAAAAAAATATATAGAGAACGAGCTGCAGGCCCAAAGCCACGGTAGACTAATAGAAAACACAGGGTTGAGTGTACAGAAAGACTGCCGGTGTTGTGTTTCTGCTTTCAAGGGGGGAATGACACCGACAGCGATGGAGATGGCCAGGAGACAGACTGGAGGAGGAGGAAGCCGCAGGGGCCAGGCACCGCAGCCTGGTACACAGATGATCCACGACGAGAGGGAGGAGACGGCGGCGGTGGAGATGAGCCTCAACCAAGATGACCGACAGGGCGGAGATGACCGACGGGGCGGAGACGGCCGACGAGGCGGAGTCCAGTGGTCGCAGGCGGTGTTGCCCAGGGGAGAACGAGGCGGACATCGGAGGGGCCTTCCCGGCGGAGACGCTGTTTAGAGAGCGTTTTGAAACAACAGAGCACGGGCGGTGAATCATGGACAAGCAGGGACTTCCTTTCAGAGTCAATCAGGAGATCGAGAGACGAGACAACAGCGAGAAGTCCTGTGTTCATTGATTAGGAGTATGAGATATAAATGGAGGATTCATATATAAGATATATGTATAGAAGGATATATATATATATAGAAGGTAGATAAGAGGGAGAACAGTAGAACAACAGGATATAATTATTGGGAGCAGACAGGGGGGCTCCAATGGTTATGAGTCGTTGGATGTTGTTGGTTTTGGTGGTCGGTTTCGGTTCCCTTTGTGCACGAAGGGGGGCGCAAACAGACATCAGGCAGCAGGATCACTGGGTTGACCGTGGGCCGTCTTCGTTTCTTGTGCACGAGAGACGAGGTTGGTTTGCTTCAACCACAGGCTATTTTTGGCATAATTAATAAAAAAACCAAATAATGATTTATGATTCTGAAGGGGTGATAAGAATCAAGGGGGGATTGAGAGAAAATGGTGGTTTTTCAATGTATGTGATGTATAGATTGGGGAGAGATGACAGCTAAAATGGTAGATCGAAATGTGCATGGAAGCAGGAGACGGTGATATTGACGGTGGTGGAACCAGTGGTTTCACAGGCACAGGCCGCGTCAGTGAGGGTTTTGTTATGCATTCCTTGGAAGAACATCTGAGATAAGACGGAGTGTCTCCCAGAGAGGGAGAGCGGTTCACAGTGAATGAAAGTTTATTAGTGTTAAAGGTTATGCAGTTGTCATGACAACACGTCGCATGACAACCAGAAGGCGGGGCCGTCGTTGCGACGACGAACATCTATGAGTCGAACGGTGTTTCCGGGTGGAAGCCAGACGATAATCTGACCGAGAGCGAGTAGGACTGAGATCACACAGAGGACCTTCTCTCCTCTCATCACGAGAGAGGGGGGGGGGGGGGGGGGGGGGGGGGAGGAAGAATGCCACGACATCATTAGCTTCGGCTAACACGAGGAGGGTTCAGGCTAACGACTAGGCCTGACCACTATTGGACTGAATAACAAAAGGACAATCTGAACACACCGAGAGATCATTAGAATAGACTCTTCAAGGACGATACAATTTGATAACATCTGATTACGAGGTTCTGTTTATAGCAATAAAACAACGCTTCTCCTCATAAGGTATCTCACAGTGTCGAAGTGTCGAATTCTTACGGAAGTGGAGAAGTATTATGGTTTATGGATTGCACTAACGGGGGAAGATAAGGATCTTATCTACCAGTATCGGAGACGTCAGGACCATTAAAAGTACACAACGCAGAGGAATTGGATGGAGGGCCAAACAGACGAAGACGTGATACTGGCCAGTTTGATCAGAATCTTACACCAGTGATGGATGGTGTGAGGAGAGACATCCAATCAAAGCCCTTAATCCATTAGAGTGAACAAACAGCAGCAAAAAAAGAAAAGAAAAAAAGGATATTTCATCTTTGTTTATCGTTGTTCTCCGAGGGTTGTCACAGGGACGACGGAGGTGTTAGCTAAACAATGAGGAAAAAATCAATCTGTGCGTTTTTTTCCAGGTGGCTCTTCATTCCGCGCACGTAGCGGTTCCCAGGCTATCCGCTCGCCGACGCCGCATCCTGCACGGGAGGCTCGGGCTTAGAACGGAGACACAAACTCGATCGTATCGGACGACGCACTTCCTTAAGCCGTCTTTTATCCCCCGCCCCCCCCCCCCCCTGCCCGTCGTTGGACGAAGGACGGCGGGCCCTACGTCGGCGAAGTGTATCCGGGGCAACGGGATACAACGGGGCCCTGCGGCCTGTAGACGTGATTGTGTGCGAGTGTGAGCGCCGTCTGTAGAGGGGAGTAAACCGTAGAGTTGTTGTTGTTGTTGTTGTTGTTGTTGTTGTTGAGGAAAGAGGAATTACCCTGATCCGCACTCGGTCTACTGCTGCCAGACCAAAGGCACACAAGGTGGAGGGGCTGGGGGGTTGTGTGTGTGTGTGGGGGGGGGGGGGGGGCACATTGATATTTACAAACTCCTGCGGCTGCTCGCACCCCCAGATAAATGTGTTTCCTTCCATAAATTATTCACACGGCCACTCAAACAAGCCTGTCCATCTTACTCAAAGACCAGCTATGAGTCTTTCTCTCTCTCCTCTATCTCTCTCAGTCTTTGTCTGTCTCTGTCTCTCTCTCAGTCTTTGTCTTTGTCTTTGTCTCTCTATCTCTCTCTCTCTCTCTCTCTATCTCTCTCTCTCTCTCTCTCTCTCTCTCTCTCTCTCTCTCTCTCTCTATCTCCCTCTCTCTCTATCTCTCTCTCTCTATCTCTCTCTCTCTCTATATCTCTCTCTCTCTCTCTCTATGTATATCTCTCTCCATCTCTCTGTCTGTCTACATGTCTCTCTCTGTGTGTGTGTGTGTGTGTGTGTGTGTGTGTGTGTGTGTGTGTGTGTGTGTGTGTGTGTGTGTGTGTGTGTGTCTCTCTCTATCTCTCTCTCTCTTGTCCGCCTTCCTCTGTCCTTCAACTCAGTCTCTTTCCCCTTGTCAATCACGATTAGCCTCTAGAGGAGAAAAATGAATTGATTTTTCTCGCCTAAAAAGCCCCTCTGTATGTAAAGGAGCCCCGGCTGCAATTACAGGGCTGAACAGGAAGGCGGCGGAACGCCGGAGCAAATAAGGTACGTGGCGTCGCGACATCCAACCCACGACACGCGTTCCATTCCCCTCAAACACACGACATCCAACCGCGAGGCGCGTTCCACTTCCCTCAAACACACGGCCCCAACGTGTTACATATTCATGGCAAAAAAATAAATAAGAGATTTGTCACGTCGAAAAGGACAAAACCGAATTCAATGAACGTCCATATTGTCGATAAGGTACGGTACCCCATATTCTGGTGTTTTAATGGATTCCCAATGTCTGTCTGAGACTCCCCCTCTGACGGAGAGGCGCAACAAATGCTGGTATTTGTATTGTATACTAAATCATTATTGGTAAGCTACCTCCTTATACTACATAATTATTGTTAAGCTACCTCCTTATACTACATCAGTATTGGTAAGCTACCTCCTTATACTACATCAGTATTGGTAAGCTACCTCCTTATACTACATCATTATTGGTAAGCTACCTCCTTATACTACATAATTATTGGTAAGCTACCTCCTTATACTACATCATTATTGGTAAGCTACCTCCTTACACTACATCATTATTGGTAAGCTACCTCCTTATACTACATCATTATTGGTAAGCTACCTCCTTATACTACATCATTATTGGTAAGCTACCTCCTTATACTACATCATTATTGGTAAGCTACCTCCTTATACTACATCATTATTGGTAAGCTACCTCCTTATACTACATCATTATTGGTAAGC
This sequence comes from Notolepis coatsorum, assembly GCF_963971535.1. Classification (NCBI taxonomy): domain Eukaryota; kingdom Metazoa; phylum Chordata; class Actinopteri; order Aulopiformes; family Paralepididae; genus Notolepis; species Notolepis coatsorum. Next base: position 59,868,131 of record NC_140183.1, read on the forward strand.
TACCTCCTTATACTACATCATTATTGGTAAGCTACCTCCTTATACTACATCATTATTGGTAAGCTACCTCCTTATACTACATCATTATTGGTTAGCTACCTCCTTATACTACATCATTATTGGAATAAAAAAGTTTGGAACCTATGGAACCCGTTCTAGTGACTGGCTGGTCCTTAAGGTCCCAGAGTTTGCTCTGAACAGGGTAAATCTGCATTTTGCTATGATGCCTCTAGCTCATGGAATGAACTCCAACAGTCCTTTTTTGGGGGGCTCATGTCTGTATGTACACTCGACGTGACGTGTAAATGAGGGAAACCACAGTTGCCTTTCCGAGGTTTAAACGGTTCAAAGGTTTGAAATCCCGTCTGTGTGCACAAGCTCACGGTGCATGTGGTGCACTCGTCCGACAAGCCCGGCTCTCGCTCTTTACTCTTAACAAGTTTCCAGTGGACGCGTTACACATTCAGCCACAAATTAAGACACACAGGCCGGCTCATTATGTCACAATATGCCAAGAACACTCTGGGAAGGAGTCTTTCTACGCGTAGCGTCGAGAGTTATCTTTACCGTGACCTCCTCCTCCGCGGCAGTCTGACCTCCTCTCCTCTAACACTCAGCTGCGGCCAGATGGCTCCGTTCTCCCTGCTCCTCATTAGCGCCACTACGGCCCTTTAACCACAAGCTGACCCCTTGGCCGCTGTCCGCTCTGAACGGGGGGGGGATGGCCCGGAGGTAAAAAAATTTAATAGGCCGGCCAGTAACCGGAAGGTCGCCGGTTTAAACCCCACCACTGGCCGTGAGGGTGTATTCTGGTATTACATCTACGGTGCCCGACCATCTCTGCCTAAGTGCCCTTGATCAAGGCACTGAACCCCAAAACTGCTCTGAGGGCGCTGCACTGCACTCTGACCTGTTTGATGAAATCCATGTGTGGTGGACTGTGTGTAACTAGGAGGGATATGAGGACTGTGTGTGTGTGTAACTAGGAGGGATATGAGGACTGTGTTTATGTGTAACTAGGAGGGATATGAGGACTGTGTGTGTGTGTAACTAGGAGGGATATGAGGACTGTGTGTGTGTAACTAGGAGGGATATGAGGACTGTGTGTATGTGTAACTAGGAGGGATATGAGGACTGTGTGTATGTGTAACTAGGAGGGATATGAGGACTGTGTGTATGTGTAACTAGGAGGGATATGAGGACTGTGTGTATGTATCACTAGGAGGGATATGAGGACTGTGTGTATGTGTAACTAGGAGGGATATGAGGACTGTGTGTATGTGTAACTAGGAGGGATATGAGGACTGTGTTTATGTGTAACTAGGAGGGATATGAGGACTGTGTTTATGTGTAACTAGGAGGGATATGAGGACTGTGTGTATGTGTAACTAGGAGGGATATGAGGACTGTGTGTATGTGTCACTAGGAGGGATATGAGGACTGTGTGTATGTTTGTAACTAGGAGGGATATGAGCACTGTGTGTATATGTGTAACTAGGAGGGATATGAGGACGGTGTGTATGTGTAACTAGGAGGGATATGAGGACTGTGTGTATGTGTAACTAGGAGGGATATGAGGACTGTGTATATGTGTAACTAGGAGGGATATGAGGACTGTGTTTATGTGTAACTAGGAGGGATATGAGGACTGTGTGTATGTGTAACTAGGAAGGATATGAGCACTGTGTGTATATGTGTAACTAGGAGGGATATGAGGACGGTGTATATGTGTAACTAGGAGGGATATGAGGACTGTGTTTATGTGTAACTAGGAGGGATATGAGGACTGTGTGTATGTGTAACTAGGAAGGATATGAGGACTGTGTGTATATGTAACTAGGAGGGATATGAGGACTGTGTGTATATGTAACTAGGAGGGATATGAGGACTGTGTGTATGTGTAACTAGGAGGGATATGAGGACTTTGTATATGTGTAACTAGGAGGGATATGAGGACTGTGTGTATGTGTAACTAGGAGGGATATGAGGACAGTATATGTGTAACTAGGAGGGATATGAGGACTGTGTGTATGTGTAACTAGGAGGGATATGAGGACTGTGTGTATGTGTAACTAGGAAGGATATGAGGACTGTGTATATGTAACTAGGAGGGATATGAGGACTGTGTGTATGTGTAACTAGGAGGCATATGCGAAAATACACATTTCAATCGCCTTGTGTACATTCACAATCAAGTAATCTTCTTTCATCTTCTTCTGCCACAGTCAGCTCCCACAGGAAACCCCTCTGCACCCTGGGCACGTTCCATATCCTACCAACAGGGGGCCTCGCTCTTGTTAGTTCAC